>NW_022196915.1:85227002-85243512 GCF_008632895.1 Mastomys coucha | reverse complement strand
AGTATTGTTTATTTCATGTTTTTACACTATACTATGGTTTTCAGAACAGCTTATAAATTTCAAAAGTACTTATTTACCCAAAAGAATTGTAATTCTTGAGACCTCCATCTGGCAAGCCCTTCTCTTAAATATGTTACCTCTAGTCTGCAGCAATATATATTTGCTAAACTCTTGCTCAAAACCCAAAATGTATCAAATCTGTTCATCCCCTTACCAGGGACTTAGGGCCAACCCCCTGTATCCAAAGCGGCTGCTCCAATGCATTCCGCTAGTCTTGGATTTTCCTTAACATCTGTGAACTTTTTCTTGTCAGCATCCGTCTGCAGTGTGCATAGCAGCTGTGGGAAGCATTTGCATTGAATCAGATACTGAAAACAGCCAGATCTTATCTGGGGTGTACAAGATGTGCGGAGGTTAAATGCAAATATTTCACTGGCTTCTATCTTACCTCGAGTATCTGTGTTTTGTTTTGTTTTGTTTTTCTACAGGGAATGGGGATGGGGCAAGAACCAGTTCTCTGATACCAAGGGACCACTCTAGTCTGTGCAGGCCCAGCCTCTTGAAATGACAATCAAGTGACATTATTGTCAAATAGAAAGAAAGAGTAAATTTTGGATAACTTGTTGTAACTGGTGTCAAATGATCCTGGGCTAGCTTATAATTTATAATTATACACAAGATTTCATAACGCAGTGAGTAAAATGTAATCAACACTGGTTCTATAGAAATTCAGGCTGGCTTGCCTGCTTTTAATAAACAGCTTCTTAGCCTTACCTTTGCTTCAGGCATGTTGAGTAAGATCCTTATGTGTGACCAATAATACTTAATGTGGAGTTTGGGATTAGAACAGATACTTACGAAATCCACGCACGCTATGGGAAGGGAGCAGGCTGCAATGAGAAGCTTTCCTTCAGAAGGACACAGTAATTATCCTGTTCATGCTTTAACTTTCTGCACGTTAGTAGTGTCTGATCACTTGTGTATTTCCTTAGGATGCAACATTGTAAACGTTTATAGGAATACAGGAAAAAGATCTTTTCTAGATATTAGCAATGGATACACAGTTAAGAGCTTAGGAGTGCACATTTAAAGAATTTAAATTTAAAAATAATCAACTCTATTCTGAAGCTAAGGTAATGGCAGGAATATGTGAGCAAGTATTTTGAAATGTTGTCATTATCACAGTGCCTGCTGAGGCTACATTGTTAAAGGGACATTACAGCGGAGAAAATGGAGCTCAAGAGTCATCACAATTTTGCCAGCAGGCCTATTTTTCCTCTCCTCTACATTATATATTTCTTCCACACAATGAGGTGTGCAGTGTATTTAAACGAAAATGTAGAAGATTTAAGTTAATGGAGTCTTATTTGTACAATGAATATCTACTGTTGATTTTCTTCATTTAAAGATAATACAGTTATATTAAATTATCTAAGTGCATTTAAAAAGAAAATTTAGAGTGTTCACTATACTCTAAAGCAGTGGTTCTCAACCTCTGGGTCGCAACCCCTTTGGGGCTCAGAGTACCCTTTCACGGGGATCAACTAAGATCATTAAAAAACACAGATATTGACAATATGATTCATACCATTAGCAAAATTACAGTTAATGAAATAGCAGCAAAAACAATTTTATACTTGAGAGTCACCACAACATGAGGAACTGTATTAAAGGACCAGTGCATTAGGAAGGTTGATAATCACAAAGCGCCATAGCAATTTAAATGTTTTTAACTCGCAGGTGTCAGTAATTCGTACAGCCACTAGATGGAGCACTAGACTCGGCTGTTGCAACTGGGCTAGGTGGGAAATTTGATGGCTCTCCGGTTGTGTGGGACACACTAAAATGAAATATGGCAATCATAAGGAAATGTTCCACAGAACATTTCAACTTAGTGATGAATGGAAGACGGAGTTAAATTTCAAGCCAAGTTTCTAAAAATAATTCCAACATGTCTTTTCTTTTTCAATAAATATTTGAAGTATTTCCTATTATAAATTGATATTATGCCTCAGCCACAAATCTGGGGGCGGGGGGGAGCTTAATAGGGCAGTTTTGTATAATGTTCGTTAAAATTTATATGAAACTGAACTTGAGATAGGTAGATTTCTCATGTATCTGACTTTATAAAAATGACTCATATCAGAATCTTGAACACTAAGAGGTTACTTTATGGAGGCTTGGAAATATGAACCAGGGATTATTAAACCATGTCTGAAATCTGTTCTTATTTACCTTTAAAGATAAAGGAAACTGTACACTAATTAGTAATTCCTCCTCTGATGGAAGGATCCTGTGCTGTAACTGGATCATTGTTATTTATAAATTACAAGTCTCATGCAGTTAAGCCCCACTTATACCTACACTCCGTCCTACGCGGTGATCCTAAGTGGCTGCAGATGCCACGGTCTCACTTTTCCCCTGACTCATCAGTTCTTACTGCTATCCATGTATTTCTTCTAAATTTACATCTCTTCTTTTTTTCTGAATGAGATTCTGAAGTGGCTTGGGGAGATTGTCCAACAGCTGTACATCCTGGTGGCCTTTGGGTCTACCTTCAGATAGGTACAGTGCTACTGTTCTGATATGTGTCGTTAATGCACAGCTCATGGTATGCTGACCTCCCCCCTCTAGCAACTATAAGATAACACACCGCCTAGTGATGGTGCTGAGGTAGCATCTAAGAACTGGTTCTTTTCAGGGTAGAATCTTCATGGTGAGTCCAGACAAGAGTTCATATACCATATGAGCTGTATGGTTGTCTTAGTCTGTTTCTGATAGTACAGTATCATAGACTAAGCAAGATCTAAAGAAATGAGGTTGATCATGATTTCTGGGTCTGGTCCAATGTTGAAGGACTGCTTTAGATGGTGGCCTTCTTGATATTGGAGTCCCGAGGTGACTATCACAAGACAGAGACACGAATATTTGAAAGACAACTCCTTAATGCCTCCTGATAGAGATTAAATTTCAACATGAATATGGGCATTTTTTTGTTTTGTTTGATTTTTGGTTTTGTTTTTTTGTTTGTTTGTTTGGTTGGTTTTTTTGTTTTTTTTTTGCTGATGGTGGAGGGCTTTGTTTTATTTTTTGGTGGTTGTGGGGTGAGTCTGGGTGAAAGTCACACTCAAACTATAGCAAAGTATGCTGAGAAATTAAAAAATGAAATATGAAATTTGAAGTGATGAAACTAAAGTTTGCATCTACCTTTATCCCATAACTGATAAGCTTGGAGCAGCTGCCGAAGGTGTGGGAATCTCATGGATTTTCATTTTTAGCTTTATCCCCAGATGTTGTAAGTCTCATTAAAAATGTATGACTCAGGACATCAGTTTTATAACCCAAGTAGATAGATACAGTGATAGCACACCTTAGTCATTCAGCAGTCCTTTGCTGAAGTGGGTCCAGCTATAAGATACATGTCATTGTACCATGGCTACAATTAAACAACTTTACTTGGGGCTCTAGTGGACTTAATATATATGAGCAGTAGTTGTTTGGAAGTGAAGTTAACCACCATTTAGTAAGCATAGTGTGTCACTGTTTAGTAAATAAACAGTTGTTTACATCCTTACTAAAATATTTCACTTTCCCATTTGAAAGGCCCTGTTCATTGGGTGAACTCAGCAACTACTGGTTGAACATTTTCTCCATTCCTATAGATCGACTTTCAGAAGGGCAGAAAAGGTCATGGACCATCCTTGGTGAGCTTGCCCATAGCAGAGCAGATAATTTATTCACACAGTAGCCATGAGAGAGCAAGCATGCAGCCACTCAGGCATCCTGTTCCTCACCTGCAACAGTGCCTAGCTCTCCAGGTGAGCCTGGGTATGTGAGCTCATTCTGACCCTCAACTCCAACCTCCAATGGCTTGCCTATTTGACTCTTTTCTTCCTACTTCATCAGTCAGTAGCTTCTTTTCAGTTTCCAAAATGCCTCAGTGTCACCTGGCCTATTAAGCTCACACACACACACACACACACACACACACACACACACACACAAACACCCAACACACACCCCTTGGGCCCCCAAGTAGGCATTCCATCCTCCAGAGACTTCCATTATGTTGCCTGATACTATGAAGACATTATGGTGGAAAGGAAAGGCATGTGGGGAAACTGAGGCAAGTGAACAGCATTCATGGCAGCTGACCAGATGTGAGGATGAAGGAGGGAATGGCTAAGCTAAGAATAGCCTGTGTGGATGCTTGGGATACTCGTACAAATGAAGATCTCACACGGAGGGTGCAGACATTTCTCTCTCCCACAAAATCACGCACAGCTATGCAAGTATGCTACACATTTTCATTGGCCATGAAAATCCCAGGAAAGGAACCAGGTTAGAACACCCACCAGAGGTCAAGTATTGAGGAAAAAGCACATTTCAAATTTAGGCCCTGGCTGCTCTAGGGCCTGTGTTCTTGTCATTTCACCCAGTATTTGACAAGTTCACAAACCTGCCAGGCTGATCCCTGCAGGAGAGCCACCACTCCATGCTTTCCTGTATGGCAGCACATATGTACTTAGCGTTATTGTGACAAGATGGAACAAGAGGTACCTGGATATGTGCCTTTGAGACTTTTCTCTGATGACTAGCCTTTCTCCCCACTCTATGAAAATTTTATGTGAGATGACACAGACCAGGAATACTAGTCCCTAAATAAAACCAGACAGGCAGCTCTTGAGTGCTCCATCGCTTGGCACACAACTCTTTGCATGCTAATGAATGAGATGTAAAACTGAAGACAAGTGGTTCTAAATCAGTTGCCCTGGTGGCACAGAGAGACCATCAGCAACCATCCTCATGCAAGCAAGCACTTTCCAGGTGGAAACCTTTTCAATCTAGATTTGTATCAAATTGCTTAGAAAATGTTACAAATACTATACTGTTTTCACTAAAGAGAAGGGAGTTCTCTTGACTCATCAGAGAGTTAATGTCTTTTGAAAGAAAGTGCCTGAGATCCATAGTGATCATATTTGTATTGTATATATTGATTTAATTGTATACTAAAAGCGGTATCTTACTGAATCGTTGTTTTAAAAGTTGATCTTTTACATACACTTAAAAAATCTTGTAAAACCACCTGCTGATGAATGTCTCTGTTTAATAATACATTACAAAGTGAATTTTGCTTTCTGAATTTTATTTATGTGAGCGCATATATCATCATGTTAAAATTGCTGTGAGATATTTATGGACATCTTTTCCTTTTGAGCTCCGTGTTATCTTTACATTTATCAGAGTGCTGTGAAGAGAAGAATATCCGGAAATGCTTTTCCTAACCTCTGTGCTTTCTCAGGTTCTACCTGAGAATCGAGCATCACCTAAACCTGAGTGGTAGGAGTACTTGTTACTAGATTGTGTATCTATGGATTGTGTGATTTTTTAATAGAATTATTAAACACAGTATTTATTACAAAGGTAATATAGAACTGTGTTTTGGTAGAATACATATTTTTATCTTTAATAAACTTGGAAAGGGTTTATTTGCGATACTCATTTCAATTAACTCTTTATAACTAAGAAACACTTATTACCATAGAGATTAAAATAATGTTCATCTGAGTAGGAACATGCAAGGCTATGTAACGAGGGACCTAGCTCAGTAAGAAAGTGCTCATTGTACAAATACGAGGTCCCAAGTTCTATTCTCCAAACCCATGTAAAAGCCAAGTGCAGCAGTAGGCCAGCTCTCCAGCGCTGGACAGGCAGAAACTGAATCTGTGAGCTCCAAGTTCAATGAGAGACTCTGACTCAAAAAGTAAGATGAAAATGAAGTGACCCAGTAGTTAAGAGCACTTATTGCTCTTGCAGAGAATCTGAGTTCAGTTTTCAGCACCCACAAAGCAGCCCACAACTGCCTCAGACTCCAGTGTCAGGGGTCTGATACTCTCCTCTGGCGACTGTACACTCCTGTATTCATGTAGTACGTGGGCACACACAGATACTTTTAAATATAACATCAAAAATCTTGGGAAATGTTTATGGGGCAGGTAAATAGAGAGGATTATACAAATGAAACTGCTGGCAAGACAATCAAGGCGTGCAGAGATGGGGTGATCTTTCAGAAGAAATCTTTCACAGAATCTAGCATTCACAGAAAATAGCATTGTGGCGCATGCTTATAATGCAAGATGAATGCAAGATCAAAGTCAGCCTGGTAAGACCCTACCTCAAAAAGAAAATGAAAGGAAAAGGAGAGAAAAGAAAAAGACAAAATAGGCTCCAAATGCGTGTGGAAATGCAAAAGACCCAGGAGAGCCTCCGCAGTCCTGAATAATAAAAATATCCCTGGAGGCGTCAGCATTCTGATTTCAAGTTATACTGTGACCATTGTAATAAAACAGCATGATATTGGCATATAAACAGACACATTAATCAATAAGATAAAGCTGAGAAACCAGATATAAGTCCATGTTCCTATAGCCGCTCTCAATTTTTGGCAGAGAACAAAAATACACCTTGGAAAAAAGACAGCATCTTCAACAAATGGTGCTGGCAAAAGTGGATAGGTACACGCAGAAGAATAACTCCAGATCCCGATCTCCCACCCTGCGCAAAATTGACATCAGTGGATAAAAGCCCTCAACATAAAACCTGGTACCCACCAAGCTATAAAGTAAGATGTGTGCAATAGCAACCCATTATCAAGTAAAAATGGGTATACATGATCAGGTCAATCAGGTCCTGACAGCACAAACAAGTTATCGAAATGACATTGCCCAAATGCCTATGGATTTTGCTCCTATTCCAATGCCATCTCCACACGCACCTCTTGGAGTGTGCTGTATGATCATTTGACTAGGGAAGAGGAGACAAGGGCTTACTCCTCAGAAAGATGAGAGCTAATGAGATGCCAGCGGCCTAGAGAACCGGGGCAGGGGTTCTCCAGAAGGGAGTATATACTTTGAATGCATGTTATGCAGGCACCAATTAGAAGTTGGCAGCTACAGTATTGCTACTGCTTTCTGGGACAACCCTGAAACACAAAAATGAGGGGAAATCTTCTCAGCGGGCAGAACTTCAGGCAGTACACATGGTCATACATTTTGCTTAGAATCAGAAATCAACAGATAATGTGATTGTTCACTGATTCGTGGGGTGTAGCCTGGTTGGTCAGGGACTTGGAAAAAGCATGATTGGAAGATAGGTGGCAAAGACATCTGGGGAAGAAGTATGTGGATAGATCTCTCCAAATGGGCAAAGAATTAGAAGGCACTTATATCATCAAAAAGCGACTTCCCCTAAGGAGGAGTTCAGTAATCAAATAGGTAAGATGACAGTCTATAGACAGCCAGCCTCGTTCCCCAGCCGTCCCTATCATTTCCCAGTGGACCATGAACTTGACCACAGGGACTGTCATTGACCAAGTCTGACCTGGCTATAGCTGCTGCTGAGTGCCAGATCTTCCAGCAGCAGCAGAGACTAATACTCAGCTCCATATGTGAGACCATTCCCTCCAAGGGAGCAAGCAGTGACCTGGTGGCAGGGTAACTACATTGGCCATCTGAGACTAGATACTTGTTCTGGTTATGGATTTGCCTTTCCTTCGCATAATGGTTCTTCCAAAACTACCATCAGTATATTCATAGAACACCTTATTCACCATTATGTTAGTCTGTGTTGTATTGCTTTTAACAAAGGAACATACTTTACATCCAGAGAAGCGCAACTTCTATGACTATGGAGTCCATTGGTCTTTGTTCCCCATGATCCTGAAGCAACTTGCTTCATAGAAAGATGGAATGGTCTTTTGGAGATACAGCTACAGAGCTATTTAGAGAACAGTAGCCCAGAGGACTGGGCAGGGTTCTCTGAAGGAAGTATATACTTTGAATCACCCTTCAGTATTATGGTATGGTTTCTCCCATACCATACCAGGATCCAGGGGTCAAGGATCAAGGTATGGAAAGGCAATAGTTCACTTATTATCACTCCTAATGACCCACTAGGAAAATTTTTGCCTCCTCTTTCTGTGACCATAAGTTCTGCTATTCTAGAAGTTTTGTTTCCAGAGATAGCAGTGCTTTTGCCAGGAGACACACAAAGCATTCCATTGACCTGGAAGCTCAGACTTCCTTCCCCCCTGGCTCTTCAGCTCTCTGCTGCCCTTAGACCAACAGGCTAAGAGAGGAATAATAGTGTTAGGAGGGGTGCTTGATCTAGATTGCCAAGGGGAAATTGGGTTGCTTCTCCAAAAACCCATAAAAGATTATGTCTGGAGTGAGAGAGATCATTTGGAGAGTTTCTTCCTGCTACCATGTCCCTTGATTTAAGTCAATTGGAAATTATAATAACCTAATCCATGCAAAATGACAACAGGCACAGAACCTTCAGGAAAGAAAGTGTAGGTTACTCCTCTGGGAAAAGAAACAAGATTTGTTGAGGTGCTTGTAAAGGGTGAAAAAAAAATACAGAATGATTAGTAGAGGAAAGTAGTTATAAATACCAGTTTAGGGTCATGTGACCGATTGCAGAATTAAAGATTACAATTGACATGAGTATTTCTGTCATATTTTGTTAAGAATGTGTTCTTTACTCAATTTCCTTATCATGTAATATAACATCAATTAAAAGAATATCAGTAGTTATCATTGTTAAGATTTAAAATATCAAAAGGCTATCCTTCAAAGAGCATTGCCTCCTATTTTAAAATGTATGTATTTGCAGTTGTATAAAGGATAGTTGTAGCCTGTTAAGCATAATTATGACCCGATTAAGAGTACAAAGCACTAATCACACATTAGTGATTATGTGTGAGATAGTTGTATCATGGTAGACATCATTACAGCATGATTTTTTTTACTTGGAAATTAAACTTGGCATAAGGAGTTACGATTGTATATCCAGGTGACAGAGTGAACTTGGGATGGTTACTCCTGGTTGCCATCTTTACTACATCTGGAATTAACTAAAATCCATTGGAATGATTAGTTAATCACCTGTGAGGGGCTCTTTTCTTCATTAATTTATTTGAAGTGTGAAGACCCACTTTTAATCCAGATCTTTTGAGGTTAGAAGATACACCATTAGTCCAGATGATTTGAGGTGGAAAGACCCCCTTTAGTCTGGAACACATCTCTGGTGTCAGCCTGCATAAATGACCTGGAAGAAGGAAGCTCTTGATCTTTGACTGCTTGCCCTTGCTGGCAAGTCCATTCCTTCACAGGCATTAGAGCCAATGTTCCTGGGATTCTCATATATTCTAAATACCATCTAAGACATCCACATAAGACCTGGCACCTTGAACTTATAAAGGAGGAAGTAAGGAATACAATTCAACTTACAGGCACAGGAAAGGATTTTCTTAACAGGACCTGGTAATATAGGCATGAAGATGAACAAAGATCTCATGAAACTATAATGCTTCTATACAGAAAAGCATTTGAGGAACAAGTCACTTTGTGGAATGAGAAAATAAAAATCTTTACCAGCTATACATGTGACAGAGGGTTAGTATCGAAATGAAACTATGGTCTATGTATTCAGCTGTAAATACAAATGAAATTCTCAAGTTAATTGGATAGAGCTGGAACACATTTTACTGAGTGAAGTAATCCAGACCCATAAATCAAATGCCCCGTATTCTCTCTCATATGCTAGCTTTGAATCTTTAAAGTCATACATTTAAATTTGAGTACCAAAGAAGGCAGGAAAACAGTAAGGGGTGTTGTGGGAGATTTCAAGGGTGTATGCAGAGTGCAGGTGGCAGGAAGGAATAAAGGAGAATAATGGAACAGGAAGAGTTACATGAGAGAGGGCTAAGGGGATAAAGTAGAGGAGTTAACATGAAGAGCTACTAACACTGAAGATCTTTTAAAAAGCCATGTGGAAACCTAATGTAGAAGCTTCCTAAAATGTGATCCGCTGCACACGCCATAGGAGTTTGAGTTGGGAGTCAATGCCTCTTCAAGACACCTTAGGTTGTCAAATAAAAATTCAGTGCCAAGTATGGCTACTTGGTTTTCAACTGTTGTTCTGTGGGTTCCTGTAGGACTCCCTCTCAAACATTACAGCCTTTGTCATTGTAACCTTCCATAACTTGATAATAAGACCCTATTGTTGAAGATAGCTCACACATAAGTCATACAACATGGAGACATCAGGCTGGTACCTACCTGATAGCCTTATTGCTACTGCTTGACTTTCATGTTGCTGGAAGGCTCTAGGCATAGTGGTTTAGTACAGGGTGGACACCGTTTACAGTAGTGAAACCATTGAAGCTGCACACTAAAGGAAGATAGGCCACTCCTGTGGGGCTGGATACTGAGGACTGCTGAATGGCAGTTAGAAGCCAGGGCTGGCACCTGTGATAATCATGAAAGACGGAGAATGCCTGCCCTACCTATCTATAGAATAGTCTCAAATAAAACTCTTTCCACCCAAAGAGATTTGGAACTTGGAGCCAGTGTAGATAAGGTTACCCCTTTTTCTACAGCAAAGCAGAAAGGTGTTGAGGTGGTAGGTGCTGAATAAAGTTTTGGTCACCTGAGATGACTTTCAGAGCCAGTTGATTGTCTTATAATGTGTCTGTCCCTTAAAAGTGAGAGTGGGAAATAGAGTCATGGGATTTCCCTGGTAGGTTACAGCAGGAACTGTGGGAACAAGGGAGCCGTGTAAGTGAGAAGAAAAGCTTAAAGTCTTGGCATACATCTGTGTGACAGGCTCAAGAAGAGTCTGCAAAAGAAACATAAGGTAACCAGACACGTAGGCAAATAAGTGTTGACATCTCGTGGAAACACAAGCTCAGAAAAGTCAGAGAGAGCATTGTCCTTTGACCTTGAACTTTTTACTTTCTGTAAAGTAGATTTTATTACAGAATATTTTCATTCATTAGTGTTTGCTTTCTGGGTGAGAAATCTAGACTTTGTGTTAACAATACTGTCTATCCAGTAAGTTGTAACTGGGACCTTGTCTGCTGGTCCAGTTCTGACTAGATCTCCTGGATTATTAAAGCAGTAAGTTGACGTTTGGGGTGGCAATATAGAAAGTAGGTAAGACTCATACAGACTGGATGAAGTGGGTTTGCTACTTCAGCTGCTAGATTAGCAAGCTCTCAAGATCAAATGTATTAAAAGTCATGAAGTCACTTAGAAAAAGGCATGATGTGTGGAAAGTAGAAAATACTATTGTTATCAGGGTCCGCCTTTATAGAACGACACAGGAGCTCACCTAGTGGTAGTCACACACAATGAAGAAGTTAGCGCAGACAGTTCAGAGGAATGAAAAGTAACACATTGCTTGTTTCATTACATTTCCAAGTCCAAATAAATCGACCACACATACAATAAATTGGTCTCCTTGGCCCAGGCAGTTTTGTACTTAAAATGCTTTCGAAAGCAAAGATTGGAATGGATATCCAGTTACCTGAACAATTTAATTTGTTCCTTTAAAACGACAAACAAAGGCTTGGAGAGATGGCGCAGAGGACCTGGATGCTGATTCCCTAGGACCTAGGTAAAAGAGAAGAGAAAGTTAAAAGGAGAAAAAAATATGTCTAAAGGCACATGGTCCTAGCACGGGAACACAGCAGACAGGAGAATCCCTGATTCTGTGGCCAGCCAGTCTATCCCAGGCAGTAAGCTGTAGATTTAGGGAGCAAATATGCCTCAAAATATCAAAGTGGAGAAGCAATTAATGAAGACATTCTATGTCAGCCTCTGGGATCTACATAGGCTTGTGTGGTTAAGCACACCTAAGTACATTTTTTAAAAAAACATATAACACAACACACACACACACACACACCTGTCTTCACATCCCACACAAGAGCAAAGATGTATTTTATTTATATTTCTTCACAGTAAACAGGATTACCTTGAGTTTCATAACCATAAAATTAAATATTCTATAATGTGCGGTTTGGAGTTTCACAGATTGTAGGAATAGATGACAAGCCTATGCGTTATAGATGAACAGCTGCTTCCAGAAGTTGAGTTCTGCAGCTGAGAACCCAGTTGCAGGTGGATAATTGAGCCCATATTTGGCCATTCGGTCTGGTTTTAAAGCTCCAGGTAGCATGGGCTGTGTTAGCTCCAAGAGGGAGTGTGGCCTAGCCCATCCTTGGGCAATGCAGAGGCTTGTAATTCCAGCTCTTTCCTGATCACCAAGTTTCTAGTTCCTTGTCTTGAAAGTACCTAATTTCCTTCCAGGTCTCCATATCTGTGAACTTTCATGAACTGATGTAACAGAAACCAGAAGACAAGATAGGAATCTTGCCTCCCCTTATAATCTCTTCCCTTATATGCAAATACCATTCCTCCAGTGAAACAGGTTGTCACAGCAAATATGTTGAGCCCTGAATCAAATGAAGCTCATTTGTCAGTGTCTGGGCCCTGTAACTTTGTAAAAGTTAAACATATTTCAAAAATGCACTTCTGAACCTAGAAAATGCCTGTACTTCCTGTTGCTAAAGGGGTTCCTTTTCAGTTGCTTGGGAAAATAACAGAGGAGCCACGGAGAGCACGGGGGTTTTGTTTAACATGGGCCTTTTGAAATTGCACATTCCTCTAAGTGTATAGCTCCCACGTCATCTCTGTATGAAAAGGCACCTGCCCTTTGTTTCAGTCCACATTTACCTTTTAGCATTTCAGGTGGTGAAATGGGAGGCCGTGAAAAAGTGATATTTTTTGTTTGGTAGGTTTTGGGAATCCATTCAATACCTGATGTTTTCTTTAGACTTTATTGTACCTTCTGCTGGGTAAATGCCATAGAAAGGCATGGAGCTGGTCTTAATCCTTTTCTTTAACCAGAATGGAAAAGGACAAGTATCTCAGAGTAAATGAGTTTGTATTGACTGTTTTGAGACAGGAAAAAAAAATCTGATATGAGTTGCTTATTTTACCAGGACACTTCATTAATAACACCCATTAGTACCTTGGCAAATGCTGCCTGTATTATGGACAGGAATTTGTGTCCAACGTGAACTCCAAGAGTTGCCGTTAAAAAACTTTTAGAACCAGAACAAAATGATACTTTAAAAAAGTTATTATTAATGAGGGGGTGGTGAGGGAGGGAGTTGGGAGGGCCTTAGCCCACAGTGCACATGGGGAGGTCAGAGGACACCCTTGTGGAGTTGTGGTGTTCTTGCCTCTGTTGCCTGCATTCCAGTGAGGTGGCCAGCTGGAGGGTAATCTCCCTTAGCCCGTGAGCCACCGCAGCAGGCCCCAGGCGCCCTCACGCCCATCTGGTATGTTTGCTTTCTTAAGATTATGCTGAAGATGCTTTATTAAAATATGATATGTCAGAATGAAAGAAATGGCTTAAAGGGAGGCTGAACCGTACCCCCAAGGGGTGTCAAAGTGTCGCCCAACTAGCCAGCCACCTTTGTCTTTATATTCTTTATTCTACTTTACATTTTAACTTTATGTTGCAAAAAAAAAAAAAAAAAAAAATTACATAGGAAGACCTATTGCTACAGCATCATACCAAACTTTTGCCAGCAATTTCATTCTCTTTCATAGAATTAACATAAGAAATAAGAATCAACCATCTACGGCCATACCACCCTGAATGCGCCCGATCTCGTCTGATCTCGGAAGCTAAGCAGGGTAGGGCCTGGTTAGTACTTGGATGGGAGACCACCTGGGAATACCGGGTGCTGTAGGCTAAAAAAAAAAAAAAAAGAATCAACCACAGTCTGATAGTAAAGTCACAACCTCCAATATTTTGTGAATATTCTAAATATATGTTTTAAACGATTTTGCCTGTGAAGGGTTATATTTGTATGTGTTCATTGCCTAAATGGAAGTAAAAGGGTACAGTGGGGTCTGGAAATACAGCTCAGTGGTTAAAGCCCTGGATGCTTTTCCAGAGGTCGTAGGTTTGAGTCTCAGCACCCACATTATGGCTCACAATGGTATGAAGCTACAGTAACAGAGGATCCACTGCTTCTACTGCTTCTGTGGCCCCAGACATAGCAGTGCTGCCTAGACCCGCACACAGTCAAAAGGAAATCCCTCCACAGTAATAATTTATTAGGAAAGAGGTAGGCATACATTTTTGTTTTCCACATATTTCTCTGGAAAACAGTTTGAGATAAAACAGTTTGAATCCCACAGTGTGGGATTCTGCTACTAATAAATTAATCTTCCAGGGAAACTTGCTATTCCTGAAGAAATTAGCAGAATTTTTTTCACTCTCAACCCGGTCCATCTTGGTGAAGACTGACCAATGAAGAGCAAGGCGGACAACCTTGTTGCTCTGTTTATGTTGTTCACGCCTATGCCTTTGTCTTATTTTATTGTGTTGTGGGTTTTTTTTTTTAAGCTAGATTCTTATTCTGTAGTGGAACGATCATGGAACTCTCTTTATATCCCATAACAGTGTCAAATTTGGGATAAATTTTCTTGCTACAGCCTCCCAAGTGACAGTATTTCAGTTTTGAGCCACTAGGTCCAACTCTAAGCCAACTCTTCCATAGAAACAATTTTGTATAAAATTCACTTCACATTCTGTCCCTGCCACTAATTGTCTTTTAAAGTCAGATGTTCATTTTCTTTATATACATAAATAAAAATATCCCTGTTTTATATTCACATATAAATGCCACATAGTGCACAAGTAAAGACAGACAACTCATCCTATTAATTAAGGTGATATTTTTGGCTACTGTGATGGCTCACTGGATGAGGGAGCTAGCCACCAACCTGAGATTGATCCCTGGATCCTCCATTGTGGAAGAAGAGAACCAACCAAATATGTCAGGTTGTGCTTTCAGATCGATATGTGTCTAATTGTACATATGCACACTCCACATACACCCTGAGTCACTGATAATAAATACATAGATAGATAGATAGATAGATAGATAGATAGATAGATAGATAGATAGATGATAGATAGATAGATAGATAGATAGATAGATAGATAGATAGATAAAATTAAAAAATTAAGTATATTTCAGGTGAAATGGCTCAGTGGATAAAGAGCCTTGCCATTCAAGTTTTGTGGCCTGGCTTCAATATCCAGAATCCACATAAACATGGAAGGAGAGAACTGATTCTACAAAGTGGTTATGACCCCCACACATGTGTTGGTACCATGGCACATGAACACATGTGTACATATCATATATATCCAATAATGGTAATTATAAAAATTATATTTAAAATATGATTACTGAAACAACCTGAGGGCTTGATGGCTAAAAAACATATATTCAAATAAATAATTTATGTTGGAGAATTATACAAAAAACCAGAACTATCATCTGTATATGACCGAGACGATTTTTAACCTTTGAATTGAGGCTCTTCCTTTGAGGATTTGGCTACCATAACCCAAGTACCCCACTAACATCCATCACCAAGCTAGCTGTAGTTGAAAAAATAGTGTGTATTCAAAAAGCCAACCACAAACACAGTGTCCATGTCTTAGATCTCGGTTCGGTGGGCTCTCTAGAGAAGGCCAGATGCTCCATATTTGAGTGCACAGAAGACCATGTGTTCTGTGTTGTAACTGATCAATGTTGACCTCACTAGTAAATAACCCAAACAACATATAAAAAAGGTAATGTAGACATGTGCCAACAAAAACATATTTACAGACACTAATGTTTAGCTTTCATTCAGTGTTTGCAACTATAAACTATCCTGCTTTCTATCTTTCCTTCAACCTTTAAAACTGGGGAGCATGGCTGACTGATTCCTTCTATGCGTTTTTCAAGTAAAACAGGCATAAGTACCATTATTAAATTGAAAAAATAACCATGAGGAGGAAACTGGAGACTATGTTTAAATTAAACAAGCAAATCCAGTTCATCCACAGATGGCATGCAGCCTGTCTGTGCTCTGGGCCACATCTTTTTCCCCTATGCCCGATGAGGTGAGCCTGGATCTTCTTGCCCCCAGTTCTCCTCACACCATCAGCTTCATACTTATGCATCCTTTCTTTCACCTGCAATAGAAATAAGTCCATCAATCCTGCTGTAAACTCCATCTGCTACTTCCTCACCAAGACAGAAATATACAGTGTCCTAGCACCAACTGAGCAATGCTTTTCACCACCACCACCACTACCACCATGGCCACCATCACCACCCTGCCAAGAAGAAACAACAATTCTCAAACTTTGTGAATACAACAATGAGAGCACAGGTGCTAAATAAATGGACACTTAATAAATGGACCTCTCGAAAGTGAGAAGCTCTTACACAGCAAAGAACAAGTGACAGCCTACAGAATAGGAAAATATTCTTTTTTTTTTTTTTTAGATATTTTCTTCATTTACATATAAATTTCTCCTTTCCCAGTTTCACCTCCAAAAAACAAAGAAACAAATAAAAACAACAAAAACAAACCCCTGTTGCCTCCCCCCTCCCCAAGCCTGCCACCCCACCCTCTCGTACTTATTGGCCCTGGCATTCCCCTACACTGGAGCACAGAACCTTCACAGGGTCCTCTCCTCCTATTGATGATTGAATTTGCAACCCTCTACTCTACACATGCTGCCAGAACAATCAGACCCCTCTGTGTGCAGTCCTTGGTTGGTGGTTGAGACCCTGGGA
>NW_022196915.1:85200229-85224611 GCF_008632895.1 Mastomys coucha | reverse complement strand
ATATGAACCTTGAATTCCTGATTTTTCCAAGACTTTTATCATGAAGGGATGTTGGATTTTGTCAAATGAGGAAAATATTCTTATCAACAATCCATTCAGTAGAGCCTAATATCAAAATTACATAAAGAACTAAAAAAAGAAATAGATATCAATAGAACAACCCAATCTTAAAATAGGGTTACAGATCTAAACAGAGAAGTCTCAAAAGGAGAAATCAAATGGCTGAGAAATATAGAAATGTTCAATATCCTTAGCCATCAGAAAAATGTCAATCAAAACTACTTGAGGTTTCACCTTATACCTATTAGAATGGCTACGATCAACAAATGAGTGACAGCTTATGGTGCTGAGCATGTGGAGTAAGAGGAAAACTAAATACATTGCTCATGGGTGTGCAAATCAGTGTGGCCATTCCTCAGAACGATGGGAATCAATCTACTGAATGATCCAGCTATACCACAATTGGGCATATACCCAAAGGATGCTTTATCCTGCCATAGAGACAGTTGCTCCCATATATTCATTGCTGCTCTATTCATAATAGCCAGAAATTGGAAACAGCCTCAACAAACAAATAGATAAACACAATGTGGCACATATACACAACAGAATATTACTCATCCACTTAAAAACTGAAGTGATGACATTGTCAGGTAAGTGAGTGAAATAAGAGAAACATTGTGAGTGAGGCAACGCAGACCCAGAAAGATGAATATGATGTATATTTGCAGATTTGTGAATATTAGCTTGTAAGTCAGTGAAAACTAAGCTACAGTCTGAAGAACCACAGAGGTTGGGCCTAATGGGGCACTTAGATCTTGCTAGGAAAGAGAAATAAAATAGGTAGTTATAGATGTATGGGGAGGGACTGGAACAGTAAAATTTGGTGGGCTGTGAGAGGGAAAGGGGGATGAGGGTGTGACAGCTAAAATTAAGGGCCAGTGTGAAAACTAATAACATTAGAAGCATCATAAAATCCTTGCACATATGCAAGTCATCTAAATTACCTAATAATAGGGAAGACAGAGCCCCAGCTGAACATCTCATAACCAAATGAAGCTTCCTGTCCTGGGATTGTTACATCTAATAGATGTGTTATTACAAATGGGTCTCATGGGAACACCTAAACAACCTATGCCGATGTCAAGACTATGAGCCATTCTTCCCAAACTGACAGTAAGGCCTCGTTGCTGAAGACAACCTATACAAATCACTGAACACAGAGAGGTCAAGCTGATGACTACAGAGAACTTTCAGCCTTATGTACTAGTGTCTTTGGTATGAGAAGGAACTCTTTAGGCTACCAAGAGAGAAATGTAAACACAGAGCTAGGCAGCCCCTTTGATCTACAGTGGTGTTCTGCCTGCAAGATACTCTAGTGCAATAGCAGCCACAAACTTTGTGAGACCAAACCAACCAATATGTGAACCGACGTAAGGCCCTGAGAATAACCAACCAGTATGTGAACCGACGTAAGGCCCACTCTGCTAGATGGGACTTGGGTAATCAAGAAACTGAGACAAGATAGCCCAGGGACTTAGGGGAAAACAAATACTAATGTTCTAGAAATAAAAAAGTATCAAGAAAAGGACTCCCAATGACATTTTTCTATACTAATAGATCAGTGCTTTTCCCCACTTACGATCATAGAAGCTTCATCCTGCAGCAGATGGGAACAAATATAGCAACCCATAGGCAAACAGTATGTAGAGAGAGGGAAACTTGAAACACCCAGTTCTAAATGGAATATTTCCACCAGCTATCCTCCAACCCCAAGCTCAGCTTCAGGGTTCAGGGAACACTGCTCAAGAGGAAGCAGAAAGAGTCTGACAGCCAGAGGGGTGGATGACACCAGGAAAACAAGGTCTTCTAAATACGGTAGCACCCACAGGCCTGTAAACTCACAGAGACTAAGACAACATGCACAGGGCCTACAGGGTCTGCAAAGGATGGGGTTTTAGAACTGAAAGGAGAAATGGACAAATGCCCCCGACGCAGAAGCTATCTCCAATTGGTAACCATTTGCAAATAAAAAATTTAGTTTTCTCCAAGGGAATCCCACTGGGGAAATGATCTTGAATGCCCAGCAGTAGATGCCAACAGAAAATGAACTCAACAGCGTCTTTAGAGGTTCCTTGTGATACAATATCATGTCAGAGCCCTTCCTTCCTTCCTTCTTCCCTTCCTTCCTTCCTCCCTTCCTTCCTTCCTTCCTTCTTCCTTCCTTCTTTAAAGTTTTAACTTATATTTTATATTTTTATTTTATTTTACTTACATTTTTTTCTTTTTACCATACAGACTCTTTGTGTGTGTGTATACACACACGCGCGCGCGCGCACACACACACACACACACACACACACACATAATGGCTTCCAGCTTAGAGTTTATATGGAATTCCTGGGTGTGTGTAATCTGTACAGGGTCTCTGTAGCTCTATCTGTTTCTTGTGTCTTTTAGCCAGCTCCTTTCCTGTTGTTTATTTGTTTTGTCCTATTCCAATGTGTTAGTTTTTGTTTTATCTTATTGTATTATTATCCCATAGAAGCCTGTTTATTTTCTCAGGAGAGACAGACAGGGAGTGAATCTAGACGAGATGGAAGTGGGCAGGACTTGGGAGAGTAGAGGAAGGAGCGACCCTAATCACGATAGATTGTTAGAAAGAAAGCAATTTTCAATGAAAAAGTGGAACAAGAAGGTCCCTTCTCCATCCTTTCTAGCTTTGACACTTTCTCTCTGGGTGATCGCATAGCACAAGGCTCTGGTGACAACCAATCGATTCAACAAAGGAGGAGGGACATTGGAAAAGTTTATGTAGATTGCACTAGGTGCCAGAACTCATACAGATAATAAAAGTATAAAAGCCACCAGCAACATTCAACATGTAAATAAATATATGCTGCTCGTTGTCAGGGTGCATTCTATTCTAGACCTTCAACTCGTTCTAAGTTAGATGCTTGCCTGGTTTGCGTCGCAATAAGCCTAACATATTTTGTCTCCTTGGAACTACTGGAATGAATTAGAAGTTGAGGTTTTTGGTCAGTGCAATCAGGATGCTCTTACTTCAATGGATCCTTTCAGAATATTGTGGTGCTTCCTGTGACCACAATTAGTGCCTCAGCATTTCTAGATTCCCCGCTTCTGAACCACTTAGTCACTCTCTTCTGAAAGGACCACTTGATCCTAAGACCCAGCAGTAACTTAACAGTTGAATTAGAAAAAAAAAGAGTTCATTCTAAGCTTGCTCAAATTTTACCATGTTGGCTTTACTTACATATTTCACTTACAGGGACTGGAAGTTTCCTGTGCATTTACTGCTGCTGCTGCTGCCGCTGCTGCTGCTGTTTAGCTCCTTCCCCTTTTCTCTGTCTCTGTCTCCCTGTCTCTCTCTCTCTCTCTGGCCCTTTCTCTGTGTGTCTGTGTGCTGCATACACACACGTGCTTTCAGTGTATGTTGTGCTGCATACACACACATGCTTTCAGTGCGTGTTGTGTGTGTTACATACGCATGGTTTGCTTACACATGCTTTGAGTGTGTGCATGTGTGAGAGACAGAGAAAGTTAAATATATGTGCTTTACCGGGTCTGTTCATTTACCCAGGAACTTGCGAAAGCCCTAATCTAGGCTCGAGGGACAGTAAAAGCTTGGCTCCAGATTTGTTAAGAATTCAGCAGCCGTAGAGCAGACCGACCTCAAAATAAGATCATTGTATATTGTACTAGTGACTTAATTGAAATAGGATTTAAATCCGGTGAGAGGGTTAAACACAGGAGAACAAACTGTGTCTGAGGGCGCAATAGTTTAGTTAGAATCAGAATGATCTGTTCCTCTGTGCGTAGTGAAAGGTGCTGGATTCAGAGCCAGGCACATCTTCTCCCAGGCTTTGGCTAATTGACCTTGCACATGGAGCATCAGTTTTTCTGACCTGGGAAGTGGGGGATGCTTTACAGCTCCACACTCAGGATTAACATCAGCTGCCTACCCTGTCGTCATGACCGGCCCCTTCATTGTAGTCCATTGGACAGATGGGACAGGAGAGATCAGTTGTGTGGGGTTGCACGGGGACAGAGCTTCCATTTGGAAGAGAACTAGGAAAACGGTGCACCCGGGTCAGCTATTGTCCTGCTCCTCCTGGGAGCCCATTAGATAATGGACAGGCTATCTTTTCCAGCACAGGCTTTGGGTATTTCACTGTCCTTGACTGAAGGGCCCGGTCAGGTTACACACTTCTTCACTTTTTATAGGGACTTGGAGCATTTGGTCCAACTTCAGGATTCCTCAGGCTCAGTTTGGTTCTCCAGTCTTGAAAAACGTACTTGCTTTGGCACAGCTAAGCTATCTAAGATTTCTTCCCCAGGGATGAAAAAATTGTAGATGTTTGTGAATAACGTATGTCTAATGTCTGGGTTGTTTTAAGTCGTAATGAAGTGATGTGGAGACCTTGAATGACAGAGAAATGGACACTGTGTCCTCTCCAGCCCTGTAACATTGATGTGATGGGTACCCTGCAGGAAAGGGGACCTATTAAAATGAAGCTACCTTTTACTGTTCTCTGTGACTTCCAGCCCTAGAGCTAAATCAGAGTTGAAGTGTTAATACTCTTCCTCTTTAGCCTCTAGTCTTTAGACAAGCAAACCACACAGCATCAGTCCTCAGCTACACAGGTGAATATTAACCGACTTCTCTGATGTCACAGCAGGAAAGCCGAAATTGAAACTCGCCTCTCTGTCCCCAGAGCCCCTGGTGGGATGCTAAGGTTTCCTCACAGAGACCTGCCAAATGGAACACCCATTGACAAGGACACTTTCCCAGCATTCAGCGCTGGCTGGGTTGTTACAGAAAAAGGATGGAGCCCTAAAGCTTGTGTGTCTTTGTTCCCTTCCAGGAGAGAAGCCCTACAAATGCACGTGGGAAGGCTGCACCTGGAAGTTTGCCCGTTCCGATGAACTGACCAGGCATTACCGCAAACACACGGGAGTGAAGCCATTCAAGTGTGCGGACTGTGACCGCAGTTTCTCGAGGTCAGACCACCTGGCACTGCACCGTAGAAGGCACATGCTGGTGTGAGGAAGGCTCAGGTCTAGCTATGTGCAAGAGCTGGGTCTCTTCAGGAGCAAGTAACTCAGCAGGGCTGAGCTCCCTCTACAGTGTTAACGTCAAGGGCACCGCCATTCCCACGGTGCCTGAAACCAGAGCAGGAACAAGAAGGAACCCTTCTCCCTTCGGCCTGAAGGTAACCCCCCATCATGACCACACGCGTGAGAGAGCCGTCTGTGTTCACGCTGGCCTGGGAGTTCAGCACCTCAGGTCCTGAAGAGACAGGCATTGTTTTCCATGCTATGTCCTCTGCCATTGAAAAGATGTTTGTAGCTTGTACATTTTCTGAGCTGGCAGACACTCTGCTATCAGTCCCTTAAAGGTCATCTACCGCAAAATGATGGTTAGAGGAGACCTTCTCAGTTTGGATGATTCTTCCCTTCCACCCCCAACCCCAACCCCCTTTGACAACAATTTCAGTATCTATCTCAGTAAGCTAGAACACACACCTAGTCTGTTACCAGCGAGCAGCATGAACTAGAAAGGAAGGGGCTATTGAAGACACTCTGTTAACCAACAAGAAAGGCACACAGAAGTAGCCCTCTGTGCTAGCGATGGCAGACCTAGATAGCGCTCATACCTTGTCCTCATGCCATCCCCGAAAAGAACCAACATTGAGTCTTTTCATTTGTTTGTTGTTGCTTGTTTCTGTTCTGTTTCTATTCTGTTTTGTGCATCTGTTCCAGCAGAGGGGCAGAGCAGTTTCTCAAAGGCTAACCCTGCTCCGCCCTGGCATGGACTGACAGAGGTGTTCTGTAGTTGAATAGGAAGAGCCTGTCTAAAATGATAATAATAATATAATAATAATAAGAGTAATAATAACTATTGCCCCACTTCAAATTGCAGTGTTCTGTCACCTAGCCACCATCTCCTCCTGCCCTTAGTGTTTGATTACAAACAATCGAGGGGAGGGGGGCTTTCTTAGACACACTGGCACCAAGGTAAGAGGTGGAGCTGCCCAGGCAAAGTCAGTGAACATGAAAATGAGACAAAGCAGAGATGGAAATAATGCTCCTCTTGAGGAGAAAAGCAATAATGAAAAGAAGGACTTTCCTACAATAACTCCACTGAGGGCTCATGTTACCGATTTTCATACTTACTAAAGGGATTGTAAAAAACACCCCAGCCTTTCAGATGTCTTAGTTACATCCATAGCACAGAGGTGATCTTTCCACTGTTTGTTGTCCTACTTGTTTAAGTACCACAATTAAAGTTACGCTCCCCTTTTCTGTCTTGGTTGAAGACAGTTATTTGATGACTCGAGAGGCGAGGGAGGCAGAGCTAAGGATTAACCCTTCAACCAGTGGGTCTGTTCCGCTTGGACATGAGTCTGTGGGAAGAGTGTCCCCATGGAAAGCCCGCCCTGGTGCTACTTCTCCAACCTGGAGAGCCAAGAGTCTGACTCTACGCATTTTACTTTTTAAACTCTCCCCAAATCCCCGTGCTCCCACATTGGCATCCGCAGGGACAGACAACCTGCTTATCTTGGGAGATGGGTCAGAGCTAAGTTAGGTTCCATCCTTCCTCTCAAGTGAAAAGCTTTTTTTTATCTAGCAAAATGTACAGGAAAAGCAATACATCCCCAACAAGCACCGTTTCCAAAATATTTTGTCCTCACGAAAAGCTGCTGTTTTCCCAGCTTTCTGTGGCAATTGGGTTTGGTGAGATTTTTGTTGTTAAGACGTTTTATAGCTTAAATATAAAAGGTCTCCAGTCAAGGCCTTTGCAATATATTTCAAGGACACACTTGATTTGGGGAATTGCACAAATCAACCTCATAGGATTCCTAGCTCATTTTTAAATGTCTGCACATTCTAAAATGATTTCTGGTGACAGTTATCCTTTCTAGTAGCTTCTAATTGGGATAATTGTAGTCTGACAAAGCAAGAACTATAGACATTACAAGGAGAACCATTTGTGTCTGGTAGCTTTTAAAAGATTTCTAATAAATGTTCAGGCAAAAGTATCATGATTTATAGGTCAAGTCCCAGCTTCAGAAATCTGCGCTCTACATTTTCTGCCAGGTCTAAAAACTTCATCAGGCAATTTCCCTCCTACAAGGGCTGTAGTTCTATTGATGAATAGCTTCAGCTACACAGGTTGGTACCCACCAGCCAGCAGGTTTGGGTTTTTTGTTTTTGTTTTTGTTTTTTTTTTAGTTATTGGGTTTTTGTTTTGTTTTGATATATATATATATATATATATATATATATATATATATATATACCAACTGGAACATTTTTTAATCTGTACTGTATGCACTTCCTACTTCTCATTGCCTGTCATCATCCAGAATAAAACCAGGTTTCCTGATGCATGCCAGCATTAGTAACTGGCCAGGGCAAAGAACATTGACAATAGCAAACAAGCATGATCCCCCAAGAGCTGGCCCCAGAGCCTAGATGGCAGGTAGTAAGGGAGTCTACTCCCATGAAGTCTGGATTTGGCTGAGCCCTGTCAGCTCTCAGAAGAGCCGATCCTTTTCCCACTGAGAAGCATCTGGAAGTTTTACAGTGAGAATTCACTGAACTGACAAGCAAGGGAAGCTTCCTGACTGACATCTTAATTTAAATTTAGCACAGAAACTAAATGAGTCGTACCTCTCTAACAGCGGAGGGAAGACTCGGGGGAAGTGAGCTTGTCCCGCTCGCTCCCTGTAAATGGAAAGCGCACTGAGATGGTAAGGTAACAGATCAAACCTGCCACCATTACAGCGTTTCCCTCTTTTTTGGCATAGCGATATATTTAGAAGAAATGCAAGCACAAATGAACACATCCCTGATCTGGCCCAAGAACTGGAACTTATCCGGCACTTGTCGAGGGGGAGGGGTATGTAACCAATCCTCCTCAGTAAGTTTCCTAGGTATGTTTCCCATGTAACAGAAAGTGGTTTGAAACGAAAGGAAATGGGATATCCTTAGGCACAGAAAAGCCTCCACCCATTTCATATTCCAGTCTAGCTTCTTGAAAAGCACAGTGTACGATAAGCTATCAAAAATAAAATAAAATAAAATAAAATTTAAAAAAAGGAGATAGAATCCTAAAGCGCTTCTCAGTGGTTTCCTAAGCAGAACACGCCTTGGTTTCAGGTTTGAAGTGGTTCAGCTTGCAGCTAGGGAGGCTGTGTGTGTACTTGAGGACCCCTCGCACACACAGTGGGGAGAACCAAGTGTCTCCTTGCAATGTGAAGGCTGATGACAAGGGAGCTGGGCGATTAGGGGTTTTCAGAGAGTCCCTTATATTCCAATCTTCTGGTTACACGAGTAAAATGAGCACTTTTAAGTATCACTTTAAAGATTAAAAGGGAAACAAGATGAGTTAGGGGAAGGGGGGGCGCCTTTCAAAATGCTTCAGTGTTTACAAAGAAAAGTAGACGATTAGAAAAGCCATGTTCATCGTGGTTGAAATTTTGGAACAGCTCGTGTGAAGACTGTGTTCGTTTTCATGCAGCTTGTTTAGTGTCAGCTTGCTGTTTGAGTCTGGAATGGAAATGGAAGTCTGCACTTTGAGATCGGCTCATTAGAATGAAACCGTGTGTACAGCTAAAGATGCAGTACTCCTTAGTCTGGCCTTTCGTTATTATAGGTACCAAAGCTGCAGTTGAATAAGTCTGCTGAGGTGAGGCCTTCAATTGTACTCATATGCCTTTGATTATTGTAATGACTGCCTAGAAATGTCGCTGAGATGTTGTCACGAGGCTGTCCAATCGCTTGTAGAGTGAGGATTCTTAGAACTGAAGTAGTGTTAATACCAGCACATACACACACATACACACACACAGTCTGCATAGAAAAGATCGAAGGTGAGCTAATGCTGATGAACCACATAGGCCCAGGAAGCCTTAATACTCATAATTCAACTCAGAGTCTACCTTTTACCATCGCCTCTAAGTGTATCTCATAAATGTAGGCCATCGGTCAGATTTCTCTTTCCTTTCCTGAGGTTGTGTATCCCACAGAAATGTTCTCAAACTGACTTGGCTCAGTTAAGGAAAGAGATGTGGCCAGTCATGTCTTCCATGTTACATGTCTACTTATTCCCACACTGCCTTTCACTTATCTGGACAGACACCCCCAACACATGCACCTGTGTGCACCCATCTGTATATGCAGCAGCCGGCAGGCAAGAAAACTTTTTTAAAGAAGTAATTTGTAATAATCCATCCTATGTAGAAATGTAAGTTATTACCCGACTAGAGAATCAGCTTATAATACTATGTAACTTTGCCTGCGTTTTATAGTTAAGAAATGTATATAAAAAATTTAAAATGCTATATTTTCACAATTTCATTATAGAGTAATGTCTGTTTAGCAACCCATGCCCATTGGTATTTTAAATATGCTAAATATTGAACAATTGCAATAGAAATTCAGATTTTCATAAGAAAATAAACAGAAGGATACTGCATCTTTAAAAACAGAGTGACGCTATTTTACTGTATTCGTAACATATGTGATAGTGGAAAAGTATTTTCAAACATGCAAATTTTACAGAGGTTGTAAATAGTTTGATGACGTATGTTGGGGAAAAGCTTCTAGTTTTCATCACAATAAAAAAAAAAAAAACACTTGTTCAGATATGCCTTGTGTATGGATGATACACACAATTAGCAATGTTGCCATGGGAACTGGTCCCACTTGTTGATGTTCTTGGTGCTCGGTTAGAGCTGAGTGGCCACTTGTCATAGTGTAGCCAGAGTGATTTGAAACTCCAATGAAGTCATGTTTCCAAACTTGTCGTGTCTTTTTCTTGGAACTGAAAAACTGAGGGCTTGCTTGGTCTAGAAAGAATCATGCAACAGGCGTTCTCCCCTCTCACTCGTCTTCTTCCTCAACAAGGTGGTTCTCGATTTAGAAAACAAAATAAAAGACAGGGGTTTATTCTTGTTTAGGCTCCAGAGGGATTGTGCTCTGGTGTAGGCGTAGGTCGATGAGGCTAAGTGTATGGATATGGCCACGTGTTAAAAGAGTCTGCAGTGGCAACAGGAAAAAGGTAATGCCCATTTTTCAGAAATAAACTAAAAGTGCCTGTCAATGATTGTGACCAATGAGATAATCTTATACTTTCACACAGCAATAATTATTTATCATACATGGATTTTCTTGCACAGTTTGAGTGCTCTCCCTCTTTCTCTCTCTCTCTCTCACTCTCTCTCTCACTCACTATCTCTCTATGTCACACACACACATATACACAGAGTAAACAAATGCACATAGTAAATTAAATCTGCTCATGCAGACCCACAGAAGAGGGTTTGCATCGCTTTGAAGTTAATGGCTCTTATTTGCAATTTACTATCTCTTCATTCCATTTTTCTTACTTGAATATAAGTAGGCAATATATATATATATGTGGAAATTAAGGTTATCTTTCATGTATATGATAATTAGAATGTTCAGATACAAAGTTTGACTATGATAGACCTCAAACTTAAGACATGTATAGCTCTGACAGGCTTGCTCTGTTAAAAACACTGACATACTCAGATCAGAATTGTAAGGGATTTTTTTTTGTCTGCTTT
This sequence comes from Mastomys coucha, assembly GCF_008632895.1. Classification (NCBI taxonomy): domain Eukaryota; kingdom Metazoa; phylum Chordata; class Mammalia; order Rodentia; family Muridae; genus Mastomys; species Mastomys coucha. Next base: position 85,213,992 of record NW_022196915.1, on the reverse strand, counting down.
ATTTTACCCACTTAGCTTAGTGCACAAGTCCGTCTCTATGTGCTCCACTCTCTTTTCACCTGACATGAATCCTCGAATCATCAAGGAGCATTTAGAGATGCGCATTGACAAATTATCCCTCTCCTGCCCTCAAAAAGTCCTCGGATACTTGTGAAGGCCTTCAGACAGTTATTTAGTCCTCGGATACTTTTGAAGGCCTTCAGACAGTTATTTAGTCCTCAGATACTTGTGAAGGCCTTCAGACAGTTATTTAGTTAATCCTGACACTTGCATCACAATGTACAATCGGAAGTTCACAAGCCCTTTTTAAAAATTGTTTTACTACTACAAGTAGAGTCAGGGGTGGACATGAGACTGTATATAGACGTGAACCCAGCCTCCCCTCCAGCCTTGCCATCTTCTCCAGCCTTGCTGTATCAAAGCATGAATCCACCCAGACACGCTGTTGAGGCTACGAGAAAACACATTAAGAACACTTCTTAATGTATGGCGGTGAATATACAGTCAGGTTTTAGACAGCCCATGATACTGGAGCAGAACAACGGCCTCCAGGCCCCAAACTCAGGTGGAGAAAGTCATCCATCCACTCTTCACCCTACTCTTATTCAGAAATGAAGGGTGACAGCAAATGCATCAGGAGATAGATGGGACAACCAAGCAGGTGCCATGTCAAAGCACAGCTACTACGGTCCCTGGTCTCACTGACATCAGACCTTCCGATTCCCTTCTTTCCCCATGTTGTCTGAACATGCTAATGTATCCCTTAAAGTACTAAGCACAGCGCATGGGGAAAATGATAGCCGTTCCTAATACTCTGTGCTGACTGCTGCACCAAGAATTCTAACATCACCTCCCTTCTATACAACCCAACATTCTCTAGTTCATGGATGAAGAACTGAGGCACAACAGGAATGACTGAGATGTCCACAAGCGTAGACAGTAAGTCAAGTGGGAATACATAACCTCCTGGCTCTGCGGCCTGTGTTCTTTCTGTTGTAAGGCACACCCCTGTTTCTGATTCCTGGCTGCCACGTTCCCAGTCTCCTATTCAATTTTGTTCTGAGGACCCTTCAGGGGTAGAATGAAAGGACATCACCTAGCATGTGATGTGACTATTGTAGAGATGATTTTAGATCAGAACCTTCCTGGAAGGTCACTGATGGGTGGCCATTCTAGATAAACATTGATCTTCCTAAACTTGGCACTTTCTCTCATAGGTTTGTCCAGCGCCTCTAAGATTTTCAAAACCTTTCTTACTTCCTACTACAATTTAGTCCCAGTTAGTTTTCCTCGACTTCCATATTTCCTTTTCTCTAGCAGCCCTGCTCTAATAAGTGAAGGGGCATCTGAGACCCTCCCCTGAGCAGAGCCACTTCCTGAGTGCAGAGGCCACTCTTACAGGTGTTCATGAGTAGTGACGTCAGCATCCAGCCCTGTGGGCAGGTCCTTTCCAGCCCTCTCACTTAACAGCACTGCCTTGGAATGTTTTAAATAGTCTCATAAATAATTTGCTTATAGTATTGTTAGTTTGAGTTTTCGGTGAGGAGCTGTCTAACATCAGAGAAATGAAACCCCTCCCTGACTGCATTGAAGGTCTCTGACAGTATTGATTCATGGAAGCACTAATGGACTTTGAAAACATTAAGAATGCCATTTCTCAGAGGGTTTCAGTTTGTGAAAATGAATCTCCTGAATTATGATCTTTCTCCCCGTTACTTGGCTGGGGGAAAGAGATAAAAGCTATATAAACAACTTCTCTTCCGTGCTGAAAGCAAGGGTCTGTGTCCACAGCCTCCTGTAGACGGGGACTCCTGTAGCTTAATTGAGTTTCAGCAACAATTATTTCTCAGATGACAATGCCACCACTCTAAGTGGGTTGACAAGTGAGGATAGTCACATCAATAACCGCTTCTTCCCCCCCGCCCCCGAATTTCATCTCTAGAAATGTGAAGTGTTTCAGTGACTCTAGTTATGAATTATTCTTTTTACAAAAGCAGGTATAGCCAAGCCCTTGACAGAGATTAATCTTTGTTGAGAAATAAGGGTTTATAAGAGAGAATTCCTCTCCGGTTCTACTAGTAAAAGTGTCCAGTCAATCAAAAATGAGGATATTTTAGGAATATTTTGACATTTTCCTTTTATGCTCATTTTGTTCTCTAAAAATACAACATAAAACATTACAGATGTGTTTTCCCCTAACTCATGTTTCTAGCTTTCTCGTGGCAGGATTTTGTGATTGTATTCAGACTATAGAATATATTTTGTTCCTCAAATGATTACATTCAGTAGGTATCGTTGAACTTGGCACTGATGCCTACGTGCAAGGCTCTTTCCTATCAACTTGTGTGTGTACAACTTGTTGTGTTTGAAGGTTCATCTTTGAAGCCCACTGTCTCCCACCATGGAATGGTGGTTGTATTGTTTTGTCCATGTCTGTGTGGGACACATTGCATCACATGGCAAAGCAACTATAAATGGATGTGAGATAACGAATTGACAAAACCAGCTTGAAAACATTGTCTTATGTATTACATCATCCTGCCTCATAATGCAATTATGTGTATCATGATCACCTTCTACAAAAAGAAACCAGCAAATTCATGTTTGTCCATAGAAGGGTGTTCTAGGAGTTGTCTGTGTTGTGAAACTATGAGAACAGACCACCTCTAATATACCCACCTGCCACTTAAAATGACTTAGTTATAATTAGTAGTAGTCTAGACGTTGCTCTTGGTGTGTGGGGGTCAGTGCAGACGTCATAATCCTTTGAATAAATCTCCCAGTCATATCTGAAAAAAAAACACACATGAGAATAAAGAAAAACATCATCTTTGGCCAAATCAAGCAGGCATCTCTTTGCTTTTCCTCAACACTGAGCTCATTACACATGGTGATTGGATCACAAGATCTTTCTGTGTAAAAATATGAAAATGTCATTTACTTATTCTAGGCTGGAAACCTCTGCACAGCAAAGTGAATAGATGAGCTACTTCTGGTTCATATTTATGGGATGTAATCTTTTAAAAAAAAGTCTCTTGGGCATATGATCCAGGTTAGAGTGCCCAGAGGAGAGCGTACATATAAAGGATAAAATCCCCCAAGGATGCTGGCAAGCAAATGTGTTGAGTTCTTAAATCTTTGTTCAGTTTTTCTGTTCAGAGTTTTAATTGCAAATGAATTTATTTCTTCAGCTTAAAGATCTAATTTCCTAATAGTTTCCTCCGCATTTATATACTCTGTAGTGTTTAGGCAGCTCCTGTTATAAGTTTATTAATATTATGTAAGTGTTGTTCTTGTATTTATGTATAGTGTATGTATTGTAAATATACTCAGAGCTTTTCCTTTTTACTGTAAAATGGTGATTTTTTTTTTGCCCTATGATAATGAAAAGGGAGACTCTCCTAATGAGGTTCTCTCAGAAGATTATTCCAGTCTATTCTCAGAGATTTAAATGAACAAGTGTTATCGTTTTCAATGGTGTCTCAGACATATTCTGTTGGTGCATCGCTTTTCTGTATTCAACTTTCCTATGAATTGAGCTGTGAACTGAAATAGAGTTTAAACCTTTATCTGTATGCATTTGTATAATTATCTGAATGAAGGCATGAAGGTTAAATAAAGCATTTTGTATGGAACAAGACTCCCTAATTATTACCAAGGCTGACTCAGACACTTTGGAAATCATAGTTATTAACCATTCTAATTAAACCTTTGTTAGGGAAGTTTTACTGCTTGCATATAGTATATTGAAACCCAGGAGAAGATAGAATATGTGTTTTAAAAGGAATGAGGTTTTTTATTTTGCAACAGCCATCCTAATGAGATTCCTAATGTTTTAATGATTAATGCACTCAAAGGTGGTCCAGAAATACTGTGTGATTCCAAAGATGCATCTCTCACAGCTCAAAATTGAATCCCATGAGTTGCAGTTTCATCAGATTTTGTGTGTCATAGAATGATCCATGGACCATGGCAAGGCTAGCTGCTCTCTATGTGTTTTGAAGAAAACTAGATTATTGCAGAGCTTGAAAATAAGAACATTAATAAGTAGATTATCTTTAAAAATAAACTCATGAAAACTGTTTCTTACTCCCTAGTATACTTCAGTTGAACAGCTAGAAAATCTTCTATTAAAAAAAAAAAAAGTGGCTGTAAATTCTTCTCGACGTCTTCAATGTTTTTTGTTCATTCCAAAAATCTCAGGTTATAATCTAGCCATATTCTATCGAATGTGAAATAGAAATGAAAAGTGAGGTACTCCGTTTAGGCAACATTCCCAGTCAGTCTGGTTGTAGGATCAGTTCCCTTAGCCATCAGGGGAGGTAAGAGGATAGGAGGTAGGGAGTGGGAGATGGGATAATTACGGATAATGGTGAGCAGGCAGCATTCACTAGATACTTCGATTATCCACCTACAAAAGCACAAGCCCATCAAAATCTCCTTCAACTCTGTAAAGGAAAACCAGAGAGCCAAGGAGATATTGGATCACTCTGCCACTGCCTCAAAGTCGCTTTCAAAAGAATAGTGAGTTCTGTGACATTATTCTATGATATACCAAGGAACTGGCCAGAGCCTTCAAGCTGTACCTGATGCCCCTTCAGCATCAAAAGCTCATTCCTTTCACCTTGTGCAGAAGTTGGGTCAGCATTCCTTTTTGATTTTCTCAAGTCTGCCCCTGTTGAAACATCACTGAGAGGTCTTGGAAAAGTCCCTCTCTCTCCCAATAAAAGCCTTCTAGGTGGTTCCCTGGGAATTACACAATAGTTTAACAACCCACTAACAGTATATAGTTCTTGACATCTGATGCACTGAAGCAGTCAGTGTTTATAAATTGTGTGTGTGTGTGTGTGTGTGTGTGTTCAGATATTCAGTACTGGAAAAAAAAAAAAACAGATCCCTGAAAAGTTATTTCAGTCCCCAGTGATAACTATGTTTCTAGTACATAGTTCATTGTCTTCCCACCAAAGTTACATGGTTTTCTTCAACACAATGGATTGCTTATGCTTTGTCCCCATGCTGTCTGGAGTTAATATATTTGTCTCCCAACAGTGTAATAAATATAATCTACATTACTTCCTCTTTAGTCTCAATTTGCCAATGAACTCCACAGCTTACACATTTCTGAAATAAATCACATTCTCTTTTAAAGGCACAACTTTTACATGATCTTTTCCTATTTGTGATTTCGGTATAATTGTGTGTGTGTGTGTGTGTGTGTGTGTGTGTGTGTGTGTGTGTGTGTGTGACAGAGAGAGAGAGAGGGAGAGAAAGTCATACAAGATCATGATGACATCAACAATATTAGGCCAGTATTCTAACAACAGATTGACTCAAGAAAGGTACAGAACTTTACATAGATGCATGCATGTGAACACTCCTTTGTCTTAAATTGCTATGGTTTATATATAAAACTGCCATCTATTGTCCTATAAAGAATGGCAAGATATTAAAATGTCTGTGCCATAGGCTACCATGGTACCCATGTTTCAGATCCCCTACTTTGTTGCTAAGTTACAAGTCAGCACAGCATCTCAGTGGGAGCCTTGCCATCATCATAAACTGCTGTTTCCTTAGGTAAGGACATAGAGCAGGCCATGCAGTGGGTGCTGTAGAGGATTAGCCATTATTGCTCGGTCTCATGATGCTGAAATCTCACATCAGTGTGGCCTGGACCATCTATTGCTGAATTAATTAGAGTCCACAGATATAACTCCACATTACTGACTGATTTGGAGTTTTGTAATAGTACAGGAAACACAGAATTCTTAAACTTCTGAAAGAGGCTACCATCTATTGGAGTCGCAAGTCAGTACACGGCACCAGAGAACAACCACAAGTTTCAGCCTCAGAAGAGCAATCTACCCCTAAGAGACAGAGTCTTTCATTGCACTAGAGGTTCCTAGGCAGTGAGTCCCAGAAACCCCCTGTATCTGTCTCTCCTGCGTGGGATTACAAGTGTGCTCGCCCACACACACCAGAGTTCTAGGGACTGAACTCAGGTCATCATGCTTACGACGCAGGATGTAATTAGCTAAACTATCTCCTTAGCCCCATAAACTAAGTCTTTCAGAATAAATATCTGTATTGAACTAGACACATATTAGTTGTTTTTGTTCTTCTGGGAAACCCTAATGGTATCCATATGTTAAGTTTCTCAAGCTCCTGCCCATCTTTTTCACTCCAGAATCTTACCTTCTTTCCGATGTGACTGACCAATAAAGACTTTTTTTTTCTCAACACAGAGATCTACCATCCTCAGGAAAAACCTGGTCCCAGCTAAGTTAAAAACCAGAGGTGCCAAGGTCAGCTTTGTGAGGGATGTGGTGCGGGACTATCATAGTGCCTTCAGTCAAAGGTTCCAACTAGGTGACTAGTTTGTTTGTGTTTTCACACAATAAGTCTTCCAGTGAACAGCTCCTTATTTCTTTTCTTTCTTTTTTTTTTATTAATTGGTTATTTTATTTATTTACATTTCAAATGTTGTCCACCTTCCCAGTCTCCCCTCTGCAAGACCCCCTCCCATCCCCCCACCCCTTTGCCTCTAAGAGGGTGCTCCCCCACCCACTCACCCACTCCAGCCTCACCCCTGTAGTATTCCCCTACACTGAGGAGGCATCAAGCCTCCACAGGACCAAGGGCCTCCCCTCCTATTGATGCCAGATAAGGCCATCCTCTGCTATACATGATGTCATGGTCCCATCTGTGTGTACTCTTTGGTTGGTGGTTTAGTCCACTCTGTAGACTCCTTTCTCTTAAGAACAAAGTCAATCTCTGGATCCATAAATTCTCCCAAGTGCTGTGTGGCTTTTTATGTAAACCATAAAATTTAATCTCAAAGTTTTAAATTTTCACATAATTGCTGAAATTACATATTTAAGATTGACTTCTCGAAGGCCAATTTCTCTTAGTCACTCCAAGTTAGTAAGGCACCAAATATGTGCTAATTTCTTATGTTCAAATATTCATCCTGCCATTTTGACTCTTAAATATTCCTATACTCAATTATAAATGGTTGTAGGATCCAAAGGAACTAATTATGAAATCTCATACAGATTGCAGCTTACCTTCACAGATGGTTTAAGTTGTATAAGATGAGAGTTCTCTAATATCCCATTCGCAAAACAGATGGGAAACTCAAAAAGTTGGAAACGAGAAGCCCCATTTTAGAACAAAGACTAGGAAATCTCCAGCTCAGCCACAACGATCATGGATCTGCATCCCTGAGTTACACGTTCTGGTGGCTTTGGATTCGGGGGTGTTGTATCTAAAGTTGTCACTGTCATTCTTTGACCTAATGTCCCCACATACTCAGGGAAGTCTATACAGCTACATACACATAGTTTATACAGCTACATACACATACATCACTCTATTTGAGTGGATTTGCATGTATTTGGTTAATTTGTGAAATTGTATCCTCCTGTTCCTGTAGACTTTTAAATATGGTGAAATTTGTCTTTAGTATCTCACCTACCTAGTAAAGGCATAGTCAGTATCAATAAGTGGTGGTGTTTACACACATCTATGACCTTGGTTTTTAGCTTGAGTTACTTTCCTCTCCTACAGGATGGCTTGGAATGACCGAAGAAATTCCTGTTTCTCATGACTGGCAGTAGCATGCTCCTTAGGAGGGTCTGGTAGTTAGAATCCTATATTGTAATCAAACTTGCTGGAGACTGTCTCCAACCTAAATAGTTCTTCGCTCAACATTGTCAAGGATGAGGAACGCAGGCCTAGGTCATGATAAGGATATTTGAGCCTCTTCAAACAGCCAAGCACTATCCGGTACTCGGAGATGCAGAAATAGCCAAATAAATCATAATCAGAGGAAGTAACAGATGAATATTTAGAAAATGGCAGGTACTGTACACTTTTCCAACTATGACCAGACTCCGACTCATTCTGATGCTTAATCCTTGTTGCCAACTTGACTGGAGATAGAGTTAAAAACATGAAAGCTTCCGAGTGGGTCTTAAAGCGTATTTCCTGAAAGGATTAAATCGGGAGAAAGTCCTCTTCCAGAGTGGGCAACACCCCCTGAGTGGTGACCCAGATAGAAAGAGTTTCAAGGGAAAAACTATCATTTTTTTTTTGCCTGTCTATCTTTGTTCTTTGATGGTAAGTGAATCTAATTCTGTTGCTGCTACTATTTTTCACTGACATAAGAACCCAGTCTCTTAACTTTCCAATATAGACTCAAGGCTAATGGCTCTCCAAGAATCCTCCAAGCCTTCAGCAGCAGATCGGGCCTTCTGAGACATCCAGCCTCATGGGCTGAGCTGCCATTGGGCCTCATCCTTCCCAGAATGCAGACATCCATGTTTGGACTACCAAGCAGGTATCGTGGATGCCAGTCTAATGCATCCCACTTTGGTATGTATTCATTATGTCAGTTCTCTTCCTCTAGAGAACCCTACTAATACACCCACAGTTCTGTCTCAAGCTTTTATGTCCAAGAACACACTGCTCCCTTGCCTGCTGTGTGTTTTGCTTGAATTCTAGTTTGTTCATTTTTCTCCCCTCAGGGTTCTTCCCAGACTGTTTACCCATCCCTGCAAGGAGGCGAGTGGTGTCTGCTCTTAGGCTGTAAGCACACAGCAAGTATTACACCTGCAAGATTCTAAGGAGCCACTGTGATATCTTCTCCTTTGCTAGACTATGAGCTGCTTGAGAGCAAAGAGCCTCTCCTTCATTTCTCATTCCAGAGAGCTCGATGGGATGTGTGGAGAGAACTCATTTCCTATGAAAGTTGATAGCTATGCAAATGATCCAATTTAGAGACAGAGTTTTAACAAGGAGGCGAGAAAAAGAAAAGCTAGAAGCATACTTCTGAAACAGGTCACAGACATCCAGAAGACTATGTTCCAGAATTTGGACTTTGTTATCTAGGTAATGACAAGAGTAAATACGGTGTTCCTGCTAAAAAAGGATGAGCTAGTCATTTAAAAGTTCAGATTAGATTTTAAATGCATCTCCACACTTTCCAGTAGATTATTTGTTTTAAAGAAGGAGTATGTAAAATGATTAATCATTATAAATTTATTCAGGGCTGGGAATGTAGCTCAGTGGTCACAGCATGAATTTAGCTTGTAAAGCTATAGGCTAGATTCTCAGTACTAATAGCAATACTAACACTAAAGTGCTATCATTAGAGGAAAGTGATTGAAATGCATCCAGTAATTAGCCACTGGAATTTCTCTACCTATATAATTTATGATAAAATTCAAATTTTCTTACCAAAATTAGAAACTAAGCTTTTTATCAAGATATCTAAGTGCTCTATGTGAAGTCTCCAGACAGCCAAAAATCTAAGGTACCGTCTTATCTGAAAGTTTGCTCTCTCCAAGTGGCCAGCCCTCTGATGGGCATGACATCACTCTCCCATTCCTAGCCCAACACATCATTGTGCTCATTAAGAAACTCAACTTCCTTCCATTTTATTTTTATTTTTATTTTTAACACCTTGACATCTTTCTGGAGAAGCATCTTATGGCAACGCACCTTTGAGAAGTTCTACCTTGACATCACGCACATCTTACATAATCACCTAATTACTGGATGAAAAAAAAAAACCTTTTGAGCTAGCTACAGTCACATCTGGTGTTCAGAATTTACTGCAGTCAGAAAACAGTCTTCTTCAAATAAAAATAAAACCTATGAACACAGCTCCTCCTGAATAGCCGAGACTGTAATTGTTCCAATCAGAAATGCCTCCCTAGACCCAGAGAATTCATAGTGGCTTGTTGCTGTGCCACCAGGCATCCAGGACCACGAAGACCTGAGTTGCCAAGGTGGGTCCTCGGAGCTAGGGCAAGTGGGAGCAAGCCATCTCTTACAAGAGTGAGCTGTTTGCTTTCGTCTTTCAGTATGAATATATGTTACATAGCCTCGTCATTTCCTGCCTTTTGTGAAGCATTCTGTGGTATTAAAATCCCTCAGCCCAGATGGAGACTAAAATAGGTTTGCATTTCCTGTTTTTTCTTCTTCATTTCTGTCTAAAACTGTAACAATAGTGTTTTATGACGTGCCGTCATACGGATATATCCACCAGCTTGCTGACTGCATCCTATGATGTATCTAGATTTTCTTCTGAGTCTGCAGTGAACATCTGACTGTGAGCTGGTTATTTTCCACCAGAACCTTTGACAGTTTCTTGTCTCTTATCTGGAGGCTGTGATTTGTCAAATGCTTGTCACTCAGGCAGGGCAAAGCATGGCATTTTCTGCAGCTCTCTAACTGGTGGGAGCTGTGCACTTTTATTAAAGATTCTCAGACATCAAAGGTGACAAAGGAAACCTTTAGACTTCTCCCTGTTTAATCTTGTGGCAGTCTGTGCGAGTAAAGACTATCAGCAGACAGAAACCGGGCCTAAAGTTCAGAAAGAGATAAAAGCGCAAATGGAGAAACCCAAGGATTTGTAAAGCTCTATAAACACGCTGACCCAAAGCTGCCGATTTATCTGTACACACAGGTGAGTCTCAAGGTTAACTGCTCCATAAAGCCTCATACATACACTCGTGCTTTGCCTTTTAGCTTCCTTATCAACTTGGCCGGGGGCTCTGCCCTCATATCCCCACTCCATAGAATGTGTTATTGCTGAGAGCCTCCTGTGCCTTAGAGTAAGAAAATGCCACTGCCTTGTTGGTATCCATTCACAAATATGGTGTGCTCAAGGTAAATATAAGGAAGATTCATGGTGCAATCATCTGAGTGATGATAGTGTGATTGCAACATTTTTTTATTTCATATTGAGATGATAAACTAACCCCCATCTTGGAAATAGGGGTTAGTTTATCCATGATGCCAGGTAGGATAGGTAGGATACTGTCATGGTGTCTGAGATGCACAACTTAACAGAGAAGTGTAAGAAAAGATACTGGTGGATCGAGAGCTATACAGTCCTAGTCTTGGTTGTGGGAGGTTGCTACATAAACTATTAACACTCACCTCAAGGCCAAATGGGAGGGATAGAGACATGGCTCCACAGTTACAAGTATTTGTTCTTGCAGAGGGCCAAAGTTCTATATCCAGCAGCCACGTGACAATTCCTAACTATCCATAATTACAGTTCCAGGGGAACTGATGCCCTCCTCCTACCTCCAAGAGCACCATGCACATGTGGCAGGCCAAACACCCATCCGCACACGTAAAGTGAAATAACTCTTAAAGAGGAAAAAAAAGGACCAAATGGAAGCCATTGGTTGGTTACTAGGCTTGCCAGCAGATCTCAGACTCTCCTTTGCCTGAGGAGATGTGTCTAACCCTGAAGAGGTGGACATAGGATGCACACAAAGTGCTGAGCACAAGGTCAACCAGACTCAAGTTCATAGAGACAGAGAACGTCCCTCCACAGGAGGACAAGTTCAGAGGAATCAGTTTTATCACTACCATGACTCCATGTGCTTTCAGCTTTCAGGCCTTTATCACCACTCTCCTTCCATGAGCCTCAGAGCCCTTTCCCCTTCGGTCTCCCTAGATGGGAAATGGCATGTTTTTGCTTGGAGTATGGGCATTAAGATTTGGGGACAAAGAATTATATCTCTTTAAGTACGAGATGGTACCTGGCTTTCAGCCATATAGGTTGACAGCTAACCATTTTTAAAGGATCATCTAAGAATGTGTTTTTTCTTGAACTTCCCACCCTGGCAACTATGTTCTCTATTTGCTCACTTGGAGTTTGAAGCTACACATTGGCTTTTATTTCCTTGTCTAAGTTTCCTTATCACTTAACAGCAGCAGCTTTGAAGGGCAAAGGGAGCTGGTGAATATGAGCACGTCTGTAAGGATGTTGTAAAAAGCAGCTTTGGAAGACAAGAAAGCACGGAGGCCTGCTTTCTCCACGGTCTCCGTGGCTGTGCTCCTATGCAGAACAGGGAAGCTGCAAAGATGCGTGAAGCCGAGAAAAGTGAGCAGGGGAGACAACCTTCACCTAAGGATCGCCTGTGTTCTAGTCAATAAGGAAACTTACTCTCATACCCGAGAGTCCAAAAGTCTACTAGCCAGATGGAGAAGTCTTATTGTCATTTCTCTACAAGGCGAGTTGTTAAAGTAACACATCTTACTTGAAGCTTCAGAGATTCTACGGCTTGTTTAGTTTTGACTCCTCAAATCTGCTCTTAGGCTACAAAACAACTACCAAATGTGAAGAGTTAATTAAAAAAAAAAATAGAAAAGACTGGAAAAGTACAGGCAGGAGATAAACAATGCGATGTGTTTTATTTTTCTGTGAAATTCTGTCCTTTGCTCTAGGAACACATAAATTGTCCCTGGGATATTGGTGAGAAACCAATGGAGCTGATTAATAGACAAACAAAAACTTTCGAAAACATCGGCATCACCTTGCCAGGCTATCTGTGTGACACAGTGGGCTTCTTAGAGCTGAATGAGCCACCTGGTGTCTTTTGTGGCTTTTTGAAACACCTGCCCTTTGAGGAAACACATTTTTCTTTCTGATCTTGAACAAACTGTTAGCTGTGACACCAGTTTATTTCAGCTCAGGTGGATGAATCTCTATGGTAGAAAAATTCCATGCCTGATGATGATTTTTTTTCAGGTACACAAAGCATAGATTTCTTTGGCATATAAAATCCAGTGTTGCCCAGTGTCTCTTCCCTGTATTGAACAAAACACTTAGCTAAAGGGAATTTCCTCCACTTTTGACCAGTTTCCTCAAGGAGACCTACAGGTGCCATTTTCATCTTTTAGAAGAGCCTTACTAAAAGTCCGGAGCCCCAGCTGCTCTCTGTAGCAGGAGACAACACTTGGGTACCACCCATGGCCTACATCAGTTCTGTTTCACACTATTGTAAGGATTATCTACTTAAACATCATGCTTCTGGGGTTGGACAGATGAGTCTGCAGGGAAGAGCTCATACTGCTCTGGCAGAGGATCTAAGCTCAGTTCTCAGCCTGCCTGCATCCTGTGGCTCACAACCAACAGTCACTCCTGCTGGAGGACTGAACACTTTTCTAGCCCTCACAAATAACTGAACTTACCTGCAGGGACCCACCCAGAGACACACACATATATGCATAATTAGAATGAAATGAAGTCTTAATAATACTAATCTCACCCCATGAGAGGAAGCTGTTGCCCACGAGTTTAATGTTTGTCGGAGGTTATGGGATTAATAGGTAGTCCTGGCACTCAGGTTTTAACCAACGAACGGTAATGAACTCAACAGTTACAGCTATTAAATTGGAAGACATATGTTTGTACATGAGTGTGTGTGGTGTCACCAAAAAGAAAAAGATAACAACAAAACTTGCTCTGCAGACTCAGTAAACAAATGAGTTTATACTGCAGAGTGAAAGTTCAGGATTCAACAAGGTTGAGAATGAGGCATGTCCAGTGCCCACCCATGGCTTCATTGGCATCAGGGATGTAGATGAGATCTACTGGTCTTCAGGTTCTTATCTGTAGAGGCAGAGAAGTGCTTGGAGGCTTCTACCGTGGATGATATTTAACCAATGGATGAAGCATGCATCTGGGGCTTGCCTATTTCTTCCAATGTTACCCTGTCTGTCTACAAATTGCTCCCTCAGCCACTCTGAAGAAAGCAGAGGACGGCGTCGGCAGCTGCCACTGCTGTTCCCTCTCTGGAGTCTCACGCTGCTTTAGTGGCGGTTCTTGTCTAAAGATAATCTATGTCTAAAGAAACTCCAGAAATCAGTTACCTCATACTTGATCAAACTTGGATATAGGCTGGTTCCTGGTTTTACCAATGACCTTTTATTGAACACAGGAGTGTGTGTGTAGGGGG
>NW_022196915.1:85170229-85195229 GCF_008632895.1 Mastomys coucha | reverse complement strand
CACCGTGAATCCCTTCAATATATCTCTGCAGTATGTAGGAACATGATATATTATTGTTGGATTAAACATGTTCTGGACACTGAAGCATTCATGGAACTTACAATAACTCAAAGAGCTCCGAGACAGTCTTGGCCTCATGTAGCCACACACTCTGCCAGAGAGAGATGTTGCCTGCAAGACTTAAGGATGCTCACAACTATCACACGATGAACTGTACCCGTAGACACACCTTCAGGGTCAAGAAGCATCATCTGACCAACTGTGATGAGAGGAAGCAGAGTCTGTCAAGGGAAATGCTGAATGTTAAAGTAGTTCCACCGAGAGGCTCAGCCAATCTATGATAACTATTGGGGTAGGAGTGTTCATTGGAGCCGTCTGAAAGGCGGGGTTGTAAGCACTGAATGTGGGCTACTCCAAGAAAGGCATGATTTTGGTCACTTTGCAGCATGAACAATCTTTGAAAGGTGATATGATCACCCTGGGCAGCAAGTCCATCTTTACAGAGGGATCGGAGCAATACAGTGGATTCCTACAAAGTTGATATTCAGTAATCCTGGCCTTTATGCAAACAAAAATAGGAAATGAAATAAATGGATTAAGTCACTAAAAACTATAACTGTTGCTTATAATTAGTATGATATCATATATAGAAATATATAGAAACACAACTGTTGCTTATAATTAGTATGATATCATATATAGAAATATATAGAAACATGTGACATCTGTGAGGCACTAAGTGTTTACAAGACTACTTGCTAAGTATCAGCATGTAAAAACCAACAGCCCTCTTCAACATCAGTAATAACCAAGTAAAGTCAGGAAAAGATCCAATTTACAATAACCATAAAATCTCCAAATAGATATCACGGAATATGCTTTAAAATTACCCTAAAATGTTGTGAAGTGAGATCATTAGAAAACCTTTTGAAAACATTATAAAAGATACAAAAGAACAGCTCCATCCATGGGGCAGCATTTTATTTTCAAAAAGAGAAGAGGCAGGAAGCTTTAAGATGCCAATCAGTCTGCATGCTTGAGACAATTATAAGCAAAATCCTAGCATGATGTTTTCATTAGACTTCACAAATTACGGATGAAATCTAAAAACAAAACAAAACAAAATATTCACAAGCACCCACTTCTAGTTCTAGGAAAAAAAAATCTTATTCCAAGTAGTGACGGATCTTAAACACAGGCATTTTCTCTAAAGAACCCACAGGTTTAAAAGACTGACTGATTAAATATATCAGAAAACACTTTCCTGGGATTAGAGAGATGGTTCAGTGGGAAGAGCACTTCTTTCTCTTGCAGGGGATCCAGGTTCAGTTTCTAGTGTGCACAGATCCATTCACAATCATCTGTATCGCCATTTCTAGAGAATTTGACACCTCTTCTGGCTTTTGCTGGCACTAGGCAAGCACAAGGTGCATCTGTGAAAAATATACATAAAAATAAAATATTCAAAAATAATTTAATGTTCCATCTTAAATTGAAACTGTTGATGATGGTTCTGATTTTAGAGCATGTCCACAATGACATCAAATAAATTTTAAAATATAAATTGGGGAGCAGTTATTTGTTGTCCTTTTGTAAGCTGCCGTTAAACCTACCCAACATTATAAGCAAATCATATTTTAAGTATATAATGAATACAAAACGATTGACAATCGATTGGGAAAGATACTTCCTACACACAGGAGAAGAAAGATTGTTACATAGTATATATTGTAGTGATAACAAGTTTCTGTTGTTTGTTTGTTTGTTTTATTGGGGCTTTTTGGCAGACAAACACTTCTGGCTATATATTTCAGTACTAGGAAGGATCCTGAGCTTGAGCTGAGCCTCATCTCAAAAAATAAGCAAAACAAAACAAAACAAAAACAAAAACAAAAAACTGAATAATACCACCAGCAACAATATCAAAAACAACAGGAAAAGAAGCAAGAAGTGTGAACAGAACGTGACTAAGAAGAGATCTGGAAGTATAATATGTAAAATTATCCTTCCCCTCATCAGTCACTGGAATAAATCAGAATCAAAATGATATGAGATATATTTCACACCTGCATGAGGAAAAGCGAAGGATTTGACAGTTATCAATCAAGTGAAAGAGCGACAAAATATTTCTCTCTATACACATAGAATAGACTGTATGTACAGATAAGCTGAAGAACAAATGGGCAGGATTTGAGAAGAAAATGTGCACATATCCCTTCTATCCATGTATTCCCCCAAGCCATAGTTGTCAACTAAGTGGCTCATTAGGATTACCTATGGGCTTTCTTTAAGTTCAATTTATTTTTTTACTTATTCACTTTCCATCCCTCTCACTGCCCTCCTCCTGGTCATGCCTTCCCACAATCCTCCCCCCATCCTCCCTTCCCTTTCTTCTGTGAGCCGGTGTCCCCTCCCTTATCTCCTACCCTTGCCCTTCAAGTCTCTGGGAGGCTAGGTGCTTCCATTCTCACTGAGGCCGGACAAGGCAGCCCAGCTAGAAGAACATATCCCATAGATGTGCAACAGCTTTAGGGATAGTCCCTGTTCCAGTTGTTAGAGACCCACATGAAGACCAATCTCCTACATATGTTTGGGAGGTGTAAGTCCAGCCCGTGTATCCTTCGATTGGTGGTTCAGACTCTGAGAACCCCCAAGGGTCCAGGTTAGTTGACTCTGTTGATCTTTTAAGAAATCATGCTGTGTGACTAGAGATGGCTTAGTGGTTAAGAGCATGTGCTGCTCTTCAGAGGATAGGAGTCTCATTCCAAGCACCACATGGCAGCTAGCAACCATCTATAACTGCAGTCTCCTAGGGGGCCTGAAGCTCTTTCCTGGTCTCTGAGGGTACTACCCTCACACAGGCATGGGGCATCTATGCAGGCAATGCCTACAAACACATATCGTAAATAAGTAAATTTTTTAAAAGAAAGCAAGGCGCAACCCTAGGCATGCTCTGTAACTGACTGGTGCATGTTTAGGACACAGAAGACAGAAGCATTCTTTTTAATTAGATGTTTTCTTATTTACAATATCTTCTTTCCAAGGTTCCCCTCAACACACACACACACACACACACACACACACACACACACACAAAAGAAGAAGAAAGAAAGAAAAAAAGAAAGAAAAATAAAATAAAATAAAATAAAATAAGAAAAAAACCCTAAAACAATCCCTTGTTCACTCCCCCCCAACTCCCCCTGCTCGCCATCCCACCCCCTCCTGCTTCCTGGCCCCGGCATTCCCCTAAACTGGGGCATAGAACCTTCACAGGGCCAAGGTCCCCTCCTCCCATTGATGACCGGCTTGGCCATCCTCTGCTATATGCATGCTGCTGGAGCCATGGAGTCCCACCATGTGCACTCTTTGGTTGGTGGTTTAGTCCCTAGGAGCTCTGAGGGTACTAGTTAGTTCATATTGTTGTTCTTCCTAAGGGGCTGTAAGCCCTTCAGCCCCTTGGGTCCTTTCTCTAGCTCCTTCATTGGGGACCCTGTACTCAGTCCAATGGATGGCTGTGAGCCTCTACTTCTGTATTAGTCGGGCACTGTCAGAGCCTCTCAGGAGACAGCTATATCAGGCTGGACAGAAGCATTCTTACAAGAGCAAGCAAACCAGGTACTCATCAACACAGGAATGTCTGAACAAATAGAAACTTTTATGTACATAGTAATATATATTTATATATGTATGTATGCTATATGCATATACAAAAATTAATGCACATAGGAAGGAAAGAAAAGAGAGCTGAAGCATCCTTTGCCTGGTGATAGAAAAGGAGTGACGTGGGAGGCATGGAAGTGTATCAGGATGGTTGACTATTGGAGCCAGGCCCAGAGACCGGGAGGCCCAATCACAGGTAAAAAGACTCGGTCTCCATCAGTTACCATACTCAAGAGGAGAGTGTATCTTCTACTTGAAAAGAGCTAAAATGATCACAAATAGAAATCCACATTTGCTTAACTACCCCTCCATTCCCCGAGTTATTCGCAGCCCCTGCAGGTAAGTCTGCAGTAAGAGTTCCGGAGGTCCATCCCGGAACATCTTTGTCTGCAGTCTGTCTGCAAGAGTAAGGAATTCAGTCTGCTGAAGGCTGGTAAAGAGGGGTCAACAGTTTGCAATCGCTTTTCTAGAACTCAAGGGTTTGTCTAATTAATTGTGTTGTTTTCCAGTTTAGTCAGTCAAGATGATAAAAAGTGCTTCCAGTTTTAAAAAATTAGCATTCTATTTTTAATTTTGTTTAAAGCACAGAGCCAAGTCTGGAGTTGGTTGTATTTTACTCAGGAACTGGCATTTTGTAAACAGTGACCAGGACTCTCGTTCACAAAGAACTCCATTTCTGCACTGTCATAAATGAGACACCCAGATGTGTCTTAGAATGACGCCTCTCTACCAGCTTTCATAGCTCCTAATACAGCCAGCTCACAACAACTGGTGGACAAAGACAGCTGTGCTTGGGGAAGGCTACCGTCACTTTGAACCACATTGTCATCAGTTAACTGGAAGCAATTCGGATGAGCCTGAGTCAGAAGCAGAGGCAGGATGGGAAGTCACCCTTACTGACTTCAAACGGAGGCCATGAGTCTTTTTTCCAGGGGTAGACAAAAGATTTAAACTCTTTGAAGAGGCAGGCCAGCTGCATATGGATAGTATACATTCAACAAAAGATTCAATGATGTGACTGCAGTTTGTTAAAGGCTCAAAAAAGAGCATTTGAGCTAATTTTGGCATTAGCTACTTTATAAGAGAAAGAGGACTATGAGAAGTGAGAGATCTGAAAATTCTCTCTCACTGGAGGCCCATTGGCAGTTGCACATACAGTTACGAAGGGCAAGCAGCTACACCTGCAGCAGTGCGTGAGATAATTGTCTTATTCTTTGCTCATTAGAACAAACAGACCTCCCAGAGAGTGATGTGTGTTCTTATTTTTATAATGGATTTATGGACTCAAAGTATTGAATACCAAAACGTCTGTGGGTTACTGAAAAGGCACAGAGGGACTCTAGAAGAGACCGGTTGTCGGAGACCAGGCTCCTCGTAGCCAAGGAAATGGACTTAATTTAACCCAGGTGACTGGCTATTCAACAAAATCTTTTCTTAATTACTGCTACCTTGACCTCTTCTTGTGGAGTCTCTTTCATGATCTCCATCTCTTGCAACTAACCAGTTGTGTTTTCCCACACAGCTTCCCACAGTTTGATTATGATGGAAAGTCCACTGAAGAAAACAACTGCCTACAACTTGAAGCGCATCCAAATGGCCTACAAGAATTAGAGCTGCTCTTGGCACCGGCTATGTGGAGATGATTCTTCCCTCCACAAATTAAGAATGTAAAAGGAGTTCTTGGCTCCTCCAGATCAGTAGCAATATTAGAGATGTATGTTCCATCTGAAATATAGATAGTGTTGATTCTAAGGTGATCCCAAGATTCTTTACTTTGATATGATTCTCTACATTAATGAGATGCACATTATCCAGGTTACTCATCCAAGTAGCAATCTAGCTATTTCTGTGAAGAAACTTTCCAGAAATAATTGAAGTTCTTAATCCCTTCACCTTAAGTTAAAGAGATGATCCTAGGGAAGATAATGAAAGAACCCAGAGAGATCCCTAGAGGCCTTAAAGGAAGTAAAGTGACATACTTACTTCATTAATCAATCAATGCTTTGGTCCCAGCTCTGAGGAACTGAATTCTGCCAATGACCCTGATGCTTAGAAGAGGATGTTAAGCATCTCAGATGGGAATACTGAGATGAGGTCTCCACACTGGCTGACTTTTGACTCTGAGAGGACTGGGCAGAGCACCTAGGTAGCCTTGTCCTGTCAGACTCTTGTCCTGTGGAGTGAGACAACAGCTGTCTGCATCATTGACAGTTACAGGAGTAGTGTTCTCTATTGAGCCCACACTTGCTAAGCAAGACCTCCACCACTGAGCTCCACCCCCAGCTCTGTCAGTCCTGTTTTGAGACCCTTGTTTTGAAGGATTTTGATAAAGAGAAAATAATAGAATAACAGAGTGCTGGTGTGGTTTTTTGACTTGAAAGTCAAAGGTTAACTTTTTATGTAGTTTAGAGTTTCTGGAATATGTGGAGCCAACATCAACATGAAAGTTGAAGCACGCAACTTTCAATGATCATGTCTATATAGTTCTATGGACTTCCTGAGTAGTAGAAATGATTTAAAAAATATCTGTCAAGATTCTCAACTAATTTGGCCCATTGTGGGGTAGTGGGCAGTTCTGACAGCCAGGGTCCAGTAGAGTGGCCACCTGAGAACCCCTTAGACCCACTGAGCAAAGTAAATTTGTTCACAAGGGCCAGTAGGTGATAGCTCCTGAGACCAATGGCTCAGATTTCAGCTGAGACCCCTCACAGCCCATGATGAATGTGGTGTTTTGAATAGGTATGGCCCCATAAACTCATGCTTTAATTCATGTTTGAAGGCTTGGCCATAAGAAGTGGCAGTATTAGGAGATATTGCTTTATTGGATGAGGTATGGCCTTGTTAGAGGAAATGTGTCACTGTGGAGGTGGAGCCTTAAGGTCCTAAGTGTCCAAGCAGCCAGGCTCCTCCTGGCTGCCTGCGGTTAAAGATGTAGAACTCTCAGCTCCATCTCCAGTATCATTTTAGCCTGCATGTGGCCATGCTTTCTACCATGATGTTATTGAACTACACACCTGAACCTGAAAACAACCCCAATTAAATGTTTTCCTTTATAAGAGTTGCCTTGGTCATGGTGTCTTCTCACAGCAATGGAAACCCTAACTAAGACAATGAATAAGGTTCATGGTACTCTCCCATGAAGTCTTCTAGTTCACTTCCCATGTACACCTATTTCACCCTGACTAATCAAACAAAATGACTCAAAACAACATCATGACAGTGTTAATCTCAAATCAATGACTATTTATTTTCAAATAACAATTTGTTTTCAAATTTAGATACCTTCCTACTGGTGTTCTTGTGACAGATTTAACAACTGATATGTTTCAACAACTAATATTCTTTTATGGCCACAAAGGATATTTTGGAAAGTGACTATCCTAATTACTTTTTGTTATGGTAAAAAAAAATGCCTTAAGGAAAACAATTTAAGGGACAAGGAAATTTTTTTTGCTTATAGTTACAGAGGACATATAGTGCATCCCCATCATGGCACTGAACTCTGGATGTCAGGAACATGAAGCAGCTGGTCACATTGCATCATAGTCAGAAGAGGGCAATGAATGAATGGTGCTAGTGTTCATCTTGCTTTCTCTATATACTTTTGGATGTTCTGCCCAACACTGAGATAGATATTCCTACATCAATCTAATAAGCAATATAATCCTTCCAAAGGCATGGCAGACTCCCTTCTCCCAGGAGATTCTAGATTCTTTCAAGTTGAGGGTTTACATTAACCATCACAGTAACCTTGGAGGATGATGGTTGGAGATCCAAGAGATGGGTTTTATTTGCATTGGCCATATCAGCAGACACATAACACAGATGGACCACAAAAATGGGACCTCTGTGAATAGTAGATGGGGAGGAGTATATTACAGAGATGGAAAGTTCAGCCTTGGGTGCTGTGTGTGCACGCATGGATTAAAAGGACCCAGACTCACCACAACAGTGTAACAGGGAAAAGTCAGGAACAAAACCAACTTGCCTTGCCAGTAGTTCTAGGGTAAAAACAGAGTGTAGAATAACAGGGGACATGAGGAATATGTAGAGGAGGGAAGGTGAAGAGGTAGAACCAGAGCAGGGTAAGACTGGACCAGGAAGCCCAAGGACATGTCTTCAGAGGAACAACTGGTGACAATAAGGAAGTAAGGGGAAGAGCAGAAGAGTGGCCTGAGACACTGAGTGTGTGTAACTTAGAGAGTGAAAAAATATAATAAATAAAATAAAAATACATAAAAATAGTATACACACATACAAACCTATAAGGAAACACTGCCAACCACATACAGAGATGAAAATGATATCATATACATCAGCACCAACCCTAAGAACCAGGAAAGCATGGAGTGACATATTTCAAGCTTTGAAAGTAAAGAGCTGTCAACTAAGATTACTATAAACTGCAGTAAAATTATCTGCAGAAAGAGATGGGAAAATAAGAATGTTTCCAGACAAAAGACAAACACATGTTAAGGCACGTGTTCACTCATGACAACTAAGACGGCACTACAGAAGATTCTTAAAGGAATATTACACAAGGAAAGAAATCCACACATGATAATGCAGGGAACAATGCATTCCTTGAAAGCAACAGATGAACAGAGGAGACCTAGGAAGGAATCAGACATAGCCAACACAGCAAGCCAGCAAATATCCAACACTATGAGCAAAAGGAGAAGAACTATTAAACAATCAACTTCCCAGAACAATAGACAACAAGACTATACATAATGACAAACCTTTCAAGATTATAACCTTAAATGCCAAAAGTCTTAGCACAACAATAAAAAGTCTAAATAATGGACTGAATTAATAATGTAAGTTCCAAGCTGCCAAGGATACAGCTCAGCTTGAGATAAAAATTCAGTAAGACCCCAGGTTCCCTTTTGATTATCCCATGAATCAAAATTTTATGACCTCAGCACCTTGATTCTTAGAAAAAGACAGCAAGTACATTTTTTAAATATGGCAAATGAGTTCAGAGATCTTTCTGCCTTTGTAAGTATAACCAATAAGTTTAGCTGGGTGGGATCTTGCCCTAAGATCACCATTCCCTAAATTTCTTTATCTCCTTTCTTAATATTTTTTGATAGGCTCATAAGTGTAGTTGCCTCTGTACTTTTATGTCTATTAAGCCCCTTATGAAATTCATATATTTTCCATAGTTGAGGAATATTCTAAAGGATAACTCTTACACTAACTTATTTACTCTTGAACTCATGCTTTCAGAGTTCTTTCCCACAGCCTTACAGGTTATCCTGAAGGTCTCAGCATCACAGGGATACATTCTAGCTTCCCAGTTTGTGCTGTTTCCGATTATTATTGAGTCATTAACCTCAAAAGAGAGGACATTCCCAAAGGAGGAACGTAAAGTAAATTATGTATATTAATGTTATACTACATTAATATACAAGCCAGCCGTATGCTCTGGTCCAAGGGTGGGAAGTGTGTCATGCTGCCCCATGCAGGACTCAGCACCAACTGTCTGCTGTTTCCAAAATATATACCTAGGGAAGATATCCATAAATTGAGAGCCAAGGATTGGAAATTAAATGTCAAGTAAATAAAAACTGCTAATAGCCTGGAGTAGCAGTTTTCATATCTGATAATGTAGATGCCATTAAAAAATTGGGCAGAAAATATAAGAGGCCACTGCCTATTAATTCATAAGGGGAACAATTCACCAAGAGAACATAATTATTACCAATATTTATGTACCAAATACTGAGCCCCCAATTTCATAAAAACAAACTGTAAAAGTCATAAAAAAAATCCACTAAGTCCTGACACAATAATAGCAGTACACTTAAATAATTTACTTATACATCTAGAGAGATCTTCCAAATTAAAAATCAGCCAAGAAACTTCAGATCTTGTCTATTCCATAGATCATCTGTACCTAACAGATACCTATAGACTCTTCCACCCAACAGATTGGCAGGACCCATCTTCTCAGCAGTACATGGAACTTCTCTAAAGTTGACCACATTATAGGCCACAAAACAAGCCTTAATAATTTCAAAGCCTACGTAATTCCCTATATATTGTCAGACCACGGTGGAATAAAACGAGACAGTGACAGCAAGAAGACTCAGAGAAAGTAAACAGATAATTGGAAATTGAACAACATGCTCTTAAATGGACAATAAGACATGGAAGAAATTAGTACTTAAATTTTACAATCCTGAGAATAAAATGAAAATGAGATTGTCACCTACCAAAATCTATGTGATATAGCCATGGCAGTTCCCATGTAGCGGTGCATGATTACATTACACAAATCAGAGAGATCCCATGTAAATGGTCATCTAGAAGAAGCAAGAGGAGTCCAAATCCAAATGTGACAGTAGCAAAAAATAATAAAGAGTGAGGCACAAGTTAATAGAGACTAAATAGAAATTAAAAGAGCAAAGCATAGATTTTTTTTAAAAAGTTCATGGAAAGATGAACAAGAGGAACAAGATTGAGTAAGCCAGAGCTACACAAAACAAAATGGAGATTAAACTCAAATTAGTAAAACTTAGAGATGAAATGGAAGTCATTACAACAGACTTTGATGAAATCCAGATCACTCTCGAGGAATACTTTTAAAATGTATATTCCAAAATGTTGGAAAAATCTAGGAAATATAAATCTATATTTAAGCATATCTCTCCTACCAAATTAAAGCCAGAAGATAAAAATAAGCAGACCCATAACAAGCAAGAAGATTGATGCAATAATTAAAAGTTTCACACACACACATACACACACACACACACACACACACACACACAAACCAAGTCTGGACCGAAATCTGTTCCTCTAAATTCTACCAAATATTCAGGAAAGATTGAATACAACTCCTCAAAACTGTTCCATGAAATAGAAAAGGAGGAATCACTAAACTTGTTCTATACAACTAGTATAACCCTGTTGCGGTTTGGTCTATTGCTATGTATTGTAACACTAAATTCTGTACCTGAAGATCGAGTTGTCTGTTGTTGTTCCTTAATTTAAATCTATTGGTTAAATTAAAAACAGCTGCAGCCAATTACTGGAGGGATTGGAAGCAGGTGAGTTTTGAGTTACCTGGTTGGAGGTTACAGAAGGGAGAGAGAAGAAAGGACATGGGGAGAGGAGGAAGCCACCATGAGCACATGGCCAAGAGAAACAGCAAGTATTTAGGGGTATGCCTATGAGGAAGTAGCCAGGCCAGCAGTTAGAAAAGTAGATTAGGGGTTACCCCCAATAATTAAACCAAATAAAATAACCATAGTCTATGTCTATTTCATCTGAAAGCTAGATGGAGACAAGTTTAAATTAGTTCAATTACATAACCCTGACACAATTCTTAATAATGATACACAGCAATCCCAAATAAAGAACACAGCCAACCACCTTCCTGATGAACATAAATGCAGAGATAAAATAAAATAAGAAGCTTGCAAAAGTCATAACCACCTTGAGGAGATCGCCTAGTATGATAAAATTGGTTTTATCCCAAGATTCAAACCAAGGTTGGTTCAAATACACAAATCAATCCTCTTGATAGCCTTATAGACAGACATTGCATCGTCATCTTGACTGTGGCATAGGGGCAACTCCAGTCCAAACATTCTGACTCTGAAATCCCTTCTTCTATTGCTCTCCATTGTGCTTTTCCAAAGATCTGCTTTATATTTTAGGCATTAGGAATAAAGTGCAAGACTCCTGTCCCAGCCACTGTCCTCAACTTGGCAAAAATGCCTACAGAGACTGAGAAATGCGTGGAGTCCCCGACTGCCATTTTCCAAAAGTACAGTGGGAGGGAGGGAAACAGCTGTCCAATCTCCAAAACTGAGTTCCTTTTCTTCATGAACATGGAGCTGGCTGCCTTCACGAAGAGCCAGAGGATCAGGGTGTCCTTGACCGCATGATGAAGAAGCTGGACCTCAACAGTGATGGGCGGCTAAATTTCCAAGTGGCTTAGCTATAGCGTGCCATGAGTCCATCCTCCAGACTTCCCAGAAGTGTATCCTACCCTCTCCATCCCCTTCCAACTACCAAGTCATTACCTCCTCCACTCCTACCCCTCCCTGTCCATACCTGCACTGAGCCCGCCACACATGCAGCCCACGCCTGCTAGTGGAAATACAACAATGTTATTTTTAAAAATGTAAACAAACAAACAAACAAAAAAAGGAATAAAGTGCCAAAGAGCTGTCATTCCTTTCCACCAATGGGAATACAAGCCTGTGCTACTACATAATTCAAAATTTCAAATGAAAAACTCAGTTTTCATGGACACTAGCAGCTGTCTGTGTGAGGCTCTTCTCGGGAGTATAGTGTGGGATGGCACTCTTCAGTGCAGTTCTTTAAGAAGTCAGTTGTGTGCTGGCCTTGCCACAAAGGAGAAGAAGCAACGGGAATGACTCGGAACCCTCTCCAGATTTCAAGGCTGTTGATTGGCAGTGGTATGAGACGCTGATTCTGGTCTGAGAGCTGCTGTTCTCATTCATTGCTGCAGGGTGGAGTGGGCCATTGCAGTTTCACCATTCTCTTCTAAAAGGTGAATTACATCCTCCTACCACTCCTAATGTTGTAAGGATCAAGTAAGTTCATGTCCTCAAAGCATCATACACCAGGACCTGAACCAGAGTATGCTCTTCCTAGGAAAGTCTAGCCCCTAGTATAGACAGACCTTCACTCCTGAAACTAGGTGGTAAAAACAAGCATTCGTGTTAACACGAAATGAAACGAAAGTGTTTTCAACCAATGACTATGTTTCCTTTTAACTTCATTCCTCTCATGCCCACTTTCTAGGCTACTTCCTATCTACTTGTTAGACTGTTTCCTATCTTGTATATTTCCCACCCTCACTCCATCTAGTCAAGGGCAACTTGTCTTTTACTTCAGATCAACCACATACTCTTTTCTTTCTATTCCTTTCTTCAAATACCATCCCCACAATCCCTTCTTTTGGTCATAACTTTTGTACTGGAGTTTAACAGGTCAAAAGATGAAATGTGTGCCTGTTTGAGATATTTGCAGAACCTGCCTACTGTGGCTAGAACACAGGATATTACTGAGGAAATCTCATGCTGAGGTACTTAGAAATGAAGTGATAGGAAACTATTAATCCCACAGTAACAAACGCAGGTTTTACTATAGTGAGCGTTTGAAGGTCTCAGAAGAGATAAGGGACAGGACAGATGTGTATCATACACAGTGACTTAGGCATTAATGACAAAGTGAGGTAAAAATAAACACATAAAAGTAAGCAGACTGCAATTTAAAGTCCTGTGATCTTGTGAGCTATGGCAGTGGTCCGATCCAAAGGAGCATGGTGGGAAAGAAAGAGACAGGGTAGATCCATCAAGCACTTGCCAGCCTGAATGCACGGATGAATATTTATGTCTTGCTCCATTGCGGTTCTGAGTCCTAAAGATAACAAGAGAACGCATCACCATACTCAGAAGAGACCTCAGTGTCCCAGTGCTGAGAAACTGAAAGAGCACAGGTGTGAGCCATTGTCAGAGAGAGCAGGTGCAGTGGCCATCACTGAACAGTGAAATCGGTCACAATGGCTTTGGTAACACAGCTCACGATTCTTTTAAGAAGTGAGGCTGCAAGGGCAGCCCTGCAAGCTTCAGCAGAACAGGGACAAGAAGGTGAAAACAGGAAAGGAAAGGAGAAGAGAGAAGAGGCAACTAGAGATGGTTCCGTGGCCTTTGTAAGGCCCTGAAAAGGTCATCTCATCCCATGTACAATGATGAATGGAAGGTAATCTATATATCTCCAATGTGTTTATCACTAGGTAGTATAGCCGCGCTTACACATGTAAGTTAATCTCTCTATTTCAGTTATTGTGTGGGTTTCTTTTGTTTTTGCTTAATTTGTATTCTAG
Organism: Mastomys coucha; assembly: GCF_008632895.1. Taxonomy (NCBI): domain Eukaryota; kingdom Metazoa; phylum Chordata; class Mammalia; order Rodentia; family Muridae; genus Mastomys; species Mastomys coucha. The sequence continues at coordinate 85,181,698 of NW_022196915.1, read as the reverse complement.
GCAACATTTGGGACTCTCTGACATGATCCCATTTGAAACACATGAGTGGGAGAGTGATAGAAGGGACAATTGTAGCTATGCAGGTAGAACAGGAAAGGGAGGTGAAATCTGAGTCCTGGAACTTTCCAGATAGACATGGTGGCATCAGGAAATACGACTGTGAAGAAGACACCAAGAAAGTGGAAGGAGATGCAGGAGACAGGACTACAAAGTGAGTGAAGAGTGCTTGGAGATGAAGGACTGGCCAGCCAGGGTCACTACCTATAGGTTGAGGGTAAGAACAATGGAGAACATTGCCTGGCTACTGAAGGTTATGTTTCCCAGGGAATCACATGTCCCTTTAGGGCTGCTCTGTTATGGACATGTCCATAATCACATGTCCCTCTTATTGAGGTCTTGTCTTTTCTGATGCCCCTAAGAGCCACATAAGGACTCCTTCTGGAAACACATGGCTTGATCTAAGCAGAGGAGATGAATGCGCACAGTGAGGCTCAGTCCCTAACTAGTGAGGTACAGGCCACATTTCTCACATTCAGAAATGTCTCCTTGGATGAGCCTAAGAGGTGGACTCTCTAGTTTATATTTAAGACCCTTTGAAGTCTGGAGTTTCTCATATTTCTCAAAAGTGGAATATGAATTAAATGTGGGAGGGGAATTAAGTTCAGGGTCATAATAAATTCCTTCCCTTTCAATTTTATTCCTTCCTTAAGAAGTCTATTAGGGGCCCTGGGTAGAGGGCTCAGTGGTTAAGAGCACTAGCTGCTCCTTTGAAGGACCTGAGGGTGGTGCCCAGCACCCATGAGGCAGCTCACAATCTTTTGTAACTCCAGTTCCAGGGGGGACTTGACACCTTCTTCTGGCCTCTCTGTGTATCAGGCACTCCATGATCATGATGCATCAGTGTATATACAGGCAGGACACCCATACATACACACTAAATTTACACATGATGAAATCTTTGAATGAAATAAGTCTGTTTGATAGAGAAATTGTGGTCTGAGGTAGAGATGGAGATTTCTATATTCTTTCTGATACAGAATTTATAAGCTAAATTATGTTGATTTCCCTTGTTAACTACATTTCTTATTCGAAACCAGAGTTAGGTTGGGTTTTTGTTGTTGTTGTTGTTTTTTGTTTTGTTTTTTTTTGTTTTTGTTTGTTTTGTTTAGCTTCAAGTAACAAACTTTTCAGATACCACTGGCTTCTGAGGGGGAAAAAAAATAAATCTTAAGAAACAATGGAGGCTCTTGTGTAAGTATTTCCAGAAACAGCCGATTAGTATGAAATCTGCCAAGCTGAGAATAATCACAGATTTTGGTTCTAAATGGGGGTTTATGTAGACAAGAGTCAGGGATTTCGTTCTTGCATATGGAGTGGTCCAGAGACAATTCTTATAGAAAACTGACCTTCCTCTCAGGTATCATGTGCTCCGTTTCCAGGGAAGGTGCTTGGTTCTCCCATCTGAATGCGATGTCTGGTCAGCTTCCTTAGCTTGCTTAAACATGCCTCTTACTGAATAACTAGGACCCAAAATACAAGGAGTCTACCTTTAGTCTAAAACTTGACATGGAGGCTATGTGATGTCATACTGAGCAGCCCAGGTATGGCATAGTGCTACTGAGCTTTGACTCAGTCACTTATTAAATATGGGAAAAGTCAATAAAAACGTGGGGACTTTTTGTAAATATATAAAATTAGTATGCGTTAGCTCAAACCTTTCCCTATGACTTATGGAGTACGGCCGTAGCCTAGAGGGTACTGTAATGTTCCAGGAACATTAGCTATTGCGGCTGTCTTTATCATCATGGTCTAACATGAAAGGAGAGAGCTTCGTCTTGGACTAGGAATTCAAATATGTATGTAAGTCCTGAAGAAGATACATAAGAGACATTGTTAAAGCCAGGGTTCATAGTCTCCATTGTCTGTCAGAGTCAACTAGGGTTCATAGTCTCCATTGTCTATCAGAGTCAACTAGGGTTCATAGTCTCCATTGTTTGTCAGAGTCAACTAGAAAGTGTGTGAACAAACAGACTGCTGGAAACTACCTTACTTCTGTTCCCAAATCTTCCATAGAACAATAACATTTCTAACAAAGTCCCAACCCAGCCAAGGCTATGGCTGATCTTGTTCCATAATACAGAGGGACTCCGTATTACAGTCTTTTCTTTCCCTCCTCTAGGAAAGGAGTTTGGGGTCTGGCCCTGGCTTGATCAAATGTGGCTGTATGTTTCCAGCTCATTGTCCCAAGAGAAGGCAGAGGAAAGATGCTGTTCACACATTTCCAATTCCCTATACACGGTGGATGCTTTCCATTCACTGGACATAAGCTAATGTGCCACAAGCTTTCCTGGGTCCTAAAATTCCCACCGCTTATCAGAGGCATCCTTTCCACTCTCCTGGAACCACACGGGGCAGCTGGCGGTAATCACATCCGCATTGCAGATTCTACAGAAGAAAAAGAACTTTGATTTTTATAGTGATTTCTGAGATTATGCAAAATACATCTGTGTCTGTTTCAGAACTGAGAGGGAAGGTACAGAGCCAGGAATTTTAATGCTGGCAAAATTCTTGGAAATTACCTTTCTGATAGTCAAGACAAATTTAGTTAAAAGAAATTCCTCAGAGTTCCAGGAGCAACTAAAATCAGAGCGGAAGTAGCCTCTTATTTGAATCGCCTTTTCATTACGCCTGATAGCGGAAAACAAGGCTTTGTAATATATATGCTATAAATGCAACACATCAACTCTTTATAAAAAAAAAATAAAAAGACAAAGATGAGACCTGGGAAGTATTACAGACACGTTCTTTGTCACTCCACTTTAGAGTATTGTATGATACCTATAAAGCAATTGCTACTTCTCTTGGTGGCTTGGAAGTTAGCCACTGTTCTCATTGTATCATCTGGTGACTGATTTTACATCTGAATTTTATGACACATTGTCTGAAGGATGCCCATCTCTTTGATAGAGTTTTACCAGAAATTTTTCATGTTTTTATATTTGTAAACTTTGTTGAAAAGGGTCCATAGTTTCTGGAAGCTCTCGTAAGAATAGAATTTTAATCCTTTTGCAGTGCATCTCTTATCCCATGCACCCTAAACTTATCTAAAAGAACGTCCAGGTTCAGCAAAAGCTAGGCTTGTCTGTGAACGCCAGGCCATTTCCTAACCACAACAAAAGTTGGTTGTGCTAGCCCAGTGTTTAGCCTGTTTAGTTCTTTCTCGGCTTTCCCCTTTCACCAAGGAAAAACAATGACTACTCAGGGATCATTATTTCATGATAACTATATGCTCTTTACCCAGGGAACAGCATGTCAGCCCTCCTCCCCCCAAAAACAAAAATAACAAAACAAAACAAAAAACAAAAACAAAATAAAAAAAATCCAACAACAACAACTGAGCCATGGGCTAGAGACATGGCTGAGTGGTTAAGAGCACATAGGTCTTGCAGAAGACCTGAGTTCAATTCCCAGCACCCACATCAGGCAATTCACAACTGTCTGTTACTCTAGCTCCAGGGAAGCTGGCACCTCTATCACATTATACGCAGACGTGTACAAATGCTCATAAGTAAATAACAACAATAGATATTATTAAAAATACATTTCCCTACAGGGAAAATTTAACCCAGCTTTACTTTTTATTGTGGGATTACTAGTCGACTTATTATATCCAATAAGAGCTATGAATTAACATTTAAAATTCTGGATAATGTATATCAGCCACATAAATGTTAGGGACAAGTAATCGCTAGTCTTTGTAAAAATTACCCTTAAAGCTAGGGGTCTATAAAATCTATGAAGAAAAATGCCAGAAAAAAATCTAATTTTAATAACAATGCAACTAACATTTTCTTCAAAAATAACTGAATTACTATTAATAATTAGAATGTGCACACTTATCCTAGTATGAAATATTATTATTTAAGTATTTTTGTAATTTCATACTAGGTTTACTGTGTTGCCCAGGCTGTCTTTTAACTTAAGGGTTTAAGCAATCCTCCTGTCTCAGCCTCCCGAGTGTTGAGATTCCCAATATAAGAAACTGCATTTAGCTCTGATGCTTGTCTCTGCACTGTAGACACAACTTAGTTTTTGAATTGCCTCCTTTTGATGGTCCAGGAAACTTTCTTTTACATAATACTAAGGAAGAGAAGAAATTGCAAAGTCAAAATATTCAGTTCCTGGCAGTGATGTTTCATAAGCCTAGATCATGAATGAGACAGAAGACTAGAGCTCATGGAGGAAATGATGTAACTGTATTTTAATTAAAAGTTCTTTAAAAAAAAAAAAATCCCTGCCCCAGGCCAAAGATTGTCTTGGATAAGAAGGAAGAATGTCAAAAACCAGTACTGAAATTTAGACATTGTGGTTTCTGGGAAGGGGCCTGTGGCCTACTTCTGTGAAGCCAGTGCCTGCTGCTGTGTGAGCCATGGAACCCAGGATGCAGCCGGAGAGCCCACAGATAAAGCCAGTGTGAGTTCCTGGCCTTTGCAGTAGGAAAGCGTCTCCACCATGCACAGACCTCAAGGCAAGGAGAACGCTGGCCTAGACAGGCCCCAGAGCTCTGCAGCCTGCTCCTCTGTTCAGAAAAGTAAAACATGATCCCTTGCACCCAAAGAGAATGTGCGTAGCAAAATCGTGATGAGTCCAACAGGAAGTCTGAGGTAATAGATGGAGAAAAATGTACAGCCCTACCTCCCTCCAGCCCTTGTCAAAGCCTCAATACCCACTCACGGAGGGTGGCGTGACTGTGTGAACTCAGAGTGTACTCTGTCTTAGCTCTGTCTTTAAGATTCAGTTACATAGGGAATGAAAATAAACATGGAGTTCAGTTAGAATAAGAAATTCCCTATACAAGCCTTTATAAAGACTTTCTTTTTGCCTACCTCACACAAATTACTGTTTATTGGGCATGGATATATATTTTCTCCAAAAAGAAAAATAGTTACTTTTTTAGAAGAGTCCAACTCAAAAGTAATAATGTGCTCCAATTAGTTGACATGTAAAATGGCTTTAAAATAACTTTTCAGGAAAGATGGTAACTTCTCTTTCAAATGAAAAACTGTTGTGAGGAACAATTTCTGCCTTAAAATATTTTAATGTAAAACTTGTGTTGGTATTGTGTTTTTGGATTTGCAGACCAAATCATCCCCCATACATTCCCTTCTCACATCCTGTGCTAGGAACTTTCCAGAAACTCTGGCTGCGGTGAGGTCCTCTGTAGAAGACCTCCCAGCTTCCTTTGGGACACGTCCCTGTTGTCAATGCAGTACATTCTCATTTTCTTATTTGAGTCCAAATTGCTCTCCCAGTTCTCCGTCTTATTGTTTACACATTTCTGATGTCCCTGTGTTTATTCCCCAGTGCGTGTTACTCACTTCCTACTAACTAAGGCCTGATTTATTTGTAGCTTCTCTTTTTTTTCAACAAAGGACTGTGGACTCAGCTCCTCTGCTATACATGGGAGACATCGTGCAATCACACAGAGGCTTGGGGCTCCTCTGGTCTCCAGCACTTACTGCCTCTGCGACTTCAGGCAAACAATTTACTTTCCTAATTTACAACGTGGAGATGGTATAGCTCATGCCCCCTCGAATTAGGAGAAGTAAATGTCACACGCATGGAATTCGTATAGTAGCTTTTGGCAAATACTGATCAAGAAATGGCAACTGTTATGATTGTTTGGCCTGGACTAAGGAACCTGTCATCCCTCTTCCATCCACAGATGATCTTTTTCTTTCCTTCTTGCTGTTATTCCTTAAGCACTTGTGGAATGTTTTTTTGAATAAAGCACTCATCACTTGCTAGCTGTTTTCGGTTCTATAAATGTTAATTAAACCCATAACATGTACCAGAAACCACAAGAGTAAGACAACAGAATGGATAAAATGTGCTCTCCTTTCGTCATCTGACAGCTTAGAAGAGACCCCGTTAACACCTTCCCATTTGCACATGTTGAGTTGGGAGGGCACATGGGAGAGACTAGTCACTGAAGGCTTCTTGGTGTGAGGAAGCGTTGGAACGAACCCTGAACCCAGTGAGGAATACTGGCAAGCCTGTCTAGAGTACAAGAAGGGCCCAGAACACAGAAAGGAAGAGCATGAAGGAAGCCACGGTGTGTTGATAGGAATGTGCTCTGCTTAACCTCTGTGGAAATTAGAGGAAGAATGCAAGCAGCCATTGTGGCCTTGAACCTAAAGAGAAGTTGTCAACCGAGTTCACAAACTTGGTTACATAAAATATGGCTTATCCTCCTGCCTAGATAAATAGATCTTCATAATATTCTGGCAGGCTGAGCTGTAGTTCAGAATTCTAGAACTTTCTGGAATTCCAGGTTCAAAATGAAATGAGAGGGGCGAGCGAGCTGTTAGCTCATGGCCTGCTGCTGAGCTGACTAGTCGTGTCTGTCCAAAGTCATGTTGTAACTTTGTTCACTCGTGTCATGCTAGAAACAGAGCCTTTCAGACAGAGGGTGGAGCTCCAGTGACAGAACTAATGTCCTCCTAGACAGACCTGCCAGCTTCTTGATCAGTCCCTTCCCAGCCTGCAGAACTGTGAGCAATAAATGCCTGTGGTTTAAGTCACGTGGTCTGTGGTATTTGTTGTAGCACCTCAAACAAAAGGATACACCCACCATCTCTTTCTTAAGCCTCGCTCCACAGGCCAACCACATCTCTGGAAATACTGTTAATATTTGTCCCTTGGCCAATATACCTCAGTCCTGCCCAGAAGTACTGTTGACCGTACAGAGCATAAATTCAGGGAAGTGACTTATGTCAGTGTTGAAAAGACTTTGGGCCATTTCCCAAGGAGACTGGAATACCAAGTATCTGCAACATGAAGCACACGGAGGAAACCTGTATCCTTAGGAAATTATTTTACTTAGCTATATAATGTTAAAGACCAAAGAAGCCCTAGTTGCAATCCCTCCATATCTAAAGATCAGATCTGGGGACATCTCAGACATTCTGACAGCAGAATGGTCCTGATGGCAAATTATGCTTCTCCATCCTGCTAACCATGAAGAAAGAGGCATGGAAGTGGGGTGAAATGCTGGAGATCTAGACAAGAGCCAATGCCATGGTTTTTTACTTAGGAGGAGCTGGATTTTAATCTGTCGGGTATTTGGAATCTTTGAAATGTTTTAAATAAAGAATGGTCATAACGTTTTCCTAGAAAAGTGTGTTATCAGTTGTTTGGAAGATAGCCTGAAAACCAAGAGAGGGAATCAGACAGGGGAAGAGGAATGAGTTTTGGAACAATTTGCCAAAAGATGAAGCTGAATTCTACAGAGCCAAAACCTAGTATAACATGTGTTCTAGAGGGAAAAAAAAATGATGTAAGTGTTTATAATTTCAGGATGGGAGTGGGAGGTTATGGGAAGTGGAGGACAGAGAGGGTCTGTGAATGGTTCCCATACTTGGTTCAGTGGTGGTGCATTAGTCTTCTATTGTAATAAATGAGTACATACTCACTTACCAGCTTAAAACAACACCAGTTTAGTCCTCACAGCTCATCTCAGCTGCATCCTCTGATCAGAATCTCACAAAGTTGAACCCAAGTGTTGGCAGAGCTCCATCCCTTTGGCGTATGTTCTTGAATCCATTTGAATTGAGAAGTGAATCCCTCTGTGTTGTAGCACTAAGGTCCCCTGCGTTAACTAAGGCAAGGCTTTGGTCCTAGGGCAGCGCACTCTTTACATTCTTTCCACGTGGTTCTTCCCATAACGGAGGAGTATTTTCCTTCATGCCAAATATTTCTTTTCTATTGGATCTCCTTGCTTCATCCGTCTTCTGTATCACTATTCTGCCTCCTTCTGGGTTCATAAGGACTCATGATATTATGAAATGGGTCCTATCTGTACACTATTGAATAATCTCGTGTTAAAGCATTTAACCATAAAATGGTTTCTTTAGGCTATGTGGTACAATATACTGATAGGCTTCAAGAATTAGAGATAGTTATATTTAGAGAAATATTCTTTTTTGATGGACATTTTAAAAAGTTCTGTCCCTACATGTCCCTTGCATAAGCACAGTCAGTTGGCTGCTGGCAGAGCTTTAGTAAGATTATTTTACTTAGCTATATAATGTTGAAAATAAGATTATTTTACTTAGCTATATAATGTTGAAAATAAGATTATTTTACTTAACTATATAATGTTGAAGACCAAGAAGCCCTAGTTGTAATCTCTCCATATCTAAGATCAGATCTGAGGACATCTCAGACATTCTGACAGCAGAATGGTCCTGATGGCAAATTATGCTTCTCCATCCTGCTAACAATGAAGAGAGAGGCATGGAAGTGGGATGAAATGCTGGAGACAAGAGCCAATGCCATGTTTTTTTACTTCTAAATTTCTGGTTCAGACCATCTATGATGACATTTTATTATGACATTTAGAAAGTTTTGAAGTCTACCTCCTCAACCCTACCCCAGTGTTCTCTACTTATTTTCTTCCTTAAGTCTGTGGGATTATGAAATAATATCCCTGTCATAGTTTAGCGGTCAACTGCATTCATACCTACAGTGATTGGTAAGGGGAACTTTAACTGAAGAATCAGTTGCAATCTCTCCATATCTCAAGATCAGTTTGGCTTGGGGACATCTCTGTGAGCCATTTTCATGATTGCTAATTGATATAGGAGGGTCCAGACCACTATGATTGGTACCGTCCTTACACAGATGGGCCAGGACTATGTGAGAACTGAAACTGAGCGTGAAACAGAGAGTAAGCCAGTAAGGAGCATCCCTCCATGGTCTCTGCTTCCATTCCTGCCTCCAGTTATTTGCTTTGGGCTCCTGTCCTGACTTCCTTCCATAATGGATGATGATGACCTTGAAGTGTAAGCTAGATAATCCCTTCTCCCAGTGAATTGCATGTTGTGTTGTCATGGTGCTTATCATAGCAACAGAAAGCAAATGAGATTTTAAAAAAAAAATCTAAAATAGGGGTTTTGTTTGTTTGTATCTGTCAGACGTGTTCACCTTTGAATCTCAAGCACTGCCAACAGTTTTTGGTGCATAGTAAAGGTCAGTAAATTCTTGTTGAATGACTAGGAGTGATAAGATCCAGCCAGAAAATGTAGGCCTTCTAAAAAAGAAACATTACAATCAAATGTCTTCTCAATTTTCATATATGAAACACGTTCAGTTGCCCACTTATTCTTTTGGCAATGCTTTTTGATTTAAAACATGCATTTGCAGCACACTCATTCAAACGATCATGTCAACATCTACATCAGCAGAGATGGGATGAGTATCCCCAGATGATTAAATTGCACAGGCAAAGTGAGCCATTTTACCCTTCTCTGCTAATACATCTTCCGTGAGTGGTCCTATTAAAATAAATCAGCAATAGTAAAGTGGGATTTTTGTTTTACCTTAACATAGTAATGAGCATTACTAGGGCCAGCTGAACGTATGCCTAGGTTTCCACATTCTACAGTGTTTTAGCTGTAAATCTTACCTGTGGTTCCCGTCATTGTCATTCATATAGGGCTGGAAAGAATTCAAGAGGTCATCTTGTCTAAGCTCCTCTTTAAATCTTAAGCGTATGAAGAACATTGACAAAATGAGCTGAGTAGAGAGGTTTTTAAAAGCCTCTGAACAATGCAGCTCCTTGAATCAATGTTTCAAGTTTCCTGGCTATGAAAATCCTGTTTTGTGAGGGGTTGTTGTTGTTGTTGTTGTTGTTGTTCTCCTCATTAGTATTCAAATTTCTTGGATTTAGTTATCTTCTCCATCGGTGAACAGAGAATGATCAAAAATAGTCTGAACCCATGGCACAGGCTTGTAATCCTAGTCCCTAGGCTGGGGTTGGAGAATCATATCAAGAGCTGGCTGGGGAGGTGAGTGAGACCCTGACTCAGAGAAATCAAGAGGGCTAAAGATGTAACCCAGAGTCCCATGCAGGAAGCTTCATTCTCAATCCTGTACAAAGTCAGCTTCTATTTGTTGGAACTTCTTTCTTAATCAATTGACTATAGATGCATTTTTGTTTGTTTTGTTTTGTTGAGATGATGACTGGCTTTAGACCTGATTCTCCTCTGCCTCTGCCTCTCTCTGCCTCTCTGCCTCTCTGCCTCTCTGCCTCTCTGCCTCTCTGCCTCTCTGCCTCTGCCTCTGCCTCTCTGCCTCTGCCTCTGCCTCTGCCTCTGCCTCTGCCTCTGCCTCTGCCTCTGCCTCTGCCTCTGCCTCTGCCTCTGCCTCTGCCTCTGCCGTATTGGGGTTACAGGCATGTGCCTTCCTCTTTGCCCATTTTGACTGTGCCTTCTTCCAAGTTCTACCTCATTGCCTCACTGATGGAGTTTCAAAGTGGACAGAGTATTCTGGAATTCTGATTAAGAATACTTAATACATTCAATGAGCAAGTAGCTTCTCTCCCTGCATATAACACCCCTTGGGAGATAAGCATTTTCTGTTCTTAGGGAACACTGTGGCTTGTCAAATGAGTACCATCCCCAAACACAGGCAGGTTTATGTGTGTTTTGGTGGAAGTTAATTTAAAATAATTAGTAATTTTTCATTTACTTAATAACTTAAAATTCTAATTATTTTAAATTAAAATGATCAATGGAGTTTATTAGTTAATCTTTCATTGAATAACTAATTTCTAAGTTTTGCCCTGTTTTTAAGATAGGTTCTCAGGTAGTCTTGTCTGACTCTCAGACTTGCTGTGTAACTGAGGATGACACTGACCTACCAATCCTCCTGCCTCTACCTCCCACATGCTCAGCTTACAGAAATGCACTAGAATGCCTTTGTCAGGTCAGTTTTTCCTCTTCTCTTGATTAATTTTGTTGACTGAACCTTTCACACAGGTGTGTATTATTCTGAGGACTCTCTCCACCCGGGGAGCACGGCAGTGCAGGCACTTGTGCTATGCCTGTAAGAACTGACTGCTGACAGCCAGGCATGGATGGAGGAGAAGGTCAAGGCTCCAGCTCCTCACTTCCAACCCATTTGCTGCTGACAGTCTTATGGAAAGAGGGTCTCATTTTTTTTTTCAGTTGTACACCCAATAATGACCCTGCCAGGCTCCAATGGATACTGCCAATCCAATGAGCAGGTCAGTTTTTGAAACTCAAAAATTTAAAAACAAGTCTACTACTTTTGTTCCGTAACGTGTTTCTGACTTGCCCTTATGGTACATGATTGAGCATGGAGCCCCCTTTGATTGCAGAGGGCAGTGCAGCTTTATGAAGGGAAGGCTCTCCCAGTTTGCTCTGGTGTAGGGAGAGTAAGTAGTCTCAGCCTTGGAGTTTGCAGAGATGCTTCTGGAACATAGAAAATCTTCCTTCCTTCTTTCCTTCTTTCCTTCCTTCCTTCCTTCCTTCCTTCCTTCCTTCCTTCCTTCCTTTCTTTCTTTTTTCTTTCCTTTCTTTTCCCTTCTCCCTCCTTTCTTTTCTTTCTTTCTTTCTTTCTTTCTTTCTTTCTTTCTTTCTTTCTTTCTTTCTTTCTTCCTTC
>NW_022196915.1:85155760-85170062 GCF_008632895.1 Mastomys coucha | reverse complement strand
TTTTTTTACAGTCCAGACTTTACCCCCCTCCTGGTCCACTCTCTGACTGTTCCACATCCCACATCTCCTCCTGTCCATCCACCTCCTCCCTGTCTCCAAGAGGATGTCCCTACCCCCACTCCACCAGACCGACCCACTTCCTGGGGCTCCAAGTCTCTGGAGGGTTAGGTGCATCTTCTCACTGAATCTCACATGCTCTCTAGTTCCATGGTTTGTTACACAAGCAGAGTTTACATTCAGTCTTTTAAATTATGTTTTAAGAAAAAAAATTGACTTATCTGGGGAAATAATTCTCCATCACTTTCTTTCTTTCCACGAGTAACTTAAAGAAACACTTTTAATGCAAACTACCTCAGTAGTCACTTTCTCGGTGCTTTAACGAAATGCCCAAGGCTGCTAACTTACACAGAGAAAAATTTATTGAGCTTGTAGTTTGGGGAATACAGTGTGTTGAAGCTGTTGGTTTGGCTCCTCTACGTGTGATGAACAGGCAGCTCTTTTCCCTGCGTATAACACTCCTTGTGAGACATGCATTTTCTTTCTAGTCTCTACACTGCTCGGGGCCCACTGTGGCTTGTCAACTGAGTGCCATCTACAGAATTTTGAAAGGTTTATGTATATTTTCTTGATGGTTGGGAGATAGTGGATAATCATTGTTAGAGTTAGGTCACAGATCAACTGGGGACAGAGAGGAAGGAAGGGCACATTAGGCTTGATTCCAATGACAATCTTCAAAGGTTATACCTGTACCACCAAGGGCTAATATATAAATTCCTTCCTGCAACCAGAGACTCAAAGACCCTCTCAATAGCCCCCCTCTTTTTAAAAAATATTTATATTTAATCTTTTTTAAAAACCAGTCATTATCCCCCTCCCGATCGGTCAGTCCTCCAACAGTTCCTCATCCCATTCCTCTTACCCCTATCTCTAAGAGGATGTCCCCACCCTCCACTCTACCCCACCCTACCCTGCCAGGCCTCCCCACTCCCTCAAGTCTCTCAAGGGTTAGGCGCTTCTTCTCTCACTGAGGCAGACCAGGCAGTCCTCTGCTGTATATATGTCTGGGACCTCCTATCAGCTGGTGTATGCTGCCTGGTTTGTGGCTCAGTGTCTGAGAGATCTTGAGGGTCAGGGTTAGTTGAGACTGCTGGTCTTCCTATGTAGTTGCCCTCCTCCTCAGCTTCTACCAGCCTATCCCTAATTCAGCCACAGGGGACCCCAACTTCAGTCCATTGGTTGGGTGTATGTATCTTGGTCAGCTGCTTGTTGGCACTCTAAGAGGGCAGCCATGCTAGACTTCTATCTATAAGCACACCACAGCATCAGTAATAGTGTCAGGCCTTGGAGCTTCCCCTTGAGGTGGATCCCAAGTTGGCCCCTTTCTTCTTAAGGTTCTGTCTCCCTGTAGCATCCCTTTGGGATATAAGTCCTTGGTTATAATGGGTCTTTGGGAACACAGATACCACATCTGAAACACTGTAACTGGTTGAGAAATAATATGTAGAGGAAAACTTACAGTTCTTCAAAAAGCTGTTATGACTTCTTTAAATTCTTGCATTGATTCCACTGAGGAATTCAATGGATTTTGTTATATAAGTGGCATATTACTTGATGTGAATACAAGAAGATCTATAAATTAAAATTTTGGGGGGGTTGGAAACATGGCTCAACAGTTAAAAGCACTTGCCTTGCAATCATGAGGACTGTAGTTCAAATGCCAATGCCCGTATAACAAACCTGGCATCCAGGGCACACCTGCAATCCCAGCTCTTAGGATCTGGGAGCTCTCTGGAGCTTGCTAGCTTCCAGCCTAGCTAAGAAAATACAAGCCTTAGATCCATAGAAGGACATACCCTTGGAGAAGAATAAGTGGAAAATGAGAGAGGCAGATGCTCAAGGCCCTCTTCTGTACATCTGTGCACACACACACACACACACACACACACACACACACACAGGTACCCATAGCTACATAAACATGTACATAAACCAATACACACACACACACAGGTACCCACAGCTACATAAATATGTACATAAACCAATACATACACACACACACACACACACACACACACACACAAGGAAATGAATAAACAAATGACTAGCGAGAAGGCTGAGCCATTCTGTACCTGTTGCTGGTACAGAGACCTGAGTTCAATTCCCAGTACTCACAGGGTGGCGCACAACCTTTTAGAGTTCCAATTCTAGGGCATCTGTTGCCCTCTTCTGGCCTCTGCAGGCACTGCATGCATGTAGGGTATAGACATACATGACCAAATTCTCACACACATAAAATACAAATACACAAATCTTAAATAAATGTTTTAAAAGTAAGTCCCATAGTTAGAAAGGCATGGTGGTGTGCCTCTTTAATCAAAGCCTTTGAGAATTGTTCCAAGCTGAAGACCAGATTGGTCCATAAAGTGAGTTCCAGGCCAGGTTTGTGTATATATAGGGAGACAATATTTCAAATAAATTTAATAATCTCCAGAAAAAAATTGCCTTTACTGTGTATGGAAAAATTGTCCCTATTCTACCTAAATGGAAATTTCTGGTTCTACCTACATTTAGAAGACTACATTAACTACTTTGGTAAGCCTTTACATTTTTTTTCTTTAGGAAGTTTTCCTGTATTTTGCATATTGTTGAAAAGTTAATTCTTGGAAATTTGACTTCTTTCCAATATTTATAGCTCATCACAGTTTGTGCCCAGACTTAATTTCTTTGATCCATCTTCAGGGCTGTGGGCCCAGATCTGGAGTGCTATTTGTTATCAAAAATATTCCTTTGGGAAATCTAATATATAGTCTCTTTAGGAATATTATTACCCTTTTCAATATTAAGCTCCTCTCTATTAGATAAAATATGCATGGGAAGATACAGGCATAGTCTTTTGACACCATCATGGGCACTTCCCTGAATGTATAATCAAACACAGCCCTAACTCTCTGCAGAATGCATGTAAGGAGAAGAGATAGAAAATGACACCACACCCAAAAAGCAGGCTATTAAGTCCCCATGAAGCATGTGTACCATATTGCTAGCTATTCCTCACTGTATCTTGTAGAGAATACTTCATGCTTGTAGAGAAATCTCATGGTTTTCTCATATCCTCACACCTGATCACTGAGTCCATGGAAATTTAGGTTAGACAAAGGGAAAAAAAAAGCATTGAAACTCAGAGTTAGGCTGGCTCTTAGCGACTAAGTCTTCTGATTGTATCCTCTCAGAGTCTGTGACAGCCACATAAAGTTAGGAGATGGATAATAAAAGTAATATAGACATTTGCACATGATCTGTTGGGCCCTGTAGTCATCAATATTGGGAGTTTGAGCCTTCTCATTTGCTCTTGTTAGTTTTTCTCAACTTGTCAGAAGCTAGAGTCATCTGGGAAGACAGAAACTCAGTTATCTCTATCAGGATTACCTCTAGGCAACTCTGTGTGTGTGTGTGTGTGTGTGTGTGTGTGTGTGTGTGTATGTGTGTGTGCGTGTGGGTGCGTGTGTGTGTATGTACATATATGATTGATGTAGCCATTATCACTCTTGAGAAGGTAGCTCTGTGTCTTATCAGAAAGGAAAATGAGCAAGCCGTAGAGGGCAAACCAGTAAGCAATGAACCTTCCTCTAGGCTGTGGTTGAGCTCCTGATTTCAAGGTCTTTTTCTGAGTTCCTGTCTGCCTTGTTTCACTGATGAACTGTGTCCTGGGAACTTTAAGACAAAACAGACTGCTTTCTTTCTTGCCGAGTTGTTTTTGATCAGTGCTATATCCCAGCAAGAGAAACTACTAAACTATTAAACTTTCAACAGCTTTCTATACCTCTATGGCAGCTAGTAGGCTTTATTTCCCAAGGCTTATGAAGAAAATAAAAGGGAGCAAACTTCACTTGTATCAGTAATGACATGATGGTTGGGCAGGAAAGGACGTTGGCATAGTGATGTAGCAACAGGTCCCTTGCTGTTAATATGTGGGCATTGCTCTTGAGATGCAGAAGTCGATGTGATGCTGTGCTGTGATCCTGGAAGATTTTTACCAAGGAAACTGTCTTACCTCTCTGACAGAATTAGAGAAAACCTAAGCAGAAATATTCCTCTTCCTATCCATCATAGGGAAGTGAAGAGTATTCTCACAGGACATTTGAGAAGAACAAAATGGATGTCGTGGAGGGGCTCAGAACTTGGGTGATTCATACATCTGTGCCTGAGATCTCACTCCTAGGAAATCTCCTACCTTTCATAACTAGGGTCCCTCAGATTTTAGAGTAAAATTAAATAGATCCTGATAGATTAGAGACTCCTATGAGATTTTAGATGTTGTTGACTTAACCATATCTTTGTCCATCCTGAGAAATGACTATTACTCTTTAAAAAATATTTTGCTTACTCTCTTCTTTTCCTGTTCTCTCTACCCATGTACCTGGTTCTTTTCAGTTAGGTAGATGAACTCTCTTCCTCTTTCTCTTCCTCTTCCCTCAGTCTTTCTCCCTCTCCCTTTCCAGTACATCCATGGCATACAGTTTGCGCATAAAGAGCAAGCCTCCCTCCATCTGTTTTATCTCTCTGCCTTACTCACTGCATTGTAGCCTACACTCTGCATTAGGCACGGGGTGTTATCAGCATAGATAAGGAAACAGCATTAACCACCTACGTGACCTCAGTGACCTTTCTTATCTCTTTTCTTGTAAGTATTTGAATCTTCTTAAACAAAACCTGTGTCCTTGACCATTGGAAATGATCCCAGGCAAATCTGCACGTGAAACCTCAACACTAAAGGTATCTCTGAGATTCTGTTTCTTTTGTTCTAATAGGTCAAAATATTAATAAAAAATTATTTCTTTCACCAGCCATTAAGATAAATTATGAAAGGAAATGCTCTATGAAAAGGGAGAGCACAACTTATCTTATCATTGTTCCCAAGATACACACACACACACACACACACACACACACACACACACACAAACTCACACACCACCACCACCACCACCACAGCCCAAATACATTTTGTTTTCCAAAACTGTGCCTTCTCCAAAGGAGGAACATTAGAGCCCTAAGTGAACACCTTGGAATGAGACCTCATTTAGAGATGGGGTTTTCAATGGAGTAACTGAGGTAAGAGGAAAGCAGTAAGATAAATTCTAATGTGACTAGTTTTGAGACTATCAAGATGGCAATGTACAGACGAAGAGGGAGGCCATATGAGACGGTTTCCTCAAAGCCCTCAGGTTAACCTACCCTTGGCATCTCCTTTTTGGACTTTTAGACTCCAGACTTGTGAGACCAGAAGTGACCATTGTTTGAGCCAGCAGTCTGCAGTACTTTGTTATAGATCATTTAAGTGACTAAGTCTAGTTCCCTTTAACTTTTCCCTTTATACATAACCTGGTAACAAAGAGATGAGAAAATGGTAATTGTGTGTACCATCATCTATCCCCACGGAAATGGAGACCAGCTCTTCTGGGTTCCCACATCTATTACATCCCAAATACTCTTCCTTCTCTTTGTGGGGAGGGAGATGAATATGCAGGACACTGGCAGAGGCAGCTAATTAAGACCCCCGTGTATAGGAAATGGGTAAATGAGTCTAAGTAATCCTGAATTCTCTTGCTCCTTTCCTTCTCTAAGCTAAGTATAGCTGGAGACTGACTTGATTTCTATGGCTACCATCTCCCTGTTTACATAATAATCTCTTTTCTAGTCTTGATGGATTCTGAACATTGTGTGTAATCTACCAAGGCAGCATCTATACATATCAGCAACTCAGTATACTTTTATTCTGTTTCCATTCTGTTTGACTTCCCCACAGGCCAGATTCAATATGCACTCAAAACATGAGAAACAAATTTCTCATCTGTAAAGAATAATAAGCCTTCTAAGGAGCATAAAGCACTGCGTGGTGGTTAGAGCAATGGGAAGGTAGTGTGGGGAGCATAAAGCACTGCGTGGTGGTTAGAGCAATGAGAAGGTAGTCTGGGGAGGCACACAGACCTTGGCTGACAAGCTGGAGAGTCTCACAACTCTAGCTCGTGCTGTCCTAACCCGGCATTGCCGTAGAAGTAGCAGGAGCAGTAATCACCACTCACAGCAACTGTCCATCAGAAAGAAAGGCTACCAGGCTAAATCTAACCAACGAAATCAGTGATGATATGGATGACGGTATCCATTACTCAATCATACATCCGACCTTTTGTTTTCTTGTATCAGGAACTGAACCCAGGTACTTGAACCCAGCTCCAGATAACCAAGAGAGTCAATATTCCACCTCAAAAAAACCAAATAGTCTTTATACAAATTTGTCTTATAGACAAAGGAAGAAAATGTCCGGTTGTAATGATATGGAGCATATAAGCGTTTTCCTGATTTCTGTAAAAGTAGATTGTACTTACATGGAAGTTCTTTCTCAGTTTGAAACCAGTTGCCTACAGAAATGAAGAGAAAATAGAATGCAATACATTCTGGGAATCTAAGCACCTGAACCCCAAACTAAATGATCCAAATCACATTTCTGTTAGGTTCCAGACAGCTTTCTTAGAAAATGAATGAACACAAACATCACCTGCCAAGTGCACACTGAGCCCTGTGCTCACAGCATTCGCATGATTACGCTGCTTTCCATAACAAAATGGAAATGGAAAGACGTGAGTAATTTTGAATAAAGATGAGACAGGGGAAAGAAATTCCAATGACTTTAATCTCCTCAGGAACAACTTCAAATGCAGGTATGCAGCTTTGAAAGAAATCACCTCAGAGAAGGAGTTTGGGGAGTGTGTTCGCTTTTTGTTTTAACATGGAAATACTAACTAGAATTATTAGATAACCAATGTGATTTTTCATTTTGTTTCCTGGATGTGGAAAAAGCTCTTACTTAGGCAGCAGGAAGTGAGTCCCTAAGTGCAGTGGACACTGCTACTCATGTGATCATCTACAGGATGTAATGTTCTCCGGGGCTACGCACTGTAGGTGGCTCTCTATCTGAACCTGGTGCAGTGATGGATGGTGACATCCTGTAAGATTCTCATAACAGGGAAAGAACCTCTAACCCCTCTGCTCCTCTCTGTCCCCTGAGACCCCGAATTAGGCATCTACTACATGAGTAAACATTGGATGAAGGTTTTATATTCTTTGTTAAACTCTAAGGGAACGTCTGTGTTTGAGCTTCTCCATACATCACCACGTAACTTGCTTCCTCGTGGAAATGTCTCTCAGGTTACAAAGTGCAGCAGAGGAAGGGGCTCGGGGGAAATTCCACTTTCCCTGACACTGGTTCACCAGCGGGAGTTCATCAACAGTGACATTGAACAAATTTACCCCTGTGGGAAGATGGAAGATAGGAGATGGAATCCTTACCCAGAAGCATGTGGTGACTTCCACCTCTCCATTCTGTGAATAAGTAGTTCTTAAGAAATCCTGGAGGACATCCAGGAACTACAAATGAATGAATGAATGAATGAATGAATGAATGAGTGAGTGAGTCCTGCTCCTTGGGCTGGGTAGCACTTGCCCATCTTCTGCCTCAGGTGGAGGAGGCTGGCCACAGATCCTTCTGAGTTCAGATTCTCTGACAGGTACTCCAGAGTGCAGTGATTTCTCATTGGGCTAGAGTTTCAATCAATAATCTGAAAAGAAATAATGCTACTCAAATTTTTGCTGATTTCTTTAGCATCTTCCTTTTAGCTACAAGAGCATTTGCTGTGACAATAGGTTCACATGGACTCTAAACACCTAGAAAGATTGTGTCATAGTTTTACTGTGGGAGTTGCCTTATGGCATTCTTGTTTGGGACTTTCCCATCCTACCATCCTGTTTGTTAGTCTTCTACCACACTCTGGTAGACTTCACAGGCAGCCATAGTGATGCCCATCCACCTACATCACAGGCAGCCATGGTGATGCCCATCCACCTACATCAAAGGCAGCCATGGTGATGCCCATCCACCTACATCAAAGGCAGCCATGGTGATGCCCTCCATCTAAGGGTGGAAAAGAGCTGTGTTACATGGCAAGTTTGTAAACCAGAAGCTGGTGTGTAGCCCAGCTTTGTCTCACAGTGTGCTCTTGGGTGGGTATTAATTCTCATAGAGCATTGGTTTTCATTAGTTAAATGGATATAAGAGAAACTCCCACTGAGGACTATTGAAAGTGTTAAATAAGATGGTTGTCTGTTGCGTACTTGAGTGTCGAGTATATAATAGGGGATAATTTAGCATTAGATGATGTTGCTGTCCAAACACGTAGGAAATAAGATTATTAGAAATATTACTGACTTCCCTAATAGAAATAACAAGCTAACCTTGTAAAAAAATATGTGGTGATATTTCCACTGCAGACTGAAGACTTCTGGAACTGTCTATGGAAAGGCAGGGATGATTTCTTTAGGAGGATGTCTAAAGGATCAATAGCAACTCCAAACAGTAGGAAATAGACAAGCTTCTTGATCATCCTACAGAATCTAGGTTTTCTAAGCCCAGGGGTGTCATAGCTGTTTCATAAGTATTAATGTTTATTTGTTACTCTGTGGTAAGGCAACATGAGCTTCTTAGCCCTAGTTTGCCGGTCTTACTGAAACGGATACTAGGAGGTAGTGTTGTATTACTTTATTCACAATACAGTCTCACATCCTCATTACTTTGCATAGCACGAATATGTCCACAGCCTTTTAAGTTATAGAAAGCTTAAGATGTTTCATAGGAACTCTAAGCTAGGTTATTGTGCACAGGTCTAAGCTTCTGCACCCAGGCCTTGCTAAGCGTAATGAAATAGGCACGGGCCTCTCCTTCAAACACACGACTTTTCAAGCATGCTTCCTCTCTCTGCTTTTAGTAAGTCTTTCCAGGACACTGATAGAGCATTCAGTTTGTGAGCCAACAAAACTGTAGAGATGTATGAAAATGGTATAACAGTAACTTGTAGCTCAACAATGTTTAAGGTAAGACCAAAAACAGTCTTAACTTCCAGTCCAAGAGAATCACTTTGGGCATAATAGCCAATGAGAGAGAGAGACTCAGGTGGGAGGATCTCCAGTTTTAGACTTGCATTGACTATAAATAGTGAGACCTTATTTAAAAACAAAAAAGAAAGAATGAATGAATGAAAGGAAGAAAGTAAGGGAGAAAGAGAGAGAAAGAAAGGAAGAAAGAGAAAAAAGAAAGAAAGAAAGAAAGAGAGAAAGAAAGAAAGAAAAGATGAAGTTCATTTTAATGAGTATTCCATCTATTTGAACTTAGAAAAAAGGGGCCAGGGCAGGGAGGGTAGCATAAGTAGTTTGAAGAGAATGAAAACAAGCACACAATTGATTTTATTCAAAGACAAAGAATTTTCAAATAATGAAAGTAGAATACATTCAAATAAACCCTGCTATATTTTCAAGTCTTTCGTGTTTTAACCCTGAAGAAATCCAGGGACATTGCCAAACTTACTCCTTAACCAGTCGAGCAAGTAAAAGTCTGAGTGATGCTCTACGCAGGAAACCCACTGTCTGCAGTGTTGGTCATGAGAACGGCTGTGCTTCTTGCGCATCAGGAATGCTGATCTCTGAGCAATGATTTTGAGTCTAGCTTGCACTTTCTGAGATCCAAGCACCAGGAGCCATGAGCCTGCTTGTTTGTGGCCTGCTTTGTTCCAGGTCCCCTATGGGTACCTGGGAAACAGCTACTGGCAGGTGCTTCCATCCTGTGTCCTTTACTCAACCCACTGGGGCGGAGGGTGTAATGTGGTCCCTTTCAGCTTCTACTGAAAGTAATTCATCATTTGTATCAAATAGAGGACCCTGGACCGAGCAAATGTGATAACAACGACGGCTGCCTAGTCTGCTCACTTCCTGCACCAGGGCCCTGGCAACAGTGCTTAGGTGAAGGCAACTAACCTATTCAGTGTTTAGTAAAAATGAAAAGTCTTTAGAGACGGAACAAAAGTAGCTAGTACAGCTGATTTTGTTTTGTTTTGTTTTGTTTTGTTTTGTCTTCTGTGGCATGAGTCCAGGCACACTAGGCCAGTAATGGAAGCATGAGTATTGGATGTTTTTTAAAACCAATTATACATCATGTTTAGGATGTTCTTGTTTTAACCCCTATGCTTCTTGGAAAAATGATAGTTAAGAGACCTCTGTTTTTTCTTGTTCTTTTCCTGCCAGAGTCTCTATATTTTCAGTCTTCCTAGTTTTACAATGTACACAAACCGTCTGTTTTGCTTTACCACAACAACTATTAACCTGTATGAGGATTCCCTCTCCCAGGGCAAAGCAATATTAGGCTCCTGGCTATATAGAGTTAAGGTTTAAGTTCAGAATCTTAGCTTGTTACCCACTAGCTTGTTAGGCACAAGACAATCTCGCTCTATCTCTGTTTCCTCTCATACACATTGGAGATAAATTAAAAAATAAAATCTACTCTGAAGTTCCACTCGGAGGACTTAATAATGTAAGGCATATTCTAAGCTACTATAGAGTTTGGTAGAGAGTTGATGCTATGTAACTATGAGGTGGTACTCGTTTATTAAGTCATGAACCACATAAAGACTACTGACGATGAGCAGTCTAGAAAGCAAGAACCCCCAGAAGAAAAATGAAAATCGTTCACAGGTGTAGAATAGAAACCTAGGGTTCAAATGTTACTACTGGTGGGATTTTTTTTTTCTGTAAAGAAATCCTCCTGTGGTCAGAAAGATGTCCTAACTGTATTTCAGCAAACATACTTGCTAAACAGTGTATGTTTAATGCCTAGAACAGAGCTGATAGATAGTAGGTATTTCTTGACCAAAAAAAAAAAAAAAAAAATGGTGTCAGTACAGTGGGGGGTTCCTGGAATTGTGACCCTAGTCTTTAACTTAGCTTTAATCCCTTTCAATAGTGGGGAATATTAGAGCGGTGGAAGAGCTCAAAATGGAAGTTTAAAGGATCCTTTTAGACAGCCCTGGAGACAAGCAAAAGCCTGCAGGGAGAGGTGTCCCTTCCCACACGCTGCCCAAACGAGAGTGTCACCAAAAAGCAATCAACACAGGACTCAGCTTGAGAGGCAGTTGACATTCAGTGTAATTACTGAAGTGCACCCTAGGTAGTCCCCATTATTGTAAACTGCATTTCCAACACTGTGTGGCATTAAAATAAAAAAAAAATAATGAAAAGCAAAGAAAGAAAGCAATAAAGTTGTAGCTATTAGCGAAGCTGAATTGGAATGCCTAGAAATGTCAAGGAGATCTTAATTGTACTTTATATAATGGTCTCCTAGACTAATAAGATATGATCTAAAACCATTAGGTATGAGAAGGTAAACATCTTAAGAGCACTTTTTTTGCCAAAGGCTCTTCATCTTTATTTGACAACTCTCACTTGGCCTTGAGGTATGTTTTACAGTGTTCTGAAATAACAGATATTGTTTGTGACAGGAGCAACATGGCCTTGCAGCAGGAACGTCTTCAACAACTCCGAGGGAGTGAGGGAGTCCATCCATCTGATTGTTATGTCTCACCTCACCGTTTCCTGCCTCCCTCGCCTTGCAGAGGCTACACCAGTATTCTCTGAATGTTGTTAGAGTGTCACATAGCATGCAATTCCAAAATGCTGAGAAACTACCCACGACCCTGCCAACATTCAGAATACAGAAATTTATTTAACCTCAGGAATGGCAGGAAGTCATTCTCTCAGGGTCAGAATCTTGCCATCAGAAAGCTGTACACTCATGTCTTGTTCCTTTTCATGAGATTTTGAGCTGAGAATGTAGCTCTCTGAATGACTACAGTCATTGGAGATTTTCAGTGTCCTTTTCTCAATTATTGATGGCAATAACCTGCCATGACACAGTCCAAAGCCTGATCCTTTATTTCTGGCTCAAGGAAGACCCCCCCTCCCCTTTCTCCTTAGTTCTTAAATAGATGCTTCAGTTAGAAATGGCCCCTGACAACTATTTGCAGTTCAGTTCTGTTTGTAAACACAGCTTGGAAATCATTGTCAGGACTTGTGAGCTTTGGTTCCAGTATGTCTCAGTCTTGTGTGTATTCTGGCAAGCAGCAGAGTGCTTCTTTAGACTATGGCTTCCCTATTTGTTATTTCATCAGCAAATGAAATTTGTACAGTGTTCTGGACACCTGCACAAATTGTGCTGTTTCTAACAGATACTAAGATGTTGTTTATTTAATCCACTGTGAAGACAGAGTAGACTCTCCTTAATGCTAGCAAGGAGTGTTTGCCAAGGTGTTCTTGTTTCATTAAACGTTAGCTCTTTCGGATTAGATGTTACTTTTGTCAAATAAATTTATGAAACCTGAAGGCATACAAGTTAAACAAAGACTTTTGCTAAGGGACTTCCCAGAGCCTTTAATATGCTAATGAATATTGAGAGTTACCCGATTGGTGTGGTATATGCTGTTTTCCAAATTACTTGCAAAGCATTTGGAGGGACAGCCCTTCTTTTGGAATGAAAAGAAAGTTGCTTTCTTTTTCTTCTTTTTCTTTTTCTTTTTTTTTCTCTTTCTTTTTCTTTTTCTCATCTTTTTCTTCTCCTTCTTTTAAGGAAATGCTTAGCTGAAAATAAGTGATGTGTCTAAGTGCAGTTCATAAATCATAAAGAGAAAATGTCGAATTGGAAAATTCTTCTGGTGTTTGTCTCTTTTTTTGACATTATAATAGAAGTTGCCTTAGCTGATCTCTTAGGGTTTCCATTGCTGTAATAAAACACCACGGCTGAACACAACTTGGAGAGGAATGAGTTTATTTGACTTCCATTTCCACATCACCCAAAGAAGTCAGGGAGGAAACTCAAGGCAGAGGCTATGGAGGAATACTGCTTCCTGGCTTGGTCCTTTTAACTTGTTCAGTTCACTCTCTTCTATACTCAGGACTACCTACTCAGCAGCAACACCATCCACAATAGGCTGAATCCTTCTACAGCAACCACTAAGCAAGAAGATGCCCTTTTCTGGCCTCAAGACAGTCTGGCTACAGGCATTTTCTTAATGGAGGTTTCTATTCTCAGATAACTGTATCTCTTGTCAGGTTGACAAAATTAAATTAAGCAAACAAAAAACCCCAACTCTCAGACCCATAGATCTGACCTACACTTGACTCCCAGGCCAACTTCTCATGGTTCTAACAAGTGTACTTATTGAACCATATTAAATTGATGTGTTGTGGGTCAAAAAAACCATGGCATGAGGATATTTTCATGCTCCAACTCAACATGAATGTCCCTCATAGAATAAAACTGTGGAGCTAATAACCCATCGGGCTTAGATAACTGAAACCTCTAACTTACCATGGAAATCATGTTCAGCGTGGTTAGCTGTTTTGCTTTCAAAGGTTTTATGACAGGATCCTCATCATCACAGTGAGACAGGAGAGCAAGAGTCAGGCCTGGGAAAGGTTAGTGCAACCTGCAAAGTGAGCACATGAAAAGAAGCAGTTGGCAAAGAGGAAGGCGGCTAGTCTCTTCCTTCTTTGATGGTACTATGGTTGCTGGCAGGGACAGAGGCACTCCAGTATCTGAATGTGACCTTTGTCATTAGAATATTAAAGTGTTCACTGCTGAGTAGAGATTTAAGAGGCTGTTGTGATATATGAAGCACAAAGTTGTACATAAAACTACGTGTATTATGCAAATGACCCAAAGCCCAGACTCAACACTTTTTTTAATAGTATATTTTCTTTATTTACATTTCAAATGTTATCCCCTTTCCCAGTTTCCCTCCCTCCCAGAAATACCCTATCACATCCTCTCTCCCCCTGTTTCTATGAGGGTGTTCCTCTACCCACCCACCAACTCCCACCTCTTCACCCTCGATTCCCCTACACTGGGGCATCTATTGAGCCTTCATAGGATCAACATCTCAACACTTTCTATAGAAGGGGCAATTTAAACTACTAAACCCTCTCTGCTACAACCTGTTCTTTCCCTCGGAAATAAGGCCATTCTTAAATTATCATGTTTACTTGTTTCTAACTAATACCTCGTTCAGAGATAAAAGAATTGTCCCTGGAGGTGCCTACTGGGTCCTGATATCAGTATAACTTAGTTTAATGTTATATGAATTCATAAAGTATAAATGTGAGTGAAAAGAAAGTCGATATGAAAACTGAATTGAATGCGTGTCAAGAGCCATTATGCATAATTAAAAGATCTTCTATTAGATGAGGTTAAGTGAACTATTCTAAAAGAGAGCAAGAAACTTTAAAACTCTGAAATTCTATATTCTGTATTTTAAGTGACTATTAGTTTTCAAGTCTATGACAAAGAAATTGAGAGTAGAAATTAATTATGTTTTGGGTATACTTTATGAAGTATACCAAAGGTCCCTGGTGCCTGGATTTTTAA
>NW_022196915.1:85150642-85155718 GCF_008632895.1 Mastomys coucha | reverse complement strand
ATGAAGTATACCAAAGGTCCCTGGTGCCTGGATTTTTAACTCCACCAATATGACAAAGAAATTGAGAGTAGAAATTAATTATGTTTTAGGGTATGCTTTATGAAGTGCCTGGATTTTTAATGCCACCATCTTGATATGAAGTGTCCATAAGCTCAGCAAAGGACACAGAAACTTCCTGGGTTTTACCCTTTTGTTCCAGAAGTGATACAAGTCACTTTTGCTTAAGTTCCTTGGTCAGAACAATGTAATAAGTTTCAACACAAGGGTCAGGGATGCTAGGGGATGTAGTCTTTCTGTGTGCTTAGGCACAAAAGTAGCAGAAAAACAAAACAAAACAAAACAAGAGCATTGTTTCAGACTAGAAAAGAATGGTCAGAGTTTGCTTCAGTTTGTGGCACTGACAGTGACGGCACTCTTGATTTTGAAACCAGCTTTTAAAGAAGGCCTTGCAGCTCTGCCAGTGCAGACCTATAATCTCTTCAACTCCAGAGGTTAAAGTTGGAGGACTAAGCATTATGGCTTGCTTGTGCTACCCAGTGAATTCCAAGTTAACTTAGTCAACAGTGAGAACATGTGTCAAAATTGAAAGAAAAAAAAAAAAACAAGAAGGAAGGTAGGAAAGAAGGACGGACAGAAAGAGAGACTTTTAATCTAAAATAAGGTTTCCTAATAAAATTGATAGTTTGGTTTGTCCATATGTTAAGATTCTCAGCTTCATGTTTGTTCCTCCTGACTTCGTTGCTAACTCCAAAGGCACTAAAGACAATCTGTACAATCAACAAATACATATAACTTGCAGAATTAAGTGAATTAAAACCTTGACCTACACCAATATGGACACTTGTTAATATCATTAAAGATTTAGTAAGGAAAGATAGCTTAAACGCATAGAGTCACACTAATAACTAATGACTTAATTTATCCATGACTTTCATCTTCCCCCGTAATTAAGGACTGCTGAGGTCATCACCTGTAATGATTGCTCTGTTCATACGCATCTCACTTTCAACCATAAAGACAACATCTCACTGGCTCCTCACAACAACCGTGGATGGGGGAGGTTATCCTTGCTTTGCACATTAGGGCATCAGGATGAACTGAATCTCTGAGACCAGCCTCTCCTTCTTTGTTGATTCTTTATGTGGGTAGGATGTCAGTGTTACTGTGGCCTCATAAATGAATGATATTTTTTTCTGTTTTGTGGAATATTTTGAGGAGTATTGGCATTAACATTTCTTTGAAAGTCTGGTAGAATTCTGCACTAAAACCACCTAGTGCTAAGCTATTTGGGACTGGGAGACTGTTAATGACTACTTCTATTTCACTAGGGGTTCTACATCTATTTAAATTGTGTGTTTATTTGGTTTTGATTTAACTGTTATGTGGTACTTAACAAGAAATTCCATTTCTTTTAGGTATTTCGATTTGGTAGAGTACAGGTTTTTAAATATGTCCTTTTAATTCTCTGGATTTCCTTGGTATCTGCTACTATGTCCCTCTTTTCATTTCTGATCTTGTTAATTTTAATTTTCTGTCTTTGCCTTTTAGTTAGTTTGGCTAAAGGTTGTCTATCTTCTTGATTTTCTTAAGAGAAAAAGAAAAAAAGAAAAAAAGAAAAGAAATCCCTTTTTCATTGATTCTTTATATTATTTTCTGTTTCTACTTTATTGATCTCAGCCTCAGTTTGTTCATTTCCTGCCATCTACTTCTCTTCCTTTTCTTCTAGACCATTCAAGTGTGCTGTTAAATTGCTAATATGAGATCTCTCCAATTTTTTTGAATGTCACCACTTAGTACTATGACATTTCCCTTGGCAATGCTTTCGTTGTGTCTAATAAGTTTGGATATGTTGCACCTGTATTTTCATTGAATGCAGAAAGTCTTTAATTTCTCTCTTTAGTTCTGTCTTGACCCATTTTTTTTCAGTCAGTCAGGAGTTTTTCAGTTTCCATGAGTTTTTTGTTTTTGTTTTCGTTTTTATTTTTTAAGCTTCCTGCTATTTCGGTCATAGTTGATATCTATCTTTAATCCAATGGAATCTGATAGGATGCATAGAGTTATTTCAATTTTCTTTTTTAAAATTGATTTAAGTTTTATTGCATTGTGATGAGAAAAGATACATAATTTCAACTTATCTGAATTTGTTAACATATTTTAAGTAAATAGAATTACATCACATTCTTCTTTCCCTTTTGTACCCCAACTCCTCCCAGAGAGCCCCCTTTAATACCTGCCATACCTTTCTTTTTTTTTAATTTTGTCATATTCTTTATAATTTATAAAATATTATAACAATAAAAATGAGTATTATAAAAGTTACCTGATATAAAACATCAATTGAATACTTATGTAGATGCTTGTCTACTGCAATACTGAAAATATATATGTTTTTCTCAATACAAATTTTAAATAACTCCAAACGTATTAACTGTATGAAATTTTAAAATAATATCACTACTAGTTTTTTTAATGAATATAAATAAAGTCTTTTTGTTTGTTTGTTTTGTTTTTTGTAGAGCTTAAAATCTTGGCTCTTACTGTGGTACAAGCCCAAAATAAGAACAATTTTTAGACATTGGAGTTCATTGTAATAAGGCTGTACTTCAATGACCCTCACATCACCAAAGGATTTTACCTCCATCGTAGCTAAGCTGAGAGTTGACAGTTCTGCTGCACCAAGAAATGAATTGTAAGCTCGATATTTGGATACAGACTTCCTGCTATGGTCAAAGATATTTGACTTGAGTGAGTGAATTTATTCTCAGGCCACAGAGAGCAGATTACATTCATTTAAGAAATGGTGTGTGTATTAAGATGGTCTATCCATAAAGTCATTCACCAACTGTTTCAATGAACAATGGTTCTGCTTGGAGGGTTGAACAGACATTAGGTGAGGGTAAGAATCTGGTTCATTGGCTGTGATAATTTGGAAAAGCATCCATCTCAGAGAAAGAGTAACTTATAAAGTCCTCTTCTTCAAACTTGCTGCAATAGTTACAAACATCAAGCAAAGCATTCAGTCTCACTCTTTGTTGTTCTCTTACAAGCCACCTCCCAAATTAATTGTCTTTTCACATATAAATAATTTTGAAATATGTAACTGTTCTGAAAACTATACTATAATGTAAGAACCTCAAATAAACAATCCTACTAATAGAGAGGATGAGATAGGAGAAGCCTGATTTCAAGACCATTATGTGGTACACAGCAAGACACTATCATGTACAAACAAGCAGAAAGTGCATATGGATTGTACAATATTGGACCTATTTCTCCAATTTCCAAATTAGAGAGACCACTAGATGACAGCCAACAAATTTCTAATTCCTCATATTTTTAAATTTCAATCAATTAGGATATATTGGTAATATTAATTTTATATTAAGAGATATTAAGAAAAAGTAAATGTTACTTTCTGTTATTTTTGTTGTTAGAGGTGGCATTATGTTTGTGTGCCTATCTTCTTTTGAATTTGCTAAAAGATTACCTTCTTGCTTCTTCTAGGGTGTAGTTTTGTTCCTTATGTTGATGTTTTCATCTATTATCCTTTGTAAGGCTGGATTTGTGAAAAGATAATGTGTAAATTTGGTTTTGCCATGGAATATCTTGTTTTCTCCATCTATTGTAACTGAGGGTTTTGCTGGGTATAGTAGTCTGGGCTGGCATTTGTGTTCTCTTAGGATCTGAATGACATTTGCCTAGAATCTTCTAGCTTTCATATTCTCTGGTGAGAAGTCTGGTGTAATTCTGATAGGCCTGCCTTTATGTTATTTGCCCTTTTTCCCTTACAGCTTTTGATATTCTTTCGTTTTGTGCATTTGGTGTTTTGATTATTATGTGATGGGAGAAATTCCTTTTCTGGTCCAATCTATTTGGAGTTTTGTAGGCTTCTTGTGTGTTCATGGGCATCTCTCTTTTTAGGTTAGGGAAGTTTTCTTCTATAAGTTTGTTGAAGATATTTACTGGCCCTTTAAGTTGAGAGTAGGTTTGGTCTTCTCATCATGCCCTGGAGTTCCAGAATGTTTTGGGTTAGGAGCTTTTTGCTTTTTGCATTTTCTTTGACTGTTGTGTCAATGTTTTTTATGATTTCTTCTGCCCCTGAGATTCTCTCTTCTATCTCTTGTATTATGACTCCTGATTTCTTTCCGAGATTTTCTAACTCCAAGGTTGTCTCCATTTGAGATTTCTTTATTGTTCCAAGTTCAATTTTTAGATCCTGGATAGTTTTGTTCATTTCATTTGCCTGTTTGTTTGTGTTTTTCTGCAGTTCTTTAAGGGATTTTTGTGTTTCCTCTCTAAGGGGTTCTAGCTGTTTATCTGTGTTCTCCTGTGTTACTTTGAGGGAGTTATTTATGTCCTTCTTAAAGTCCACTATCATCACCACGAGAAGTGATTTTTAGGTCTGAATCTTGCTTTTCCAGTGTGATGGTGTGTCCAGGACTTCCTATGGTGGGAGAATTGCATTCTGATGATGCCAAGTAACCTTGGTTTCTGTTGCTTAAGTTCTTATACTTGCTTCCCACCACCTGGTTTATGTCAGGAGAGTTTTAGGTTTAAAAAAAAAATTGATCGATATATCCATTTCTTCTATTATATCTTCAGCACCTGAGATTCTCTCTTCCATTTCTTGTATTCTGTTGGCAAACCTCACCTCTGTAATTCTTATTTAAATTCTTAAATTTTTCATTTCCAGAATTCCCTCAGTTTGTGTTTCTTTACTAATTCTATTTTCATTTTTAGGTCTTGAATATTTTTCTATGTTTCCCTCAGCTTTTTGGTATTGTTTTCTTGGATTTTTTTAAAGGGATGTATTTATTTCCTCTTTAAGAACTTCCACCCTCTTC
This sequence comes from Mastomys coucha, assembly GCF_008632895.1. Lineage (NCBI taxonomy): Eukaryota > Metazoa > Chordata > Mammalia > Rodentia > Muridae > Mastomys > Mastomys coucha. Next base: position 85,150,874 of record NW_022196915.1, on the reverse strand, counting down.
TTATAGTTGACTTTCAGGTCTTTTTTTCTTGTGCCTCAGCTATTTTGGAATATTCAGGGCATATTGGAGTAGGATAGCTGGGTTCTAGTGAAGACATATTGCCCTGGATGCTGTTGATTGTGTTTTCACGCTGGCATCTAGGCATCTGGGCTTTCATCTTTGAAAGAAGATAGCCATTACATGGACTCGAAGAATATAGAATGATCATTATATATATATATATATATATATA
>NW_022196915.1:85139574-85150318 GCF_008632895.1 Mastomys coucha | reverse complement strand
CCTTCATTGGGGACCCTGTACTCAGTCCAATGGATGGCTGTGAGCCTCTACTTCTGTATTAGTTAGGTGCTGTCAGAGCCTCACAGGAGACAGCTATATCAGGTTTCTATCATCCAGCACTTGCTGGCATCCACAATAGTGTCTGGATTTGATGATTTATTATGGGAAGGATTTCCAGGGGGAGCAGTCTCTGAATGTTCCTTCCTTTAGTCTCTGCTCCATAGTTAGTCTCTACAACTCCTTCCATGGGTATTTTTGTTCCCCCTTTTAAGAAGGAACAAAGTATCCACACTTTGGTTTTCCTTCTTCTTGAGTTTCTTATGGTTTGTGGTTTGTACTTTGTGTATTCCGAGCTTCTGGGCTAATATCCACTTATCAGAGAATGCATACCATGTATGTATGTTCTTTTGTGATTGCATTACCTCACTCAAGATGATATTCTCCAGGTCCATCCATTTCCCCAAGAACTTCCTAAATTCATTGTTTTTAATAGCTGAGTAGTACTCCATTGTGTAAATGTACCACATTTTCTGCATCCATTCCTCTGTTGGGGGACATCTGGGTAGAATGGTCATTATTAATAGGAGGTTTGGTACAGGGTACCATAGGGACAAAGGAGGGAGCCACAACCCTTCAGGAGGAAGAGATATATTTGAGGATTTCAAAAATGAAGTGCTATTTAAATTAGGTGAAGGAAATGTGGGAAAGAGTGAAGAAAGGAGGCTTCAATGTGGATCCAGAAACATTGTAAAGACTGAGAGAAGACCAGGCACACCTCAGCACTGTGGAATCACAGACACTGCACGGTTTGGGGTGGATGGCTAAGTGACAAGGTGTACCCAGGCACACGTAGTTCAAAAGTTTATGTTGATTTTCCTTGTTAACATTGGGATTAGAGTGAGTAACAGTAGTGGGTAGTGATAGCACATAGTACATACTTTTGAACAATCTCTGCAGCTGTCGTATAGAGATTGGGCTGATCAAACCATTCACTGCCGAAAGTTCTTACAGAAAATCATGAGTACTGGGGCTACAACCATGATCAACAAAGGAGTGGTGAATGGGGACAGGTTGAACAGATGATTTAGAAATGACAGAGCTGCTTATGAGGATGAAATAAGGAACACCTAGGATGATTACCAGGTAAATGGAAATCTAGAACCAGCTCTATTTTCCAACAACACTAAACAGAGAAGAGCAAGGGAGAAACTAAGGAGTCAGGAGCTAGGTGACTCATTCCATTTGAGACATGTCAGGTCCCAAAATCTCCTGGATGCCTAAGTGAAGGAGTTAAGCATACAGATGAAAATACTTGTTAAAAGACTGGAAACAATAACTTCTTGTATGGAGGTATTTGGGAAATAACTAATCACTAGCTACTGATTGGACTACAGGTTTAAATGTGATATTCTGATGAGAAGATAGAGCTTGAGAAATAACATCAACAAGAAGGACGACCTCAAAAGGTAGAAGAAAAAGAACCTGAATGGGAGATAGGAGATCAAGGCAGGTGGTAGCAGAGGCTGCCGGAGATTTCCAATGTGTGCTATCAAGGAAGGTTCTAGGAGAAAGGGTTTAGGTCTATTGAAATATGGATGAAAACTGATTGACTTCACAGAAAAGAAAAACAGAAAGACACCTAGAGAAGAGGATCAGTAGGGCAAGAGGATGAGGAAGAGGAGGTAGAAGAGGAACATGAGGAAGAAGAGGTGGAGGAAGAGGAGAAAGAGGAGGAGGAGGAAGAAGAAGACAAGGAAAAGGAAGAGGAAGATGAGGAAGAGGAGGAGGAAGAGAATGAGGAAGAGGATGAGGAAGAGGAGGAGGAAGAGGATGTAGAAGAGGAAAGGAGGAGGAGGAGAAGAAGACAAAAGGAGGAGAAGAAACCTGGCTCAATCTGTTATGGCCTTCATTGTATCATCTTAAAATTCCCATATTAAAGTCATACTTAACCCTTCTAGCTTCAAAACGTGTCTTTTGAGGTAGATAGTAATTTAATAAAAGTGATTTTCTTAGGGTAGGCTGATCTATCCTATCTGGTGTCCATGTAACAAGAGGAAATTGAAGAGTATATGAAGACATGGACAAAAGATAGATACTTCTAAGTGAAGGAAAGAGATCTCTGGAGAAATTAATCCTACAATTGCTTGATTCTATACTTTCATTTATAGAATTATTTAAAAATGAATTCCTACTATTTAAGTCACCCAATTAGTGGTATGTTGCTATGGAATCCCCAGTATATTTATATTTGAAACATTGGTTCCACTCTGTGGTTGAAGTATTTTTAGGGGGTTCTAAGACATTTGTTGCTCTTGTCTAGATTTGTGATTGCAGTCAGTGGCTCCCAAGCTCCATTTATATATAGCCCATGGCTCCCAAGATATATTTGCTGCAGCCCTTTGAAGATTGGTACATATATTCAGCCATCCAGAAGTTCAGTTCCTGTGGCTGAACATGAGATCTTTTTGTATCCCGGATATAATCTATATAGGTAATGAAATTCATACTCATTACAGTAATTACATATTCTCTTTCTGTCTCTTAACTTATCTCAGGCTTTAGTTGTTTCTTCTTAGGTGCTTTTCTTCTTTCTAGCCAATGATAAAGGCAAATTCGAACATGACCAAGTTTGTAGTCTCTTCATAGTCTTTCAAAACTGGTTCATACATGAAACTGTTTTTTCTTATTCTGAATATAGATAAATTTGAATTATTGTTAGTTTTTTTTAACATGAGCTTTATATGGTCTAGATGATACAACATGAATTTTGAAAATTAGTAAAATGATATAAGTGAAGGAAGAAAAAAGAAAAGAAAGAGCAAAGACATTGGAAGGAAAGGGGGCAAGAACTGTTGTGTGTGAAGGAATGATGATCCTAACCTTTAGATAGAGCTAACATCAAATATCAAAGAAAAAGTAGATCATTATTTACAATAGAACACAGTAAATGTAAAATCAATTCAACAAAATAATAATTTATATGTGTTTTTCCCATTTGTCTTAAATGAGGAACGCACTCTGAAGACTTGTCACTGTCAAGAAGAATTAATTTATTTTCAACGCAGCTGAAACTATTCATTTTATTAAGCTATTGTGCTGATGATACACCGGCACTCGATTCACACACGGAATGTGGGAAATGTCCTTAAGCTACAGCTCCAATCTGGAGGCTTTGTTCTCTTTCAGGTGAATTGAATGATCCAAACACGTGACCCAATTGGACTTAGACAATGGAAACTCATTTCTTGTTGACGTAGTTGCATTTCTATAAACTGTTTCTTGTTATTCAGGTTATTTTTTTCAGGGTCTTGAAACAAAACAAAACAAAACACAGCTTATGGCTAAGATAGTACTTACTAAAACAAGACTCAAAGAAACCTGCTTTGACCACATTCATAAAGTGATTCAATTGAGCTATATAGCATGAAACCTCCAACACAATAGCCCAAATCTCTGAATTCAACCACATCATCAGGGTGGAGAATTTATTGTGGGGGCGATTAAAAATTACATCAGAGAAATAATGATCCTCGCTTTAATGACTCTCCTTTGTAGTGAGCTTAGATCAATATCAACTGTTTGTTTTATTTGAGCTCTTCTATTTTTCCCTCTTAAAGAAGATATTGCGTGACCATGCAAGCTCAAGAACTAGGGGAAACTCACAAGAGTTTGGCAGGAAAGGGGAAAGCAGGGATAAAATTGTCCCACACGTTTGGTCCTTGCAAAGAAAGACTTGCAATGCAAAACACCTAACCAACCAACAAGAATGGGAACTGAAATCAGGATTCTCCTTTGTCTAATTCTTACAAAACCATGGTAAACTCATAGAAAGGGGCAAGGAAACTAGGAAAACTGAGCAGATTTGTGTTAAATGAATTTCCTCAGCGTCCCTTTTGAGGGCAGCCATTCAGTGAAGTGGCATAATTAGTGCCACTTTTAATCTTCCCCTGAGTTCTCAATGGTTAGTGTCAATGTTTTTACTATCACTGTTATTTAATTTTTTTGCCAAAGAAAATGAGGAAGTGAGTATTGGTTTTTAAAAACAAAGGATGCTCCTGGAGCAGAACTTAAGTTTCTGCCTCATGCCAAGTCGGAAAGAACTGATGGAAGAGAAAGAAAACATCCTTTGAGGGTGGCTTTGCAGAGGACACACCCTGTGATCTGCTGGGCACTGTCTACTTGTTTCCCAACACTGAGAATGCAGGCAAATACTATCCTCCACCTTTGAGTGTAGCTACTTCTGAGGTAAGGGTTCTGATGTGAAGTCTTTTGAGTGCAAAGCATTCCGCATTTGAATGTGTTTACACACTTAGACCCTAGTTGTGATTTAAAGCCAAGTAGAACTTTGTGGAATTTTAGGATGTGGAAGAAGTGGCTCGCTGGCATGGGCTGTAGGGGGTTTATAACCTGGATCTACTTCCTGTTCTTTTAAAAGACACAACCTGTTCCACAAAGACCTGAGGAGTATGCCACTGTGGCACACTCCTGCTATCTTACGTTCTTTCTGTCATAAACTGTTTCCTCTTAGAGTGTGCACTAAAACAAACTCTTGCTTAAGTTGCTTTTCTTGTTGTGGCAATGGGAAAAGCAACTGAGCCGGTCTTTTAAATTAGATTCTTTTCAGTAAGAAAATTGATACATGAGTTGGAAGAAACTGCATGATTAGTTTTAATACTGATGTTAAGTTAATATAATGAGCATAGTTCTTCCTCAGGGTTTCAGAGAATGTCTCCCAGGGTTCTCTGTGTTGGGGAAATCATTTTCTTATACCTAATGGTGATGTACCATTGAAACTAGTTATGACATCACAGGGTTGGATCATGTTATCGGCACTTCTAATGAGCTAAACTCTATTTGTCTCAGTTTTGTAGATTCACATTTTTTAAACCCTTTGGTAGACAGTGTAGTGGAAATTAAGAACAGGGCTTTGGGACATTTGAGGCTGGAGTTCTGGCTTTGCTACTCACTCTTAATGTGAGTTAACCACATTGAGAGTGACTTGGGTTTCTCATCATTGCCTTTCTTAACATGCTGTTCCAAAGGATGAGAACATGCAAAAAGTGGTGGAATGGTAGGCCAATAATATGCATTCAATCAATGTAGACATCATTCGTATAAATATATGTTATGTAGTATAAAATCAGGTTTAATTTAAAATGCTCGTATTACATAAAGAGTGAGATCTACCTGAGTGGAGACGAACCACTGACTCCTTCCTTAAGAGTTAATCAGCTGGGCCAGCCGATCACTCAGCCAAATGTCCACCCTCCTGGGTGGCTGATGCACTTTAAGCCATGCTAAAGAGATGTGAAGAATACTTATCTACTTACATGACATGGGATAGCTTCCCTTCCCAGAATCTCTCCCTTTATTGTAGTCGCTCCAGGCCCAACAGGAGGTTCTGTTGGGTCTACCTGCCTTTCTTCTCTCCCGTCTTTTACTTTCGGGGTGCTGCCCAGAACCTAAGTGTACTTTCTCGGGTACTTTGGACTTTTTAATTCTTTCTCCAAAGCTCCCATTTCCATCCTACGACTGGCTGTCCATAATGTGGCTGAGCCCTGTGCTGGTGGGGCTCAAACACCCTTTTCTTTCTCTCTTCTCAGCCTCCTCTTCCAGTCAGCTGCCAAGATTTACAGCATTGCTTTATTTTCTATATGACTAAGAGTAAAATGGGAATCTCTAATAAAACCCCTGAAAATTACTCCAGTCCTTGTATTGACACAATGACATTTCCTAATCGTTGGAAAGTAAAAGTAATATTAACTTTAAATTTTGTTTTCATTTTTTGTATTTTCAATATGTATGGGTGTTCTGCCTACATGCATGTCTGTGTACCACATCATGTGATGATGCATGTAGAGGCCTGAGTAAGGTGTTGGATCTTTTAGAACTGAAGTTATAGACCATTGTGAGCCACCATGTGGATGCTGGGAGTCAAACTTGAATCTTCTGGAATAGCGGCCTGTACCCTCATGTGCTGAGCCACCACCTCTCCAGGACCATCTTTTCATGAAGCTGCAATGCTTCTGGGAGTCCTTTTGAGGCTGAATGACCTCCGTAATGGTTTCTACATGACTTTTTACCCTAACCTCTGAAAATGAGGAAATGTATCTGGAACTATGAAATAAAATAAATAAAACCCTCATGTAAACAAAAATAGAAGTAAGAAAGAAAGGAAGAAAGAGAGAGAAGAGAAATATGTAGAAACTCGTGTGCTATCATTTTAGTTGTAAGTATATCTCACATAAAAGACCTCTCCTATACAATATTCCTTTATTTTTTTTCTTTTTGTTTTTTTCAAGACAGGGTTTCTCTGTGTATCTCTGGCTGTCCTAGAACTCACTCTGTAGACCAGGCTGGCCTTGAACTCAGAAATCCGCCTGCCTCTGACTCCCAAGTGCTGAGATGAAAGGCGTGCACCACCACTGGCTGGTACAATATTCCTTTAAAAACAAAAACACAGGAAGCCAGCAGTCTGGGTCCATCATCTTTACTGGGTCTCAAGTTCTTGTATAGTCACAGCTTTTGAATATGAGCTTTTTGATGCATCTATCACAAACTGGAATTTGAACTTATTTGTGTATATTCTCTAAAAAGCAAAAGCTAGAAACACACAAGCACAACCATGATGTACATGTTCAGACATTTAAATACATGATTTGATAAAGAAGAAGAAATAAGGTGGGGACTAAGCTCAGTTACAGAGCACTTACCCAACACACAAGCTTGTGAGTTATTTTCTAACACTATAAAATAAATTCTAAAATTAATTAAATATAAATTGATGTTCAAGAAGCAAGAAAGCTACAAAGTAAACCAAAATGGGAGCTAGAAAGCCAAATTTGGGTACATAAAACCTGAAAATAATAAATTTACAATAGGTACTCATAAATAAAGATGTCTGAAAAGGACAGGAAAAATCCTGTCAATTCCAATCAAGAAAAACACTAGAAGTTTAAATATTTAACATTATGAATAATTTAACATCTAAAGATGATGTAACTATGGGCTGCCTAGAGCACATGAAGCCTTCGGTTTAATCCCAGAACCACACACAAATTAGAAAGCAACTGTCAAATTCTCGGCTAGTCTATTTAATATTTGGTGAAATGTATACTTTTACCACAAAATATATAAACAGAGCAAGTGGAAGTGGAGAAAAGTTAAAACAAGTACAACAAAAGTACGAACAACCAGAAGAGGAAAGAACAAACTGGCCAAACAATTGTTCCCTTTCCCAGCTTTCCCAGCCCTCCCACAGGTCTCCTGGTAAACAATTAGAAAAATCTTTTCGTAGTCAATCGTGCTCTTAGTATTTAAGCTATTATAGATTGCATAAAGCTATGGGCTTAGCTCATCCATTACTTGTGGCTAGCACAGTCAACCATTAAACTTGACAAAGACAGCAAGCAGAAGTGGGAGTAAGGAAATACAACATCATAAGTAAAAATTAGCAAATTCACTAGAGTATTAAAGAGTGGACTGGATTTTTAAAGAGTATCTAATTTAGAAGTTCAGTGAGGTTTCAACATTAGGAACTTTCAAAATCTTATTATTTATATGAGTACTGTAGTTAGATAATTCTGCATTCTTTCCCTAGAACTCTTCCTACACTCCCCTTCTTAGATTAATGGCTTCTTGTTCTATAATTATTATTGTTATATGTATTCATAGAATCATCCACATTGAAATTCTTATAGAAACAAAAACACATTTACTATATGCAAAAAAAATGGGTTTGATAAAGCTAAGCAGTTTTTAATTTCAAATCTGTCAGTAAACTAACAACAGAACTGGCAGATCATGTGTGTCACAAAGCAAACCAATGGCCTTATGTGGATAGTAAGAAACAAACGTAAATGTAACCATGGTTACTGTCTTTGCAGTAAAATTATTATTGATGACTATTTAGTAAGAATGGCACACTGAACCAAAAGTATCTCATTACTTCTGCGGCGTAAGAGACTACCTAGAACACCTGACAGACTCAGTGGAAAGCAGGCATAATGGTGACCTGAGCTCAGGAATGAAGGCAGATGCAAAGTAAGACAACTGCCTCATGTGTGAGCTCCCAAATCTTCACAGTCAGGGGACATCTTTGATTTGATGGATGTAGGGATATTTGAATAGAATGAAATATGAAAAAATATCTCTATTGGAATCCAAAGAACTATAAACTTGATGAAAAAATTCTTGATTAGTAAAGATCATAATAAGATTCCCACATGCATTGGTGAAGACCACAAAGCAAGGACTCACGCGCTACTTGTAGAATTGTGAATAAATAACTCCTTTAATACAGGAATATCATTTTAGAAACCTGGGTGACAACCAAAAAGGAGCCGAAGGATACATGGGTGAATACGGGTGTGCTTTGATAATCAGAGGACACTTGTAAGAACTGGCTCTTTCTTTCCAGCATGTGAACCCCAGAGACTGACCTAGGTCATCGGGCTTGATGGCAGGTGCTTTTGTCCTCTGAGTCATCTTACTGCTGTGGTTATATTTATCAAAGCAATATTAAAAATGGTAAATATTTTAGTTACATATTTATCAGTAAAGATTTGGTGGTAAACATAAATTTCAGGGAATTACGCAGTCATTAAGATGTGTGTTACAGAGACTGTTCAGTGAGTTGGAAAGGTAAGTATGCATATGTGCATGCATACATATGTAGATATATACATATACATGCTACATACTACACACAAATACATATGTACACATATACATATACATGCTACATACTACACACAAATACATATGTACACATATACATATACATGCTACATACTACACACAAATACATATGTACATATATACATATACATGCCACATACTACACACACATACACACTCATAAACTCTGGAGGCTTCAGTGACTCCACCTCTCTCCCTTCCTTTATTAGGCCTTTATTGGTGTAGAAGAGAGCTAGGATAAAGAAGAGGGGGAGGGGATCTTATCCAGTTAACGAACAGTCGGAAAATGAAGGCTAAAGTGAAGAGAAATGGGAGGTAGGCTTGCCTTTTCCTTTTTCATCGAATCCCTTGAGTCCCATTAGAGAGATGAATAGGCGGAGCTTTTAAAGGAGACATATTCCTGAGATGCCTTGCCGTCTTTAGCGGTAGCCTCCCTACCTAATGGGCTTCCTGAACAAATTTTAATATGTGACCATTTCCCCTCAATCTATATGGAATATTATGTCCTCGTGAAGACCATGAGTGGGATTGGTGATGGCTTAAGTGGTACTGTGCTGGTCTCTCAAGCATGAAGGCGTGAGTTTGGATCCTCAGGAGACATGCCAAAAGCCAAGTGTGATGATGAAGCCTTCTAGGTCCAACGCTGGAGTGGGGAAGCAGGGGCTGAAACACAGGAGGCTGTCAGCGGCACAATGGGGAGCTAGGAACTGGATGCAAGCCCCCCAGAAGAGCAGTTCTTAGCTTTTGTACCAGCCCAACTATTTAAAGGAATAGTTGCTTAAGAATTAGAATTCTAGGTTATTTGTTTTTTGTTTGTTGTTGCAGGATTGTCCATGTCCAATTACATTAGTGCAGAGGAGGTCTGTGATTGGATAGGGGAAGGGGGTGGACTAAGGGGGAAGGAGAGGGGGGTCATAAGACGAGAGGGAGGAAGAATGGAGGCTGACGTGTTATCAAAAGGTTAGAATAATTGGGTTAAAGCTTTATCATTATCAATTGACTCTGAAATTATTTATTGGCATCTTGTAAATTGGGATTTTATGAATACATAAATCTAATTGGTTAACTATAAGCTTAAGAGTCTTGATTATACTGGGTAATTAGATGTTGAGATGACTGACTATGGCTGATCGTGGGGCATTGTGTGGTAGTGAGAGGAACTTGGGGCCCCCAACCTAGAGGTGGCGGGGCGGGGTGGAGCCCTGTGGCCTCACAGAGCCAGAGAGTTGGCAGATTCATTTTTTTAAATATTTCCCGCAATAGTTTGTTTGTTTCAATGCCACTCTACTGGTTTCTGGCTTCTACCATTTCCATTTAAATGTCAGGGGTACATTCTTACTGGTTTACTATGAGACTTCCTTATAGCTAATGTTTCCCCTTTTAAATTGTTTCTATTGAGTGTTGGTCATGATAACACAAAGGGAGCTAGCATAGTTGTGGATGCCATTTATGAGATATTGTAGCATCGATGTCTGGAGAAGCAGGCGATAGGATAGGGTCAGATCGCGCTAATCCACACGGACATCAAGATGATTCTTTGCTGAACAACTCCTTCTTTGAGAAGTCTCATCCATCTCAACCTCCCTTAATCCTGGGGTATAGTCCTTCCAGGTCCTTTCTGTAAATGTTGGGTGTTAGCAAGCTCTACAATCCCTGTTAACCTCTGAACCTCAAATTCTGCCTATCTAAAGAGCAACACTCAGTTACTGAGAGCTCAGCTGAACTTGTAGCCTAACTCCCTTCTCAATGCATAGGCTTCTTGGAAGCCTTCCTGAAAAGGAAATCAGCATCAAACAACAGGATCCCTTTAAAAACTTATTTTTGTACTTTTACCCTTTGAGATCTTGTTCCTTCTAATCTTGGCTGCTCATATAGCCTTGAACTCCAACTTTGGTCTTATTAGCCCATGGAAATTACTAAAAACTCAGTTCAACTCATATTTCTGCTCAGTGTTTTAGCTCTAAAACATGTCTTACTTATAAACCAGAAAAAGTCTCTAAGGAAAAGGAAGCATGAGGGCTTTGCTTTGCTTTCTTGTTTTTTT
>NW_022196915.1:85134244-85139564 GCF_008632895.1 Mastomys coucha | reverse complement strand
TGGATGCCTGGTACATGGCAATATTTGAACATTCCTCTGCCTTTGAAAAGATATTATGTTTGTATTTTGTTCAATTTTCAAGTTAAGTTTTGGAAGAACATTTGTTTGGCATAACAATAATAATGGTGGTAGTAGTAGTAGTAGTAGTAGTAGTAATAATAATAATAATAATAATAATAATAATAATAGCAAGAATTTACATCAGGAAAGAGATCCTTTTTTTATTAGATATTTTCTTTATTTACATATCATATGATATCTCCTTTCCTGGTTTCCCCTCCGAAAAAAAGAAATAAAATAAAATAAACCCTGTTCACTCCCCCCACCCACCTCCAACCCGCTCAACAACCCACCTTCTCCTGCTTCCTGGCCCTGGCATTCCCTTACACTGGGGCATAGAACCTTCACAGGACCAAGTGCCTCTCCTCGCATTGATGACCGACTAGGCCATCCTCTGCTACATATGCGGCTGGAGCCATGAGTCCCATCATGTGTACTCTTTGGTTGGTGGTTTAGTCCCTGGGAGCTCTGAGGGTACTAGGTAGTTCATATTGTTGTTCATCCTAAGGGGCTACAAACCCTTCAGCTCTTTGGGTCCTTTCTCTAGCTCCTTTATTGGGGATCCTGTGCTCAGTCCAATGGATGGCTGTGAGCCTCTACTTCTGTATTAGTCAGGTACTGTCAGAGCCTCTCAGGAGACAGCTATATCAGGCTCCTGTCAGCCAGCACTTGCCTGCATCCACAATAGTGTCTGGATTTGATGATTTATTATGGGAAGGATTCCCAAGTGGAACAGTCTCTTGGACTTCTTCAGTCTCTTGTTCTTCCTTCAGTCTCTTGTCCTTCCTTCAGTCTCTGCTAGGAAGGAGATTCTTTATACACCCTACTACTAATAATCTACTTTTGGCTTTACCTTCAAATATATTCTAATTCTCCCCATTCTGTACCAGTTCCTCTGTTATAAATCTGGTACAAATTCCCTCCACTTTCCACTCTGCTGCAGAAAGAGACTCAGCATTTTGTCCCATGTGGGCTATTGCTCTACTTTCAACATTAAAAAAAAAAAAGAAAGAAAGAAAGAGCTATTGAGAAATTTAAGTGACATATTGCACAGAACACTACGATTGTCATTTATTTTACCAGAAGAAAATTCCAAAGCCTTTAATTTGGTATGCATATTGCATTTCCCAAAGAGAGCCATCAATTGTCTCCCCTTATCCCTTGTGTTTTTCTAGAGCGTTGTCATTCTACAATCAAGAAATGAGTTTGTGTTCCTTGTCCCTCTGTGATATCCATATTGATAATCAGTAGAGGACACAAAACTTTGACTTCCAAAGCTGGTCACATAGGGCCCATGAATTTCTTTTTTATGCTTTTGGAAAGATCACACTTGGGAAGCAGGCATCACTTTATCAAAAATCCTAAGACCGTATAGAAAGATTATAAAGAGAGGAAATGAGTCTTGTGGCCCAGATTTCTAGATGAAGTCCCAGATTATAGATACTACCAATTGCAGTCATGAGATAAAATTTCCACTCTTGTTAAACTGCCTCTGGCATATGAATTAAATAGATGACATTTCCACAAATCCCTTAAAAAATAAAAATCTGTAAGCAAAATAAAGTTAGTGTTTTAAACCTCTAGTTTCAAGGACAGCCTGTTATATGGAAAGAAGTAATTGGGACATGTGACCTTTCATAAGGGTTAAAGATGTAACTTACTGATAGAGCAATAATCAAGTATGTGTCAGGTCCTACATTCAATTCCCAGCACAGCAAAAGACAGCTCCTTTATGATATAACATCCAGTGACCTTTAGAAACTCAGTTCTTCTACATTCTCTCTTAACTGTTTTACTCTGAATTTCTGTTTAAATGTTCCAAGCATTCCACTACCTCAGGACCTCTATGTCTATTCTATTGTCCACTTGGAATATTTCACCCAAGTGTTGACCCTAATCTCTTAACTCCCTAAAGTATAAGTTCAAATAAAACTATGAAAACCTGTCTGACTTCATTCCCCGCATAGCACTCACCAGTAATGTAGACCTATATTTATTTTTGTCATGTGTACTTCTACATAGCAGTATAAACTACATGGCAGGATAAGATTTTTGAGTTCTATGGGCTAATAAAAGAAAAAAACATCAGGCAATCAACCATTTTTATAAATAAATGAAATTATTTTAAATTTTGCTTTCTGAGTTTTTCTTTTACATATCTCAATTTTGGTGCACATACTCATTAAAGGGATAGTTTGCATACAGGCACCTAGAATTCCTGTGAAGTCTTGATCTTCACATTAAAGCTACCAACCTCAGAAAACAATTATGACCTGAGATACATTTAGCTGTACATCAAATCTGCTATACCCACCAAGACTTAGAAGTGACCAGGGATCTCTTTCTACATTTCCTTGACCACTCTCCTCATTCCACTGGTGCCATGTCTCCTTCCTTGACAGCTGACAGTCCACTAGTATGATCACTTCATTTCCTACTTTTTAAGAAGTATAGATTGCTCAGTTAGTGACACTGTAAGACCTTGACGAGCCTTAGCTTACCAGAGACCACCTGAGTGAATCACATGGAGCCTGATCGATGCAAAGAACATGAGGATTTTTATTTCAGTGCACTGAGGCCATCCCTGACCCTCAGGAAAGGAGGTGACCCCACACAACTTGTTCATGAGCTTTTGTACAATTTTCAGGGCAGCAGCCATTTGACACGTGATTGGTAGAACAGTGTGAATTTTTAAACTGATTGGTCTTTAGACTTCCCTTGTCTGAAGGTGGGCAAAGGTCCACCCTTTGGAGTGTGTCCCCACCCGCAGGTTGTTTCTCACCCTGTGATCTGAGGAATGTTAATTAGCCTTTCCCTTCTGGAGAGTTCCCCTACCTTCCTAAAGGTCCTGAGCTTATCTTATGAAGGAAATTCCCGGCCTCCTGGTGTTTTTTTCTGAGATGTCCCTGTTTACTCTGTTCTTACAACACAAAGATGTTGCGTCCAACGTGAATGTAAAAACTAAACAAACAAACAAACAGCAACAAAAAGAAACAAACAGGAAAGGGTGTGACTGACCTTTCCTGGGGAAGGAGAAAGGGGTTTTTTTTTGTAGATAGTTAAGTGGGAGAAGCCTAACCAGAGGCCAGGGTGTCTGAAAGAGTCCAAAGCGGTCATGTGAAGCAAGGGGAGAGAGGAAGAGAGTACAGAGGGGAGCCAGGGATGCAGCCAGGAGGCCAAAGGTGCAAAAGATGTCCAAGATGTCCGTAACCAAAATGCCTGGATTATATCAGGAAGATCAGGCCAGCCCTCTGGGCTGGAGGGTTCTGGGTAGAGGGCAGGCATACCAGCTGTTCCCAGTAACAGATAGGGACTGGGAAGCTGGAAGAACCTGGAGGCTAGGCCGGCTTCATATGTTAAATAAGCTACAACAACCCTTTATCTCAGGTTTGAAACTTAACACAGCATAGGAAATAGAGGGAAAACAAGGTGAGAAAATAAGGGGAAAACACTAGGAAATGAAATTTCCCTTTACTCTGGCAGCCATAGCGGGTAAAATACCTTCGTATGGAGAATGAAATGCCTCTCTCTGCTTGCAAGGATTGTAAAAATGTCAGTCTAGTACTCTTCTGTATGCCACAGCCACACTGTACTTTTACAACCATTTAAGATCAGAGCAGATGAACAGTGTTGTTAGTCCCCTCTTTGATCACTGAGGAGCAAAGCGTCAAGAGAGACCATTTGTGTGGAGTCTTGCTTCATTCCACACATAATTTGTAATTTACTACTTACTGGGTGTATACAAGGAAATTTAATGTGGAACTTGCATGAAAATGACTGTATCTTTTTACTTTTGATTTAAAAAAAAATCTTTATAGAGAATATGGGAGAATCATAGAAGCCAAAAACTTAACAAGTCTAAGCAAGGCTGCAAAAGAAAAAACAAAAAAACAAAAACAAACCCACAAACACTGTTCTTTCTAGTGTCTTTATTTCCCATAAAACGTGGATAGGGATTTATTTAACTAAAGTGCTTCCTGACAGCAATACTTACAAAAACATTTCAGATTTGATTCGGATTCTTCACTTACCATGTAATTAAGGGACACCAAAAAAAAAAAAATTCTCTTGTTCTTGGACAATTTTCTCTTGTTCCTGGACTTCTTCTCTTTCTAAAAGTCATCTGGTGAGTCAAAGGACATTAAATATAAAAAGAATAGTGAGAGATGTGCCAACTGGTTAAACTATAATCAAGGAGTATTTCTATCTTCTTATATGGTTGCAACTGAAATTAGCATCCTATTTCGTTTTTTATTTGTTGAGAGAGGAGAGAGAGTAGGAGAGAGAAAGAGAGAGAGAAAGAGACTATGGAATTGGATGGGTAGATCTGGGAGGAACTGGGGGAGAGGAAATGAGTGTTCAGAATATAATGTAATGAAATGGGTTTTTTGTTTTCAATTAAAACAAAAAAATGCCGGGCAGTGGTAGTGCAGGCCTTTAATCCCAGCACTTGGGAGGCAGAGGCAGGCGGATTTCTGAGTTTGAAGCCAGCCTGGTCTACAGAATGAGTTCCAGGCTACACAGAGAAACCCTGTCTCCGAAACAAAACAAAACAAAACAAAACAAAACAAAACAAAAATGAAATTGAAAAGAGTGAATTTGAGAGCAACAACATGGGGTGCACAAAGAGAAGACGAATACAGTGCAGGCATACGTTTGATTTGGGGAATTCGGTATAACTAAGACTAGTTGCTATACCTAAGAGCAAAGCTCACTGGTCCAGAAGGTCTTTGTAACGGGTGGATTTCGCAATACTGGACATTTAGAAATTCAGTATGACCCGGTAGTTAGCAGAGCGCTCTGCTATGTATGCTGGTCTTTAAAAAAGTTTTGATGACAACTGTAAAAGAAAAAAAAAAAAGAAAGAGAGAAAAAGGGATATCTGCTGTCTTTCATTTTGTTTTAAGATTATGGTTTAAAATTTTTTAGACAGGTTCTAGCAAGTTCTTCAAAATAAGCTCTTCAAACTCAACAGTTTTCTAGTTTACACTTCAAATGGGGAGGCAAAAGATCCAGTGACACTCTGCTGAGGGTAGCATTAGGTCACTACGCCAGAGGATTGCTCACTACCCAGTTCTGCCCACTACCTTGCAATTCTGTGACATTCTTCTCAAGACCGAGAGACCGACTGTGGGCAGTCTGCTGCAGGCAGTCTGCCGACAGACCCTCTAATCTGAGGTCTCAGTTTCTAAACCCACTAACTAAAGAAATGTATTTATTTGTTTAATATTATTAGTGTGTGTGTGTGTGTGTGTGTGTG
>NW_022196915.1:85126096-85134234 GCF_008632895.1 Mastomys coucha | reverse complement strand
GTGTGTGTGTGTGTGTGTGTGTGGTGGGGGAGGGGGCACACTTGCCACAATGCACATGTGGAGATCATAGGATAACTTCCAGAAATCAGTTCTTGCCTTTCAACCTTAATGTGGGTTTCCTGGCTAATCCCAGGTCATCAGGCTTGTGTGGCAAGTCCCTTCACCTACTGAGCCATCTGCCTTGGCCTAGAGGCTCTACTAATAACACCATTTTATGCTCTTCCACACTTAAGATAAGTAGAAAATAGACAAACTTCGCTAAGAGCTGTGGGAGATTAAAGTTCTCAGGGGAACCACCTTTTTAAAATAAATCATGTGTGCAAGTGTGTCAGTGATTGTGTATGCATATATGTGGGGGTGGGGCATTCAGACATACGCATGCCCAAAAGGCAGAAAGAAGATTCCAGGTGTAGCATATCTGCCTTCCATATCATTGGCATTACAGGTGAGCCAACCGCTCCAAGAGAGCTCTTCACAGGGACTCCAGTTCTCATACTTACACCGAACCGCAAGTGTTTTTACAAGCTGAGCTACTTCCCCAGCCATAAGGGACCACTTTCTCTGCTCCTCCTCCATTTTCCCTCTGCTGTGTGGGAGGAGTAAGCACAGATAATCACTCTTCTTTGTAGCCATATCTTCTATAAGGACACCACCACTTCTCATTTCTTCACATAGCCAAGAATGGCTGAAACCCTCTCAGTGTATCATAGTACCGCATTATCCAAAGTGCCTTATGCTGTGAGCCCACCAACACCATTGTAATTCTTAATAAATATGCCCACAGTTTTATTAACTACTTGAGGAAGCTAATCAACATGTCATACAATGTGTAACAGTTTTAGCAGCTATTTGGCACTATGAGTCCTGGGGCAGGTCCCAGATCCTCTCTTAGCTTGTGTCGAACCTTCAGCTTCCTTGACATGCCGCAGCAAGGGCAAGGAAAGAGCCCTTCACTTGTACCTACAAGTGGTGGCCTTACGTGACTAGAGTATTTGACAAACAAGCCAAAGTTCATGTCAACATTCTTCCATAAAAGTACAAGAACACGAAGTACTCTGGGTCCACCAAAAACCATCAGATGTCCACAGTTCCACAGGACAGGTATGCGAAATATGTTATGCACACATGGCTACTCTGCATTGTTTCCCCATATGTGTAAATACATAAGGATGTATTTACTGTACAGAGGTGTGTGTGTGTGTGTGTGTTCTGAAAATCCCATTGGAAATACCATTTGCTTTCCCCCTAGTATCCTCCTCCACTGTAGTTGCACTTAGATCTCAAAGCCAGGCTTTGAACTTAGCTATCAGATGTAACCCACAAACAACATAATAAGCACAGGCCATGGGGACAGGAGGTGACAGACTACAGAAAAAGAACATCACCTTTAGCTTGCAAAGAGATTAGTGTCTGCTGTGGAATGGATAACAATTCTCACTTTGATGATTTTGGTTTCCTTATGTAGAAAAGAAGAATGCCACTAATATCTATCCCCGTGTTCACTGTAGTACACTCAAGCTACACCCCAGTGCTTAGGAAACTGTCTTCTTCTTTTATTTATTTATTTAGACTAATCTGATCTCCATCTAAGATCATCCCAGTGCTACATAGTAATGTGGTACCCTAGGCCAATAAAGTGCTTTCTCATCAAATGCCATACAATCTCTTTAGACAAACTCTCAGTATCATTTGGATGAACTCTCCTGTTATTAATGTTACATTTGCTTCTTGAAGGTTAGTTTCAGGAAACAGCCATGTAAGATTCAAGCGTGGCCAAGGTGTCCTCACCTGGTTTATCCTACATCTCCAAAGTAGACATGTTTCCTGGTTGATTCTTCTTTGGTATCCCTGAAAACCTGGACTTTTGCTGTCAAGGTGGTAGGCTTAAGTCATTTGTGGGCTGGGCTCTCACCCAATTTAGCATCTTATGGTGGCTCCTCTCACTTATTTTATGGACATGTCTGGGACTCCAAATCCATGCCTGTCAATTGTTTATATTGTGACTTTGGCACTAGTTTTTAGGCATAACAAAAGACTTAGATAACAGCTTTAAATAAGGAAAGATTGAACTGGGCTCCTTATTTTGGTGGTTTCAACTCATGATCAGTGTGGTCCTGCTGTTTGTAGGCCTGTGATGAGACAGAGCATCATGGGTGGAGCATCATAGGTATGGAACATGGAAAGAAAGAGCCAAGGGGGCCAGTGACAAAATACACGCTTGAAACTTATCCCTGCAACAACTTAATTCCTCCAACCAGGTTCCACCTGCTAAATTGTGCACCACAGCCCAAGAGCTAGGCATCTGCCCATCATTAGTGAGCACCACTGCATTGAGGACCAAGCCGTCTCAGGAGCTCTGGGAAACACTTTATGTCCAAAGCATAACAAAAGGGCCTTTGCAATGAAATGTCTGTATCTTCATTCTTACTCATGCCAAGCCTGTTCCTAGACCATGCAGACACTCCGGGGCTTTGTAAATTCCACTCTTCACTTGAATCTGTCCTGCTTATATATACCCATACCTTGCACATTATACTGCGCTTCGTCCAAAGACTTTGATGAAGTTTTGCAGGGAAATTTCTTATGCAATTCTAATGGGCAGTTAAGCAGAAATTTTCTAAGATTGACTTAAGAGACGTTCCTCATCCCTTAAATTCTAACACATAGAGTGATATAAGGATGATTGATCTATCTTTTTTTTTTCTTTAGTTTCTCTTCTTCTAACTCTTGCACTGGAAGTGGAAGGCATCTCTATTCCTTTTCCTGTGGTGATGATTATGTTTACGGGTAGGCTCAAGACCATGGAGATGTATTTCTAATATATATTTATTTCAGATGGTATTTGAATAGAAATTGTGTAGTGTCTTCATGCCTAGTAAATTACACCAAAACTTAGCAGTTAAAAACAATACTTATTTTCAATACAGTTTGGGATTTCGCATATTTAGAACTTGGAAAAGTTTCTATTGGGCAGTTTATTCCTCTACTTGACAGAATCTGGTCAGCTCGGATGGGCTGAGAAACATCCCACGAGGATAACTGACGTGTACATCTTGCTAATGAGAAACATGCCACGAGGATAACTGACATGTACATCTTGCTAGTAGATATGTTCTCTGAAGATCACTCAACATCACGCATGGGACTTCCTAATAGAAGAGTGTGGCTGAGTTCTAAGAATCTACAGAACAGTCCTGAGCAGTTTCAGAATGGCAGTTCAAACTGTTGAGTAATCAAGTCAAGAGCGTCAACCTAGATTTAAAATGGGTGGAGGGGAAATAGGTTCTATATTTTGATGAGGAATAGAATTTTTCTATAATGAGGAAGGGATTGATGGCAGACATCTTGGAAAATAAATTAGTTTATGCTCTATGTGGTAATTCAACAACATAGTCTATCACTTGCTTACAATCTTTCTTTTCTTTTCTTTAATTTTCTTTTTTTTCTTTCCTTCCTCCATTCCTCCTTTCCCCTTCCTTCTCTATTTCACCCTCCCTCCTTTCTTTTTCTCTCTCTCTTTCTCTCTCTCTCTCTCTTTCTTTCTTTCTTTCTTTCTTTCTTTTTGACAAGATATTTTTGGGTAGTCTGGAACTTAATTTGAAAACGAGGCTGACCTTGAACTCAGAGACCCACTTGTCTCTGCCTCCCAAGTGCTAGGATAAAAGGTACACACTACCATGCCTGGACATGCTTTCTTAATTTTAACATACAGTTCCAAGGTTTTCCTGGTCTTTGTCAGATATCAGAGATATCTGAGACAAGGTAGTCTATATGAAAGATTGTCGAACTTGGCCTGGAAATGGTATGGTACAACTTACTTTCTGTTGCCTAGAATTCAGCTATATTAAT
The DNA here is from genome assembly GCF_008632895.1 of Mastomys coucha. Taxonomy (NCBI): domain Eukaryota; kingdom Metazoa; phylum Chordata; class Mammalia; order Rodentia; family Muridae; genus Mastomys; species Mastomys coucha. The sequence goes on along the minus strand of NW_022196915.1, from coordinate 85,130,385 downwards.
CACATGTGGCATCAAAGTGGGTTGTAAAATAGCTTTTTGATGGATCCAGGAGAGGGTGGTGGGAGACAGAGACAGAGAGAGACACAGGTGGACAGAGACAGAGAGGACAGGACGGGGTCACTGGTTGCCACACGTGCTGTAATCAGTCAAGCCTGTAGACACACAATATAAAGAGGTTAAGAAAGTTCAAAAAGTCTATCAGTCTCAGCAGTGACTGCTGTAAGTTCTTTTTTTTTCCCACAGTAACTTTTACCCTCAAATCTCTTTAGAGAATCATAGCTGAACAATGACCCTATTCCATGAAAGCCACCTTCCATGATGGATACAGAATGCTGTAGTTACAAATACAGAGGATATAAAAATGTGTCTGAAAAGAGTAAACAATTCCTTATCCACATCATGTACATTTTTGCACTGTAAAATCGGATGCACTTGGGTTACCACCAAAGAGAAGTACTCAAGCTTTCTCTCCTTCCTTCCATAGAGCAAACGCTTATGCAATACCTACTGTATCCTCAGCACTTAATGCTAGGGGAGTCAGGAAAGACTCATCCTTCCCGTCATGGGGGCTAAAATTTGTTGTGGAATGTATATTCTGCTTATATTGCTAGCGCCAATATCGAGCAGAGCGACCAAACATTAAATAGCAGCAAACTAGGAAGGACTGAATTACTAGAAATATTTTATTCTTCTAGGAAAAGGGAGAATACTGAATCTTATTAAGATGCAATTTATAGAAAGAAAAGTTTATAATTTAGAATTTGCCATTTGCTTATAACATATACATAGTATCTATAGGACCAACATAATAGTTAAATGAAATATAAAAATATGATCGAAACATGCAGCCTTATCTTTTCCATTTAGTTGCTACTTATAATAAATTATACTTAATATAAAGGAGCAAATACCACTGAATGAATATATTCTAGTGAAATATTTTTTAAATTGGTTTAAATGTTAAAATACACCCTTCAAAGTTATTTTCGCAATTCACACAATTCCTGGAACTGTCCTAATATCTGTTTATATAATTGTACCTATGAATACTACTGCCTTCATAATTCATCAGTGGCTTCACGAATTTGTGTATGGTGATAAGATGTGGTTAAAGCCAACACTAGAATCTATAGTTAATTCTCTATGGAATGCTTTTTAACTCTGGTCCATACAAATATATACCTGGGCTTTACAGAGCCACTGAATGGTTTGTAGAAAAAGTGGAGCGAATGCACATGACTATGAGTGCAGACAATGCTGTGAGGTTTGCTGATTGCCCCACGGAAAAATGGTCATTTGGTATTATTCCACCATTGAACTCCCCTGTCACCTTGAACAAGTTCTGTAACTGTCTGTTTCTTAATTATTTACCATCTGTGAGATGGGAACACTTCCTTCATGGTTTTATAAAGATTAGATAATAACTATAAAGTCGTTTCTGGAAAAAGCTCTTGGCAAAGGTGTAGCAGGGATAGATAATAGTTTATTATTAACTGACAAAATGGAATCAAACTATCCAGCTCATGGGAAGTAGGATCAGCTAAGAGGTGTGGAGCATCAATCAAAACTCCTGTGGATCAGTAAAGGAGGATAAACAAGTGTATGGTGCTGTGCTGAAATTATCGTGCCATGGAGATGTTTCTAACATATCAGACAAGTCTTGAGGGGCTCACAAAGTTTAAAAAGAAAAAGAAAAACTGAAGAAAAAGAATCTTGCCTTAAGCATAAACACCAAGTTTCGGAATCCTGATTAATTGGACGTAGGAAGGGACAATGTCTATGGAGGAGTTATTCCTCCTACTAGCCCATATTTCTAAGACTGATCACCAGCCAGGAAAGGAGGTGTTGAGAACAATGCACAGCAGGGATGCCGCCCTTTAGGTCTGGAAAATTTGCCTTTACAGTGGGTCTGTCCCCTGCGTGATTTTCCAACAGCAGCTCTTTGAAGGAAATGGAGCTCCCTTGAAGGAGATGAGGTCATTGAATCAGAAACAAACTGTGACACCTGACCTACAAGTGAACTTAGATTAGGGAGTAAGACGACAGATAAAATCACTGCACTGAGAGCCAACCAGGAAATCTCCGTCGGAAAAGTGAAGATGCCATGTTCTTATAGGGCCTGGACATTAATTGGCCTTCGTATTTAGTTTAAGAGAGTCTTATTAAAACATAACAACTGTAGGAGCATAGATGTACAAGACAGACTCCTGGGAAAAGTCCATGCATACAGGTGTGTGTTGTGGGCGTGTTTTGCAAGATTTCCACGTGATTGTGTTTTTATTTAGATACAGAATCCGTCCTTTTTTTTTTTTTTTAATGAGTTCTATATTGAATTCTTTTGTAATGAGTAGGATCTTTGACAAGGAAAAAATTACTAACAAATTGACCCTTAAGGTGTAATAGTTGCTTAAGGTGTGAACAGTTGTAAAAAGCATTCAATATAGGCAGTTCAGTTAATAAATATTTATGTGGGTTCCTACTGTACGTTTTTTTGTTTGGTTTGTGCTACATGAGAGAATCAGTGTGATGTCATTTTTCATGGATCTCACTATTCAATTTAGACAATCATCTTACTATGAGCATTATGGAAAACATAGCATAGTACTAAATATATACTACATGTGGTTTTGAAGCTAAGAATAAGAGAAAACTGTTAACTGTATGAAACTAAGAACATGTTTCATGAAGTATGTAAAATATTAGATGGACCTGGGAAAGTGATCTGTTTCCTTTCAAACAAGTCAAAGAAGCAAGTAAGACAAAGCAAATCCAAAACCAATAACGTCAAGAAAATAGAGCAACCAAGTCCAGGGCTTTGAAGACTCATTGTGTCTTCTATATTGGAAAAGCATCGCAGGGTGACTGCATTACAAAACTACATCTTGGGGAGCGTGGACTCGGGTGTGTCTGCCATGAGCAGGAGTTAGTTACTTCCCCCTATTACATAGATAATGGAAGATCATTAACTGAGCTTGAGCTTGGGAATGGCGTCATTAGATTTGTGTTTAAAAATAATTAAATGGCAGTGTGGTGAATGAATCGCAGAGCAGAGAGGATGCGAACAGAGTAAATGAAGTGCTTATTAAGCTAATTGGATAATGTGCAAGAAAACACTGAGTAAATTTAAAAATAACTAAGCTACTGAGTATAAATTGCTGATTACTGTTGTGGAGAAGAGAAATGCAAGGATAAGTCCTGGAACCTTGAAGGTGTCAAGGACATTAGGAAACAGCAGAGATATTTGAGAGATAATTTGGAGATAACAGTAACAGTAAACATCTATTGCAAGGACATTTTATTTTGTCCTGGGTATTATTATGAGAAGTGCTATGGATACAGCACTTCAGTTAATCCTGGCAATTCCTTAAGAAAAATGAGCACCTTACAAAAACTCAGGGAAACAGAGGAGACACAATGGTGCTTGTGTGTAGGTCTGCCTCAAGCTAGTCTCTGTATATAAGGATGTGATAAATCATCTGGAGCAGTGAGGACATAAGAAGACTGATAACTTATCTAGAGTCACCTTTATGAAGGTGTCTTTTGCAAACACCAGCTTTTCTGCATGTTAAATGTTGTTATGCAAGATGGGGGATTAACATCAATAAAATATGGGGTTAAGCAAAATAATCAATAATCATACTCTCCTCTGCAAGAGATTTATGACTTTTCCAAGGTTTCAATTGAAAATATCCAACAAAATGTGAGATAGTAGAGAAAACTTCCCAGATCACAAATCCCTTGTATAACTTAAGATGTTGTGGGATTCAGTGTCCTTGGAACATAGCTTGGAAGCTGCTGGTGGACACAATCCTACTTTGGACATGACTGTGGATCCTGAAGCAATGGTGCTGTAGATAAAATGGGGGTTTTGGTTTGGGCATCTAGAATGGCAGGGGCCTGGTAGGAGGCTGCAGAATAGAAAGATGTAGATTGAGTCTTAAGAGATGGGTCAGCACTGGGAGTGCAGCTATGCCAGTGTTCCATGCATCACACATAGAACAGCAAAGACAAGCATATCACATGTGAGACAATGAAGACCAGTACACACATCGCACACGGGGCAATGAAGTCTAGTGCACACATCACATGAGGGACAATGAAGACAAGCTTGGTGACAATGCAAAGCTTATGAAGAGCAAGAATGCTAGACAGGGAAACCAAGGGCACATTGCCTACACACATCAGCATTTGGACATTGCTCAGCAACTTAAGTCTAATAATATTTTGTTGACTTATTTATTTTATCTTTTTTTCTTTTCTTTCTTTCTTTCTTTTTTTTTTTTTTTTTT
>NW_022196915.1:85122102-85125893 GCF_008632895.1 Mastomys coucha | reverse complement strand
CCTGGAACTCACTCTGTAGACCAGGCTGGCCTCGAACTCAGAAATCCACCTGCCTCTGCCTCTCAAGCACTGGGATTAAAAGCATGCACCACCACTTTCCTTGCTTATTTCTAAATAATACATTTTGCTATATTTTAGCATATTTGCATGTAAAATTTCAATCACATTCTCCTCGTGACCATGTTTCCCCCCATATAGCTAATGAAATAGAGGTATTAATTTCTTTATTGATGAAAATATTAGTCTGGTTGATTGGAAGAGAGATGGCCTTAAATATGCACAGCAAACCCCCTATAACTGTGTTTCAGAAATTTAAGGAAATGCTATTAATCTCTGAATGTGAATGTAGCCTTGACTTTTAAACACAAAGTCTTCTATTAGTTCAATCCATGGCAACAGAGATTTTTCTCAAACCAAATAGTTCCAGGAGGATCTATTTTAGCAGCAACATCTGTGAACCATTCTAAAGAGTTGCAATAAAAAATAAAATCATATAATATCTGAACAGAAATGAGGAAAGCCAAATTGTATTCCTCTCTGGAAAATGAGCTCCAAATTGTGTTCAAAACCTACAGACTACTAGGGAAGGAAGATAATATCATATTTAAATGATTAAAAACAAAACAAAACAAGGCAAGCGCACCATTGCGTTGAGGAGGATATTCCCAGTGCCAAGGCCAATGTTGACCTAAAAAGAGCTAGAACCAAGCAGGTAGCAGAGAACGTTTAATGTAATTTGCCTACTTTCCTTACCTCTCCCTAGTTCACTTTATAGACCTTTTCTGGGTGAGTATGACAAAGTACAGCTTTTGGCCTTGTGTTTGTTTGTTTGTTTACAAAATCTTATTGGTTGTTGCCCCAGTAGATCTTGATGTCCAAAATCACGCTCTTGAAGGTTTTAGAATCCATGAACTGGATACTCTTTTGGTTTTTCAAGACAGGGTTTCTCTGTGTAGCCCTGGCTGTCCTGGAACTCACTCTGTAGACCAGACTGGCCTCGAACTCAGAAATGCGCCTGCCTCTGCCTCCCAAGTGCTGGGATTAAAGGCGTGTGCTACCACCTCCCAGCGGACCTGTCTACTCTTATCTCTTCCCTGCTTCCCACCTTAACCCTCAGCATCTTCCCTGCTCCTTTCTCTGTGCTTTTTTTTTTAAATTTATTTAAAAATAATGGTGTGTTTTAATAGCTTAGCATATCCCAAATGCCATCACTTTAGAATTTCACCAACACAAAACATTATTAATGAGATACTTTATACTCAAGTTTCAAAACCCAATGTATAGTTTGCATGCACAGAACCAGAGTGTTCTGAGGGCTTGGGAATAAATCATCTGAGGCTGCTGTCTTCCTTGTTAAAGGCTTCTGCATTTATTAATCTATGTGAGAATCTTCAGTTTTTGAGAAATAGCTGCAATGATTTTTCTACTATTATTTCTAATCATGGTAGAATATTCCTAACATAAAATTTACCATTTCCTTTACTTTTAAGTATCCCTGTTAGCAGCATTGGGTGACTCATAACAGTATTACAAGCATTACCATTATCCATATCTAGAATCTTGGCCAGCATGGGCTAACCTCTATGCTATGGTCTCTGTAGATTTGCCTGTTTTGAGTACCTCACGTAAATGAAGCCAGGAAATATGTCTTTATATATCTGTCTTATGTCATGGATTACAGGTCTTCACAGTACATCCATGTTTTTCTGCTTCTTGCTTGAGAGAGTCCAGTTAGCACTACGCTTGGAAATGACACACAGAAGCATACTCTGTGAACCTTTTCTTACCTTATCCCTCTTGTCTCTATCTCTTTCCATACCTGATCAGATCCAGACAGAGCTCAATCTCTCCTTTTCTCCAACACCACTATATTCTGAGTTCCTGTTCACTAAATATGCTCCAAGTTGTGTTACAGCTATCTAGCTGAGCTGTGTAGAGTGGCAGAAAGACTCACACAGCCTTGAGTCCATCAGACCTCGGTGTCCAATACTGTCTCTGCGTCTTTTTATTAGCTAAGTTTGCTCTGTAAATTCTTTAAACCTGGCTGATCCTCAATTCCCTTATCTTTAAACTGAAGCCAGGCTGCTATGTGAAGCATCTCCCAGCACTCCGCCTCACAGAGGCCTCAGCAGACACCAATCCCATTTCTAATGGAGCTTAATCCCAAGTTTTCCAGATAGGTCTGTATCATTGCCAAGGGCTGGAGAAAAATGGCTTGCATTGCCCAATTGTTAAGTCAATTAAATAAATCATACATATATAGCAGTACAGTTCCTAGCAAGAAGGGCCTTAGTAAATGGTCGACCTGTTGTTATTGTTTACAAGTATAAACTTCAGTAGGAAATGGCTTGCGCATGATTCAGCCTTGGATTACTGACAATGTTGAGCAGTATATAATCGATGTTCAGCAATTACTCACGGGGACGTGATCCTCTAAATGACTAGGTGAGACTCGTGAGGCACGAAATCATGATTCTGCCAACCAAAAGACAGGTGCAATGGTAGTATTTCTTTTTCTTATTCCTTTTTTGTTTAATTTGTTTTCTTTAAGACAGGGTTTTTCTGTGTAGCCCTGGCTGTCCCGGAACTCACATTGTAGACCAGGCTGGCCTCGAACTCAGAGACCCACCTGCCTCTCCCAAGTTCGGGGATTAAAGGAAAGTACTACCTCACCCACCTGGTAGCATTTATTTCTAAAAGAGTTAATTAAGATAGTTATGAAGTACCTGCAAGCTTAGCAACCAACAAATCCAGACGAGGAGTGAAGAACAGGGCACAGGAGAGCATACTGTCTTAAGTTACCTTTTGGAACAATAATGTTCATACTTGACTTCTTGGCCTTTTGGCTGGGATCAAGTGGATTCTCTGTTCTTATCAACTTAGTGTGTGTTGTGTCCTCTCCAAGGACAAACAAATTAAATAGGTTTTTGGAGCAGAACGACAGAATGGAGTATATTCATTCCACTCATCGGTCTGGGGTGTGATTTCTCCTGAAATGGTCCACGCCTTCAGTTCAGTAATGTGAAGCTCATCGAACGCCCTCCTGTGATTCTCAGACTGCAGTCCCACTCAACATTGACTTCCTTCACTTTCTAACCAGCCTTTGTCCATCGCCCTTTCATATTTTGTTTTTAGAAGAAAATGTTTTAAACAGAAAGAAAAGGGCTTTGAATGATGAACACTTCCCCCTTCATTTCCACAGAAGAGACAGGAAGCAGAGAGGTCAGAGCATACGCAGCCTCTCACCGGCTGAGGAAAGGGGACTGAAACCCGGACCAGGCGGGCCTTGGGCTGGGAAGCCAGAAATGAATGTCAAGTCCAGCCTTGGAAGCCAGGGGAGGAGCAGTTCCGGAAGTCCTGGCCAGCCTCTGAGTATTTATTAGAAGAGACACAGACCAAGAGCTGAACGGAGATCAAGTCCAGAGTCTGAGGGCAAATCGAGGACACCAATCAAAAGCCAGCGAAAAGGAGAAGACTGGAGAAGGAAACGGCAATGATCTCAGATCTCATGTATACACCGGACTGTCACGGGCATATCCCGTGGTTTAATGCTCTAGCAGGGGATTCCTTGTTAGTGGAGGAGGGGCAGATGTCTGAAGGAGGAAGCACTTGAAAGAGGAAGCCTTTATACCCCATTGACCAGCTGGCCCTCTTAAGAACTGGGGCTTGCAGAGCAGTTTGTAGACTGAGTTCCAGGACAGCCAGGGCTACACAGAGAAACCCTATCTTGAAAACCAGAGAGAGAGAGACAGAGAGAGAGAGAGGGAGAGAGAGAGAGAGAGAGAGAGAGA
>NW_022196915.1:85082810-85121938 GCF_008632895.1 Mastomys coucha | reverse complement strand
AGGAGGAAAGAGAAGAGAAGAGAAGAGAAGAGAAGAGAAGAGAAGAGAAGAGAAAAGAAAAAATAAGAACTGAGACTCATAAATCTTTTTTGTCTGATTTCATCAGTGTGAAGATATGTCTTGGGAGGAGAGGAGATGGATTGAAAACCATGACACACAACAGGATTTGTCGAGATTCCACCCGCTTTCAGATGAGCCTGCTGGGGAAAGAAGGTACTTAAGGAAAACAAAGGGGAAAAACTCCAAATCCCCAAACTTTTAAACTTAAAATCATTAATCCCACTGCTTAGTCCTTCCCCAGCCTTTCTTTTTATAAGTGACCTTTGGCTGCTCCAATCCACTGGACTTTGGATCCCCTTAGGGTCAATTTCCTTGCAATGTTCAGGGCTTTGTATATTAGGCAGATTCATTGAATAAAACCAGATATTTTTCTTTTCTTCTGTGGTGACTACTTGAATGTTTTGAGTCTCCTACTTGTTCCATAATCTTGCTCAAAGTCTCGTCTCTCTGGTGAACATAACTGAGATGTAAGGTTAACCCCAATGAACAAAGCAAAATGAACTTTAATAAATCATTTAGCTAGTGCAAAAACAGAATCAATCCCTTGACTACAAAAGATCAGAGAATACATTTCCTGCTTCACAGCACAGCTGTGTTACCTGGAACACCTGTAGGGATGTGGCTAGGACAGTAGAGCCTTCAGCACGTGATAGACTGAGTAGACAGAGGGGAAAAGGCCCCTTATTTGTTCTACAGTGAGTCCAGGGATGTAGTGATGCTTGGATACTCATCGGTTCTTACAAGCTACTGTGGAATAGAGGAACTGGTGTGCTAATGTGGAATAAACAATGAAGAAGAATGACTCATGATGCTGATACCCATGCATGAAAAGGTATTCGGCTTCTGTTGTTGCCCACTGACAGCATCGTGATCTCATGCTGTGGAACTTCTGGACCAATCAAGGTCATTGAATCAGTCATCTCCTACTTCTGTACATTTACTTGTCTCCCTCCTTGCCTAATGGCCTTACTTCCCTGTCCTCTGGTGCCTGCGTTTTCTATTTGTTATCCAACCAATTTCACCTATTTATTTATTTGTTTGTTTATTTAAATGATGACTTGCTGGCATAAAATCAAGGTCTTGGCCTAACTCTATCCCTTCTAAGGTTGCCGGGAGCATCCATTATTTGCCTTTTCCATCTTCTGGAGCCTGACACCTGATTTGGCCCTCAGCCTTCTTCCCAGTCTTCAAGTGGACTGATACAGCACCTCCTTGCCCCTACCCAACTGTTGCCTTTCTTTTTCTTCTCACAGTTGAAAACACTTCTCCACTTTTAAGTATTCAAGTAACCTCAGAGTCCAACTGTATCATCTAAGATAGTCTCTCCATTCCCAAAATCATTTCTGCAAAAATTGCTCGTGCTGTGTGAAGGAGCTTATTCACAGGCTCTATGGATTGGGGCGCGGACATCTTTGAAGGTTATTATTGTGCCCACTGCATTGAGATTCTACAGCTTGAGGTTCCATACGGAAGAGATGAAGCCTATTCTTTCTAAAGAAAGCTTTTGTCTCAGATGCTGGCTAAAAGAATTATAGAGAATACAGTGTGTTAATTCACAATAAAATTGCACTGACTGATACAGTTTATAGTTTCTTGTCGTATTGGACCATAACTCTTAAGAAAGAAACTTTGGACTCTGGAGATATTTCATTGTGTAAGCAGGAGAACCTTTATTCGATCCAAGCACCTAAGTAAACAAACAAGCCTGACTGTACATGCCTGTAACTGCAGCACTGGGGGCACAGGCAGTCAGGTCCAGGAGCTCCCTAGTCAGCCAGTCTAGGTGAAATGGAAATTTCCAGTTCAGTAAGAGAGCCTGTCTCAAGGAAATAAAATGAAATGTGATAGAGGAAGACACCTGATGTAGCTTTTTTAGCCTCCACCTATAAACCACTCACATGCATGTACCCACACATTTATGGCCACACACAGACACACACATATATACACGCACAAACACATGCGTACACATACACACAAAGAGACACACCGAGAGACAGTCACATAGATAATTACACATACAGAGATACACACAGACACACACCTAGAGACATACACATACACACATGAACACATACACACGTACACACACACTGACGAAACGTGAAAAGGTTGGATTTCTGGCTATATTGGGGTAGATCTGTACTTTTTGATTTCAATAAGACTTTTGTCTGTATCAAAATCCTAGAGTGGAGATGAAGAAGGGCAAAACTAAAACTGAAAAGACTTTTGCACTACAAGAGAGGACAGCGGCCACAGCTGTTGGCTTGCCTCTTTCTGGTCTCCTTGTGGAGTGTTGAGGCCTGAGCATGGGTTTGCATGTCAGTGGCTGGGGAGAAGTTGACAAGAGGAGACCATGTGTGGAGTGGAGAGCCTGTTGCTTGTTTCCTCCCTTTACACAGTGATTTTTCATCATTCATCCTGCAGGAGCAGAAGCTTTTGACCAGGTCTGGTACTGTATTCCAAGTAACTTCCTATTGAGAAGCCTATGCCCGCCCTAGGATGTGGCTACTCTTTTTCTCTTGCACACCCTCTCTGACTCTCCCTTAAGCCTCATGCTTAAGTATTTGCTGAATCCTTTTCTTAATAAAGGCAAACCTCATCATCGAACAAAATAATGTATTTTCCTTAATTCTTATTTCCTTTCTACCTCTGTACCTACCTTAGGAATATTCTGAATCCCATTGCAGCACTGAACACTCTGTGTGGCTTACGGTATATGACCACAGTAGTTTACCTGACAAGAAGAAAATTAAGGGACAAAGGGTTGAGTCTCCACTTACAGTTTGAAAGCACACAGTCTGTCATGACAGGGAAGGCACAGCGGCAAGACCTTGAGACAGATGGTCCCATTGTATCCTCACATGGGAAGCAAAGAATGGCTCGGAAGTGGGGCTGAGGAATAAAACTTCAGGACTTACCCACTACCCCCACTGTGACCCACTTCTAGAAAGTTCTATAACCTTTTGAGACTACAGCACCACCTAGGGACTGTGTGTTCAAATACATGAGCCTGTGGATAGTTTTTAATATTCAAATCATAGCAATTCTCAGTAAATACTGTTCAGATAAATGAATGACATCTTAACTAACCTGACTGAACCATGAACATTGAACAACACTCACAATGCACAGTCAGGCTTCCCAGATTTTCTAAGTCTTCATGTGTTGTATTTCCTTAATCTTCTCAAAAATCTATAAAATCTGTATTCTTTTTTTAAAAGATTTTTTATTTATTTATTATATGTAAGTACACTGTAGCTGTCTTCAGATGCACCAGAAGAGGGGGCCAGATCTCATTACGGGTGGTTGTGAGCCACCATGTAGTTGCTGGGATTTGAACTCATGACCTTCCGAAAAGTAGTTGGTGCTCTTCTCTGCTGAGCCATCTTACCAGCCCTAAAATCTGTGTTCTTTTTTTTTTTTAATATTTATTTATTTTATGTATATGAGTATACTGTAGCTGTACAGATGGTTGTGAGCCTTCATGTGGTTGCTGGGAATTGAATTTAGGACCTCTGCTTGCTCCAGTCAACCCCTCTCGCTATGGTTGGCCTCTCACTCAGTCCCTGCTTGCTCCGGCCCAAAGATGTATTTATTATCATAAATAAGTATACTGTAGCTGTCTTCAGGAACACCAGAAGAAGGCATCAGATCTCATTATGAATGGTTGTGAGCCACCATGTGGTTGCTGGGATTTGAACTCAGGACCTTTGGAAGAGCAGTAAGTACTCTTACCTGCTGAGCCACCTCGCCTGCTCTAAAATCTGTAGTCTTAACTCTACTTCAAGACTAAGGACTTCAAGAGAGTTGCTCACAGTGATGCAGCTAGTAGGAGTGTCAGTGTTCAGAACAAGGTCTGCCTGACACCAAAGCCCATGGTACTTTGTGGCCCTTATCTCCTCTGTTGCTCCTAAGCCTTCCGATTCAGTGAAAAAGCTAGGATTAGATCTGAGTGAGTAACCTCTGAGCTCAGGACTATAATGGCTAGGTAAGGAGAAGAGCATGAAGGGTCTGGAATGTTTTGGGTATAATTATGGGCAAGGTTGGTTTTGAAATCCACCATTTCATACTGTCTGTGTTTAATTCTCTTAATCATGCTATAATGGTCATGTGTATTCTTCAGAAGGTCAGATGAATACTCTTGGTGGCTATAAATGCCCACTGCATGTATACCTCACCTACTCACTTTTCTCCTTGTATGATTATACACACACACATTTTAGTAAATACTTTCTAAAGGATCAAACAAATTGCCAAGCTTTGTAACTGGATCCAGCTTGGGGTTAGCTTTTAGAGATCTGACATCATCACCACAGTCTCCTCTTTGTGTAATTTTGATGTTTTCTTTTTAGTCCTAAACTGTAGCATAAAAGATAATGATTTTTTTCTGACTCCTAAACTATGTTTTTTGTTGTTGTTGTTGAAATATCAACTTAAGAGAACTTTTTCATGTGTGCTTCTGGCTCATTGGTGACTCCAGCAGTTAACAGGTATACCAGTTAGCCCCGCAGTGGCCTTTCTGGCTGTTCCTTTGTTAGGTTTCTAGTAGAGAACTCAGAGGCAAGTGATTGTCTAAGTGAATTCTGTAAACATAGAAACGCCTGGAAGACAGTCCAGTATTTTTTCTCTGCTCATATTATTTGTGCATGATAGAAGAGATAGGTTTGTGTCATATGGCATAATAGAGCATTTTCCCTCTATTTCTTTTGTATTTGTTTGAAACTCAGTGGAATGTATTGGCAGATTTATATCTTTACCCTTGGGTTTTTCACCAGTATATTCACAACATTCCTTTTTTCCCATAAAGTTTTTAAGATGAATAACAATAGAACAAACTGCAAGACCTTCCAAGTGGCTTGCAAATGCCAAGAAATAATTTAGCTGTGCTAATCTTTTACTCGAATATCTTATATTCTGTTGTAGTCATGGAAATAAGTAGGCATATGACCACTCCTAATTAGAGATTTACAGACTCTCAAAAGATACTTTGAATGGAAATTAATTGATTCAAAGGCAATTACTGAGAATCTCTTTGACTGTTATGAGGAGCCATGTTAGGCATTAAATATACAAAGACGAATAAGATTTCCCAAACTGATCAGTCAGGACACTGGTTCCCTCTGAAATCAGCAAATCATTGACAATTAATTTCTTCAGACACAGAGAGATAATTATAATTTCCTTAAGTACCCAGGAGGACCGAATTATCTGTATACCAGTTGTGCGGTACGTTACATATAAAATTCTGGTGAGAGGTTACAGATTTGTAACTACGCCAATATTTAACTCTAAAATAATAAAAAACATAGCAGTAAAAACTGAATTGGGCTAATTCATGATAATTAATCTCTGGAGTGTTATCTGAAATGTTATCTGCCTACACAAAAAGGAAAATAAAAGAAACGCATTTGCCAAGAGAGAAGGAAGCTGGGAGATTGCAGGAGTACAGCCCTGCATTTTGATGGTGCCTTTTTCTCAGCAGGGTCCATCTGCTGCCCTGGGAGCTTTGCTATTCCCTTGTAAAAGTGATGGCCTAGGTGACGTTATACAGTGGCCAGAAAAATTTAGAAGGGTGAATGTTAGAAAGGGTGGAGAAGAATGAAAGCTGGGATCTCCTTAGAGACACAAGAATGAATATATCAAGACACTAGAAAAAAAATGGGCTACGAGAGGTCGCAGGAAGTGGAAAATGAACAGAGGGAATGAGGAAAGAGATGTGAGCTGAAAGGAATAGTGATGATGGGGGGCGGGGGGAGAGGGGAGTTGTTCTGATGCCAGTGAGACGAAGAAAGGATGGAGACAGGAATGAGTGATGTTTGGAAGTAGCAGGCATCAGAACACACGTCTTCTACTTGTTTTGTAAAAATCAAAATTGATCTTGCTCAAAATCAAAACCAAAATTGAACAACCAGGCTTCAGTGGGAGAGATGGGATAAACTGAGATTCAGTTCTCTCATCTCAGCAATGGATTCTGTCTGCTGTTGGCACTGACAACTGACAACATAGTCAAGACACATTAATAAAGAGGCACAATATGATCCTAAGCATCTCAGCTTTATCCGTGAGCCAAGAAGAAAAGCTCCGTTCTCCAAGATGTCCAGGAAAGATGTCTCTGCCCTGCTGTCAGCTCAACCTTAACCAAGACTTACTTGAAAAACTTCAGGAACAAGCCCTTTGGGCCTGAGGCTAAGGAATACTGTGTCCAAGAAGGGGCCCCTCTGCTCCTTAGCAGGTAAAAGATGCAGTCTCAAGCAGAAGAGTGACAAAGCTCAACTGCCCTGAATGCACTACGTTCAACAAAGCCTGTCTCCTCTACCCTGTTTGGGAGTACAGTATTGGGTACTGTAGAGTGACTTGATCAAGTCTCTTCTTTGAATCATAATACACACATATACACACACACACACACACACACAAACACACACACACACACACACTATAAAAACTTTCCAAAGAGTATTTCATATGAATTTTAGGCTTTATATTAGACTGTCAGTCTCAGAGAAATGGTGTTGTTAGCTGTAGGGTCAGTTAGTGGGGAGAAAAATGTATCCTCAATTCTGTCATAGTTGTTCATTCCCAAAGCTGTAGGTTTTCAAGAAACGCACACACACACACACACACACACACACACACACACACACACACGTCCAAGAGGTCCTCACTCCTGCCTCGGCCTCATGAGTACTGTAATTACTGGCATCTTCTATCATGCCTGGTTGACAATCTTTTAACTTTCAGCAAGAACAATCTCGTACGTGTTTCTGTTTTTCCAGAGTATAAAAACAGAGCAACGGGCTATGCCTAATCAAGGTGGATGTCTCTGAGAAAAATGGATGTGATAATTTCACTCTGATTTTCAAGTATGTCAGGGATGTTGATGGTCAATTCAGCTATAAAAAAATACCAGGAATTATGTTCAAATCCCTTTGATTTTTAAGAGCTAATATCCCTGTATTCAACAGCACCTGGACATTGTAACCTATTCACATCAATCTTTGTGATCAGCAGTTAGTTAAGTGATTATGTTGTTTCCTCAGTGAGATTTTTAAATTCACTAGTTATCTTTTGATATTTTGCATATTTAAATTTTATGATCTTTGAGCATCAACCAAGAAGTCCAGAGGAATTATCCATACATGAAAACATGACTATACATTTAATTTCATGTTGCATCCTTTAATTATGTGAGCCAGTGTTCCATTCTAGGTTGTCCTCACACTCTATCACTGTGTGTGCATAAACATTTTTGCTCACCTACCACCTTAAGAATAGCTTCCTTTTAACAAGCTTTCAGGGCCTAAGTCAAAAGATAAATAAATAGAAATTTAAAATCCACTACCAGCTATGGGAGATCTCCCCTAGAGTTGTTTGTCAGAGGTATCCTGGAAACCCCTAAAATGATAAGGGCTATTGTCACATTGCTGGTTGACCACCAAAGCTTGGTGGTGAGACCCTATTGGTAAAGACACCATACACATTGTTTCAGGACATGGAGAGATCGTGTTGGTGTTAGCCACTGAGCTTCTTCCCTGCCATGTTGTGGATGGCATAATACTGGAAAGTGCTATGCGAACAGCTGAGGAGAAAAGCCATCAGTTGGCTTACTCACAGCTGTGAAGCCTGTGAACTGCCATGATGACTAGTCTAGCAAGATATGCCCGTGACTTGAATGGTATAACAGCTTGAATGTATAACGGCTGCTTGGTGGGAGAATTTAAGGCCCACTCTACAGAAGGTACTATATGTTTGTAACTGCAAATATAAGCAAGGACGCATGATTGGGGAGCTCACAGGCCCTAGCGAGATGAATGGACCCAGGATCACTGCTTTCTAACTCTGTATCCATGTATTTACTAATGCAGTTCTCAGACCTCATCAGCTAAGGTTCTTGGTGTGATAGTCCCTGCAGAAACTTACAACTTGTCAGAGTACAGAAAATAAGTAACTGTGTAGATCCTAGTCACAAACAGGGCATTTATATCACATCTGTTCCACAAGGCTCAGGGACCATCAAAGAAAAAGAAACAAAATAATTATAAGAGCCAGAGGGTAGTGGGACTCGAACAACAGCATCATCACCATCATCATCATCATCAACAACGACAACAACCACAACAAAACAGTGTCCTCTAGTCATGGCAAAACTGCTGAACTTATGAACTCACAGTAGCCATGGCTGCCTGCATGAGACCTGCACAAAATCAGGCCAGCCAAGACTCTAGCATGGAGTGGGAAGGGGTTTATGAGCCCCGACCCCTAACTGAGGACCCATGGACAGTTGATGGCTTCTTGTGAAGTGATAATCAGTTTTCTTTAAGGATACGTTTCCTGGTAGGTTGACATGCTCCTATTATGAACCCATACCCAGAGGTATACCAGCAACACAAATTGGAGTCGATGGGTTATTAAATAAAAATATGAACAACAGAGGACGGAAAATTGAAGAGCAAGGAAGTGAGAGTTAATTTAGAAGAGCTCAAGAGGAGTTGGGAATGTATATCATCAAAGTATGCTGCATAAATTTTACAAAGAAAGGATAAAATATTTTTGCAAAAGGAATACAGTCTGCTTTAGCTTTTGTGAGTACTATTTTAAATGGAAAAGGGAATAGAGCCTGCATTTGGCTCACTGGTGTTAGCAATGTGACGACTAGCACCCTATGTCACGATTTGCATGACTTGTTATGGCTATAATATGAGAACTCATATTATTTTTATAATGATATTTCTCACTCTGGACACATATTCTATAGTAACTTTAATGTCTTTAATATCTTTCAGTAGTGTTACAATTATTTCTCAAGAGGTCCTATACACTTTTGTTACATTTATCCCTAAGTATCATAGGTTTTTGTTGTTAATATTGTTTAAATTATACCTTCTGATTTTTGAATTACAGTCATGGGTCAATACCCTCTGAACTGCTCATTTGTCCTGGTCTCCTGCTGATTCTCTTTCAATCCTGTGTCATCCATACTGATGACAAACTTTCCTCTTTTCTTCCCCATGTTTTTATTTCCTGGTTTTGTAGTAGGAGAGATTCCAACTTAAATGGTTTCAAAGGTCAACTGTTTAATGCTTCACGTTTTTATATTTTAATTGGATACTCTAAACTTTTCTTATAATGTGTGCTGGCTGTTGGCGAGTTGTTCGAAACATACTTGTTATTGGGACACATAAATCAGTCTTGCTTCTGGTCGTCTAAGAGTATTTATCATCTCAGAAGTTTCTAAATCTAGTCCACTGTTTTTCTACAAGCATTAGGATCAGCACGTGGCTTTTTTTGTCTTTTAACTTGGAATGGGGACTTGACAGGGAAACAAATGCTGTGCTAGGCCTGGCTTTGTTTAAGAGGCAGGTTGAGTTGCTGAGGGCAAAGGAGATTGAAGTGCATTTTCTCTTTGTGGTATAATTCTCTACATCAGGTAGCTCAAGTTCTGTATGGATACTAATGCAGCATTAAAGAGTGGTCTTGCTGTGAGTGAAGCAGTTAGGTATAAAGAAAGATGATTCAGCTCATGGGTTGTGTGAGAGAGTTTATAAAATATTCTAGCCAGTGCCTGGTGTGTGGGTGTGCGTGTGCGTGCACGCACAACCCAGCTGTATTATATTTTTCACGAGTCAGTTTGATAAGTTTTTTTTCCAGGAAATTGCCTATTCGCTCAAGTATGTAGATTTATGAACGCAAGATTACTAACTTTCTTATTATTATTTTTTCTCTAGGCTGCATCTACAGATATGATTCCTCTCTTGTATTTCTAATACTGTTTTTCCCCTGGTGAGAAATCTGGCCAAAGATTTATCTATTTTATTAGCTTTTCAAAAATAATCTGTTGATCAGGTGTTTTTCTCTAAGGCAACAAATTGATTTTCAGTAATTTCTGCTCGTTCCTTTTTTGCTTCACGCTGGGTTTCGCACATCTCTTCTTGAGTTAGATAGCCAATTCATTAATCTTTATTGTAACATAATATTTAAAGTTAAAACTTTCTTTGCTACTTTGGACGCTACCCACAAATACTGATGTATGAATTTAATTTTTTTATTTCTGATTTCTAATGTGCTTTTTCCATATATACATAGGTATATAAGTTCTGTGTGCTGGTTTCCAAATGCAGGTGTTTATTTGTACATATTTCCATCCTCAATTTATAAGGTGTGGTTTAATCAGAAAATATAGTTACCCAGAGAGTATCACGATTTCTGATTTGGATGAGACTTGAATATTGGCTTGCTTGATCCAAATCCAAACTTGATACATCTGCCAGGTCTCCGAAGGAAAAGAAAAGAGTCTACATTCTTCTCGGAAGTGAAAAGACTGAGCGTATTGCAATGAGCTGGTAACATCCTCTATGAAAGAATCGCCCCTCTAGCTTACTTGTCACTCACCTCTCCCTTTTCCATCTCAAGCTGTCCCAAACTCTGTCCTCCTGGAGGTCAGACACTACTTGGATTAAGTTTCAAACTGTTATTCCTCACAATAAGTTCAGGAGCATAACTAATTCCACCTTCTTTTTATCCCGCTTAAATCCTTTTAAAGCAGGCAGAAGTCTTCCTTCCTCTTCAGCTCTCCATTAAATGGTCAGCACTTGAGAAACGGGTTAATCAGCAAGGTCAGTTGGTAAGAAAAATACTGAAAAAATAATTTTTTAGTCACTATCCTAAAACGTCTACAACTTCATTTGTGAGCAACAAACTAAAACCTCTTCATTTTAAAAAGAATAAAAGCTACTTCAGTCTCACCTCTGATAAAAAGGAAACAGCCTGTGGCTACTGAGTCGTGGAATAATCAGTTGTGCCCACTTGCTTTTATGCTGGAGGTATGCCTAGTCATCAGCCAAGGATCTTGTTTAACAGATTAGGAAACTGAGTCCCAGGTAGATTTAGGAGTTTGTCCCCTTGCTCTTGGAAAAGGTTCAAGTGGGATACAGCATCTTTCCCGTCCCTCCACACTGCCATATTTGAATGCTCTTGATAAAAGCTCCCAGCTGAAGATGTGCGGGTTTATTTTCCTCTGCTGCTCAAAATTTAGCTTGTAAATATCCCGATGAGCTTCAAACTTGGCAGAATTGTGGATCCTGCAAAGGAGGAGATGGAAATTTTCCATATTTGATGGATCATCAAAGGCTGGAATTAATGACATGTGCTATTGCTAGAGACCCTCAGATCCTGGCAGTGGGATGCCAAATGTTTCCATTTTGTTAGAACATGAGGCAGGCCGCTTTGCTCATGGGAGCAGAGCAAGTATCAGATGTGATAGGAGATCAACACGCAGAACCTCAACAGCTGGGACAAATAAGATAGGAGGCTATCAAAAGAACAGCCAATAATGACAACACTCAGCACAAGGTATAAATCAAATTGAATGCTGATGGTGGAAAATGAAAAATCAAGCCTAATTACTCACGGTCATCTGAGGCTATCTTCTGAGACATGACAAAAGCCTGTAAGATCTTAGACTTGAACTGTTTGCTTTGTGCGCTTTTCCAGAGGCTGTGGTAATAGGTAGAGGAGGGTTGGCAGTCTGGTAGAAGGTAGGTCACATCAGGTCTGTTTTAGCACACGGACTCATCAAACAGCCATTAAATAATGAGTTACCACCAAAGGAAATTTACGTACAGAAGTAATTATAGTAGATTTGAAATTTTAAATAGTCACCTTGGCTGAAAGGTAGATAATCTATTAGCAGTGTACAGAAGGATGGCAGAAAGTCACATGGAAAAGTATTTGTAAAATTCCACGTTAAGACTATATCCAGGATCTAAACTGATACAGAAGTAAAAGTGGAACTGAAAAGTAAGGTTTGGCAGATATTGAAGTTTAGCTGTGATCAACGAGAGAGGGATGAGTCTATGAAACCCAAGTCTACAAAACCCAAGTCTGAGTTTCTTGGTGATGATTTCAGCAAGCTAGCCATTGTAATAAGCAAGCTGGGAGGAATATTTCTATTTGGGAAGGCTCAAAGGGGCTCATTTTCAAACATGTTGAATTTTCCTTGCTCTAGAGAGGAAAATTTCCTAGAGAAGTACATCTGAAAGAGCCAGGAATGCATGTGGCTTAGTTGAGAGCAAGAATGAGATAGGAGCCTCTGTGAGAGCCACAGAGTGAGAGTAAAGAAAGGTAATACAGTTCCCTCACAGTCACAGTGAAGGGTGTGTGTATAAAACTCCTGTGAGGAACTGAGAACCCACACAGGTAAATCTAAACAGTGACAGAGAACTTAGGGACGTATGGTGTTAAATGCCCTGAGAAGTCATGAGAAACAGGAACTGGGGTTGGAAAGCTGCCTCAGCGGGTAAGAGCTCTTGCTCTGCAAGCAAGCGTGAGATCTTGAGTTTAAATACCCAGCAGCATGTAACTAAGCCACACACAGCTTTATGGTCTATGTAACCCCATTCAAGATGGAACTGATCCTGACACCTCCCTGGACAGACAGCACTGTCCAAAGGGCAAACTGCTCCTCCGTCACTATGGGACCTGGGTTCAGTGCAATGACAGGGACGGAGTTAAAGAAAGACACCACAAGTATGTTCTTCTGGATTCTGCATGCACTCATACAGTATGCACACACACACACAGAGAGAGAGAGAGAGAGAGAGAGAGACAGAGACAGAGACAGAGACAGAGAGACAGAGAGAGAGAGAAGTAGAGAGAGAGAGAGAGAGAGAGAGAGAGAGAGGGAGAGAGAGAGAGAAACAGAAACTAAGAACTGAAACTTTATATGCTGGACTCAGGAATTAAGGGTGTGATCCTTAAAACGGGAAAGCCATGATTACAAAGAAAAGCAAGGGAAGAGAAAATTTCATGAATTCAGTAAAGCTTGTAAAAGTCTAGTGAAGGAAGGTTGAAGATAAAAGCAGGGAACACTGGATTGATATGAAAAAAAAAAAAACAAGTTTGCTGTGGTGATGATCAAGATGTGAACACAGAGAGACAGACAGACTGACTGACTGACAGACAGCCTTTGTCCCAAACCAAGCTCACCAACAAAAACCTTCCAAATCCCCCTTCTTCCTCATTCTGCATGAACCAGGCTGGCAAATTATGCTTACAGATTCTAAACAATCTAAGCACGGTTTTACCAGTTATCCAAATCACTATTATCTCATGCCGAACATATCACAATACAATAAAATTCTCCATTTTATGAACTAAAACATTCAAGTCGTATCCAGAATCCCATTCCACTCTGTGCTCCCCACATACCTAATCAAATTGCTCTTCATCTAAAGTTGCAGGCCAGAGATGATCTGTCACGACCTGGTGTTAACTCTTGTGACTATGCCCTGTCAAAGCTTCTGGCCTTGTGTCTGGGGGTGGGAGCCTCTGGAGAGTGAAGGGACACATGAAATTGGAGGTCAGCACCACATTCACCACCAAGTCATCCTTGGATGAGATGAAGCAGGACAAAGAGGAGCTCTTCATCCTGCCTTAGACTTCACCTTCCCTTCTCACTTCCAACCTGTATTTTCTTAGTTACAAATATCGCATGCCCTCATTTTGCACTTTCCGCTATAAATTTTCTTAGCTGTGACATTTTTGTCCCATGGAACAATTCGGACGTGTATGTTAAAGGATCAGTTGAAATCATTGTGATTCTTTGAGGATGCCTTCCTTCTCTTCCCAGGATCTCACTGGGATTGTCCTCACAGTGAGAAATGAACATCCTCACGTTTCACGTGTTCCACGGGGATGGGCAGCCTCCCTTTTTACTGCTCTGCTCAGACAAGGCTGCCGTATGCAACCCACTTTTGATTACTCATACTTCCTCAGAGTTGGGGTCCACCACTCCAACTCACTACTATTCTGTCTGTGTGACAGAATTGTCCCTCAGACTTATAAGATTAAGTTTTGTGTTGAGAAGTAATTCTCTTGGTGATCCCATTGTAAGAAGCTTTCTTACAATGGGAAAACTATAAAGTTGTGAAAATATATTTACCATAAGCTACTTAAGTCTTGGCTTGTGTATAGTCCTGGCACACTAGTAGGCACATAAACCATGTATGTGAAATGGTTGAATAAGTGACTTCTTGGGACTGTCACTATTGAACTATTAAAAAACATATTGAAGTTATCTTATACATCACATCAGTTCTCGAAAATATTTATTACATCTTTTCATGTCGTCTTAAAGAAAATTGGCCGCTCTGGAAGGCTGTTTGCTATCCTTGGGTCCACAATAATCCATTAAATCAATTAATTTGATGCCTGAAAACATGCTCATGGTTCATGGACTTGCCTTCGATCTTCTGGCCAAGTACGGGAGTATCCTGGAATTCTGTTTATTATACCAAGTCCTCAGCTACAACTCCCTTCTTACCTCTAACATCCAACCCCCAAGTCACACAACTTCATCATTTATCCCCAGGACGCAACTTAGCGTGTGTTTGTTTATGAACCGATCCGTAGCAAGCCTTCGGGAGCTCAGCCATATAACATTGGAAGTGAATAGCGCCCATGGCCAAGAGCTGTCCACCAAGTGAACTTGAGCCAGCTATTTTCGTAAACCTCCAACCCCCACCTGCTGACTTGAAATCTTTTTGAGCTTCAGGAGGGCCAGATGTTCTTCACCTTGTGTGCTCTCAACCACTTCTCCGAGCCCCAGGAAAGGGAAAAGGAACAGGCAGCATTGTGCATTGCCAAGGCTGCTCCACCAGCCCCAGAAGCCTGGGAATTTCACCCTGGGGAAAGAAAGCAGGAGCTGCCAGCGGGTCTCACCTCCCACCACGGGAGCTTGTTTTTAATTGTTCTTTGAAGAGTCTTTCCAAGTATTTAAAGCCTTCTCCACCCACTCAGGGCTGGCCTCCCTGGACTCTGCCTGCAATCCTGGTTTCCTTTCTGCTGCCTCTTATGGGGGTGGTGAGGCTTCGGGCAGTGCCTTTCCTGCTCCCCCACCCCCACCCCCGCCATGCCATACCTCCCTGTTCCTTCTAGGGACAGTACACAACTGAGTCCAAATGTGGGGTGACACCTGAGATGCTTTCTGTGGCACGGTTCTAGGTGAAAGACACTTATCGTTTTTTTCTCAAAATACCCCTGGGGGATTTGTAAATGATTTGCCCTTTCCCGGACAAACCAGTTCTGAGCATCTTCCAAGCAGTCTCTGAGCAATGCGTTCACTTAAATGGCTAGAAATAACAGTTGAACTGTCATTTGATGAAAGGATGAACCCACCCCACAGGGGTACTTCTCTCACCCTACTTTTGAACGTTTGCTCTTAAAAAGGTATACTTCTGTGTATATTTATCTGTGTGGTGGGAGTGCTCATGCTACAGCATGTGTGTAGAGGTCAGAAGGAAAGTTTATTGAGTCTGTTCTCCTTATCCAGCTTTATATGGGTTCTGGGTTCTGGGGACTCAACACAGGTCACAGGCTTGTGACTCACTGAGCCATCTCACTGGCTTATTGCATTTTTAGTTAGACTGGACAGTAGTTCAAAACCTGAAGCCAGCACCTAGCACGGTGGAGGGCTTAGTACACACTGATGTCTTCCATCCTATGACAATCTGCACACCCTTATTTACCACCATTTTTTCAGATAGGGAACATGGTTTTAATAATCTAAGTGGAAAATAGAAGAGCTAAGACTTAAAATCAGATCTATCCAAATGCAAGGCCAGGAGTCTTTAACTCTACAGAGTGCTATGGCAGAACACAAAGAGCCCACAAGGAGCATTGGTAGAATAATTATGATTAATGGATCTTTTGTCTAAATAAATAATACCTTATTAGTGTAGATTAATCACTCAATTTTGAAGCTTATATAAGTTGCCAAATTGAGGTTCAACACTGTCTTTGTTAGAAGAGAAAATATTATTTTGTCTCTCACTTTTAAATATGATCATTTGAACAAAAATGTAACCGGAGTACATGTGTTTCCCCTTGTACATCTTCCTCACAGCTCTGCCAGATGTTAACATCTGAAATAGCCGCTGTACAAAACTCACAGAGTAAGTGGCGATAATATGATTGCATGATTGTCTTGGTTTGCATTCTGTTGATGAGATAAAACAGCAAAAGCAAGCTGAGGACCGAGGTTGGGGCGTACACATTTCTGCCACAGTTCCCCATGAAGGGAAACCGAGCTGCAGGCACCTAGACACAGAACTGAACGTGGAGGACATAGAGGAGCCCTGCTTGTGGCCTGTTCTTCATGACTTGCCCATCTTGCTGACTCATACAATCCAGGACCACCTGCCCCACCTGCCCAGGGTAGCACTTCCCAGAATGGGCTAGCCCCTCCCACATCCTCATCACTCAATCCAGTTTACCACAGGCTTGCACAGAGACCAATCTGACAGGGCTTCCCCCTTCCCAGCTTGAATCAGACTGAGAAAAAAAAAAAACAAACTAAGCAGCATACTAATTGACCGACCTTATTCAAGTTCATCACATGCCTTGCTAATGTCCTTCCAGAGAACAAAATTTGGTTCTCAAACTTCATTTAACCACCATGATGTCTTTGTCTCCTACCACCTGATGGCTCTTTTTTTTATTTTTAGTGATTACTTCTATTCATGCATATTTGTTTGTGGATGTATGTGCCACGGGTGTGCAGGTGACTTCAGAGGCCGGAAGATAGCTTGGGTACTGTGCAAGAGCAATGCTCACTCTCAACTGCCTAGCCACCACCTCCGCCACCGTGAGACTTCTGTAATATTTCTGTCTTATATGGCCTTGATACTTTGTGTATTTCTAGACAATCTTTAATAGAGTGCCCTTCAATTAGGGTCATGTATATTTGGCAACAATTCTCCAGAACTGACAACATCCATATGTTCTTTATCACATAATATCAGGTGGTATATAGTGCTAATCTGCTTCCTCATTGGTGATGTCGACCTTGATCTCTTGGTTAAAGTAGTGTTTGGCAGCTTCTCCACGGTAAAATTACCATTTTAAATATCTGTTATTCAAATTTAATCCATCTTATAATCATTTATGGTGATATTTAATTTTTATGACTCTTGGTGGACTCATATAATGGGTCAAGCAGTCAAGCTATACCTGTCAGTGTTGTGAGGCATAAAAAACATAGTAGATGGGACAATGCCTTATAATTTATGAAGATATAGACTTTGTCAACTATGTTGACTTAAAGATAAAATGAGAAATCACAAGCTGACAGATTATCCAGCATTCATATTATGTTTTTCCCCCAGACTTTACTTAAAAATATCTTAAAAGGAAAATTTAGGAGTTAGTCTCCACTCATCCATTCAAGAATTTCATAGAAACCCAAAAAAATGCCCCTTCCCCTTATTTTAAAGATTTCAGGGCTTCTGCTAGTCTGAGATTCCCTGGACCTCTTCTTTAAATGAATACACATAAGGAAGGAATCATCATATAGCTGGGGGCGGGGTTGTCCTACACAATGTAATGTTGTGATTTCCCTGTAGGTTTACAAACTCGAAGCTTTTGGGCCTCGATTCTTTAATGCGGCAGTACAAAGCAGCTATATGCTTTTATATTTTCAATGAGCATTCATGTCTTCTTAGTGGAAAGTCCAGTATCTCACCCTTGAGACCAGGAAAACATCCTCCTCCCACACACATGCTGCCTCTTTTTTGAAAGGTTAAGTTTCAACAGCTAAATGCTTCCTGAGTCCCATGGTGGGGTGGGGGTGGGGGAGGAGCTTAACTTCCTCTCTGTTCTTTGCACTCATAGGATGTTATTGTGACAAACGGCTCTACACCATGTCACAAACCTAAAATGAGCCTCTCCTACTTCAACCAGAGTGATGGGTGCTCTTGCCTCACTCCTAAACTCAAGCACTTAGCAGAATAACTGGACACAAAGGGCTATGTAATCTTGGGCACTTCTTCCTCCATCAAAGCAGCTTCCCTCAGGTAGAGTCCAAGGCTCGCCACCTCTCACAGTACATTCTTCTTGACACGTTGTCTTCTGCAGCCTTTTCATGTCCTCATTGCAGAATTTAATCTGCCTGCCACAGTCCACCCCCAAGAGAGGAGCAGTAGTAACTAGAATATCTTTCATCTTCTTATGGGAACGAATCAGCCCACCGAGCCCCGCTATTGTCTTCTTCCAGCAAGGAAGGACTGCGGGTAGGTAGGTAGTCACCTTGCACTTATATAAGGAATTCATTCACGATATTCTGGATAAGGATCTCTTGAACGATGAGGTACTATGTTCACCAGTCTGAAATGAACAGTCTCGGGCACTTCTTACCAAAATAGATCATTATACACTTGACTGTAAAATGAGGTTACATTTTTCCTTTAAAGTTCTGAAAAATCACCCTTTGCATCCCACCTGTACTTGCTTTCCACAAATCAGTCATTTTCAAAGTGTCTGAGATGAGACAAAGGAGCTTTTTCTCACACATTGGCTGGGGTCCCTCTTGGTTGGCTTCATGCATGGGTGCATCTCCCTGACCCTTTCCTGTGTCTGTGTTGATAACTCCAGGGAAATGAGCTCTCGATTTGGCACAGCCCCTGTCCCTTGCTGACTCCCAGTATAACCAGACTTTGGCCTCCAAGTGGATACTTGTCTTTCCCCCCAGGGGGGATTATAGTTAGTGGTTTCTTATCATATTTATTGATTAATTTATGGGGAAAAGAAGAACTCTCCAGGAAACAAATTACAAGTTACAGCTTAGGGACATCAGTCCTAAGGCCCAGGCCGCATCCCTCTGTCTTCTCCCTGGCCTGACGCCATCTACAAAAGGACCGCCGACCAATCTGTTCATCAGGCGTGTCCCCTAGTACCTCAGCCTTAGACTCCACGACGTTTCAGACACAGGAGACACACTGTCCTTTCCCAGACCAGAAAATAAAGCAAGTTCTTTCTTGCAGTCGCACGATCCACCTTCCCGGGAAGGTGGGCAGTGAATAATCCACGGCTTTTAGAAGAAACCACAATGTCTACCTTTAGGGGTGTGGTCTGGCCTCAGCCTGACTCACGGATGACAAACCAACTTCAACATTTTTCTCCAAATCTAGTTCTTCAATTGTTAGCCGACGGTAATCTTTTAACCTTAGTTGACCATGACCAAATTTCTCCTCTCCGCTAAGGTAAGACGATGATCAAGTCTGCACAGAAACGGCTTTAGCATTCCTTGAGGGATTGTTTTAAAAACAATCACTCTCCAGGGGCTACTCAATAATAAACCTGGGAAAAGTGTCTAACTTGACATAAGGGAATGAGACATTGGCTCCAAAATTGCTAAAACACACATTATATCTTCATTAACAAGCAGAAAATTTCACTTTTAGTTTGAAACATCTGAGTCTAATTTATTTCACTATATTTAAGTTTATGCTTATGAACTAAGATGAACTTGTGTTATCTTTTATGTGGAAAACACATTTATTCTGGAGTTTCCCTCAGTCCGCTATATGAATATGCACATTGGTCGTTGAAAGTAGAATGCTGGCTTGCAATTTTTCTATGTTTACCTATCTTTACCTTTATTATGAACTTTTTTAAACCTAAATTTTAATCAGAGGACTGAATTTCATTTGAAAATAGAACGAGGCTGACCCTTACTCTGACCTCACACTGACCATGGTCACCTTCATTTATCCATTGGTTTAAGCAACCCCCTCATGAGTTGACCTCGTGGAAGCTCCGTGCTTTTTCAGTGTCTTTAGCTGCACACAAGGCCCTGAGATCCCAAAGTACTGACATGTCTTGCAGAATCCCAAAGCATTGCAAGGACCCAAGGATGTCTATAGAAAAGCGGTTCCAGGAAGGACCCTGTGCATCGGTGTATCCAGTGGAGCAGAGCCATTCACGGTCCTCAGTGTCATGTGACAGGGTTGGGTGGTGAACTCCACGGTTCTCACACTACAACAAAACTGTTTGACAATATGATAGGCTTGGTAACATTTCGTGGAAATTATAATCCTAATAAAGTTTAAGGAAGCCAGGCTTTTTATTTGCATAGGAATCATTCTTACACAAAAGTCTGGTTTCTGGCCAGAAGAAAATCACAGTGGTTTTACTAAAGCAAGGCTGTGCTAACACATGGACATGTGGGTACATGACAGATCTTATGACGCTACGTTTAAACTCCATCGTAAGTCCCTGCCTGCATCTACAGATACCTGAGAAGTTTAAGGCACTTTAAAGTAGTTTATTTTGACATAATTAAGAATATGTATATTTCCTTTTTCATCATGGTATTAAATCTTGGAGCAATAAATTACCAAACAAGCAGGTCTGTTTTGTCAAGATTACATACTGGTACTCTCTTCTGCTTAATAGCATTTCAAACAGTTTAGAGGGTAGGGGTGGCGCTGGCTGGCATACCTGCAACTCCAGACCTTGTGAAGTTGTAGCAGAAGGTGTTAGGAGTTCAGGGGTAGCTTAAGCTATAGAGTGAAGTTGAGATCAGGATAGACTATAGGAGACCCTATCTCAAACAACAACAACAAAGTTTAATATACTTAGCATACCAACTTCTTTACCATTGGGGGGGGGGGAGATACACTTACATTTCAGAAAGTGTGAGAAACTGAAGAAAAGATAGTTTGCTTTTCAAGTTATCATTTTTTTAAAAAAAAATCCAGAATAATATATTGGAAGGAAATTGTATGGCTAATACAATTAGTCTAGAGTGAAATGTGTCACTCATTATTCATGTTTATAAATATGAAATAAAAGTGAAATAGGTCTCTTCGCTACTTTTCAGTTTTGAGATGCCTTGGCTATTGTCTCCCTAAAGAAATCTGTCCTTCTGTCGCTGCCTGCCCAGAACATCCTTCAATAGTAGAACATCCTTCAATAGCCCTGTGTTACTTCACTCACTGATGTTCCTCAACTCAGCCCTAGCACATTTTCATATTATTCTGACAGCTCATCTCACGCTAAGCAAGACATTGCTTTTTATGTTTCCATTAACTCAGTCTTGTTAACTATACTGTAAACTGAAATAAAGCATCAAGTCTTGGACTTCTTTGTACAACCCTGAGTACTTTACACAGTGCTTAGCAGCAGAGGGTACTCAATAAAGGACACTAAATAGACTCAGAAGGAATACAAAGACGTTTACAAAGACAACCTAAGGACACACAATGCATTTGCTATACTGTCTAAGAAATAACTCTAGACCAGCTTGGGAGGTGGCAAAGGGAAAGAACATAGAAAAGAGAAGTCCCCTCTCTGTACCCAGAATGCAAATTAACTCCAAAGCACTGTCTTTTTCTTCTCTCTTCCAGACAGTTCTAAGCCAGGACCTATTCACAGAAGTTAAGTCCATTTTGCAGGATATCATTTTAAATGAAAATCCCCAGATCACCCTTGCAATGTGTCTTTTAGGCTAGCTTAAAAGCACCATATTTCTCTATTGTCTCTTCAGCCACCTTAGGGGTGGGCACAGAGGAGGAAAGGAACAGTCAAACGTCCTCAGAAATGAATTGGGCTAAGAGGTCTTGCTGGTGTCTCTGTGGCCTTCTGACTTAACTGGTTCTAGGGCTTCAAAGTATGCAGAATGAAGAGAGGGAGGGGCTAAAGGCAAAGCACAAGGTTATATGCATATATACATATATGCATATGAGCTACTGTCATGCAGATAATGGAGAATACATTTCTCTAAGATGAGCGTTCTAGTATTCTCCAGTATTACAAAATACATCACCTTAGAAGATGCTATGAAAAAAAAAAAAATTGTCACAACTGGGATGCAAGCCCATTTCTAAAATTATCACCGTGTGTCTGTTTTGATTTCCTACCACATTCTCTGGACTCTGAAGAGGTGAAGCTTAAAATCTCTTTTAGTCATTCAGTTCATACAGCCCTTCTTTCAATAAGATCATGTTTGTGTTTCCAATGTAAATGACTCAAACCAGAAAAGAGCTTTCTTCCAGACGATTTCCATATAGTGTTGGTAGTTTGCTCGTGCTTCATGGTTTAAGCATGAGGCTGCTGCATAAGAGATTTTCTGTCAACTGAACAAGTTCAATAGAAAATTAAAGACTTATTTTCTTTAGAGGGGAAAAGAGAAGTGTGACAGTTGTTATAAATAAATATGTAAATGTGCTTCCCATTGCCAAGATTTTCTCAGAGAAAGCTTCGGTATGCTCAGACAATGGGGTTCCTCCAAGATCTTCCAGGTAGAGGAGCCTGTGGTCTTTCATAAGTAGTAGCAGAACAGACTTATTCAAAGAGGCTGCATGACCAACCGTGCGATCTCAAATAATGCACCCTCATAATTCTGGGAAAGACCAGCCTGGCTCTTTTTTAGAGGGTGAACACAGTAAAGATGGAGAGAGAGGTTTCCCTTGTCTTTCCCTTCACTTCTGCTGAAAACATGTTTATTAACATGTACCGTAGGAAGACTTGCTAGGAAGCAGCTAATAAGAAAGGGAATTTAAAGTACTATTCCTGTGCATTCTTAATGGAAATAGATAATTATTGTCATGATCATTGATTTCATTTCTTTCTCCACTAATGCCTCCCTCCAAGGCTAATTTTCTAAAATGACTTGACCATGGAGCTATCAGTCAGGGCTAATTATATAATTTCTTTCTTTCTTACTGAAAGCCATGCCTCATCCCTTGCTGTGTGAGCAAATATTGTTATATTTTAACCTTTCTTATTTATTTATGTGTTGGGGGCTGGTTCAAATGTTTGCTCAATGTATACTATAACGTATCATCAGAAAGGGTAGAATATTGTGCCAAAGATCCTTCTCAGGACAAATATTGCAGAATTGGTTAATGCTTTTTCATAATCACACTTTTAGGAACACAGCTTGTCCATGCAGTGAATCCTAGGCTGGCCACTGTGGCGATGATAGAGCATCTGAAACTGGCACAGGAGAAAGGAAGGCCTTAGAAGATGCATACATCTCTGTGCCTTCCCATAGACATCACCAGACTCTGCAAGTTCCATTATTTTTCTCAGTTCCATGTGTTATGGCTCCTCCACATTTAACCTTTAGAGGCATTCTCTTCACATTTGTGAAATGGGGATGCTCCCTAGGAATACCTCTTCTGAAAATAAGTAAACCCGGTAGTTTTGTGACCACCTGGCTCTCACAGTCCGCCTAAGGCAGATTGAAGCTTTAAAGGGCGTTCTGTGCATGTCCGACGTTTGAGAGGGCCATGGCATCCAGACCTGCTGACGGTTTTTCCTTGAGTACCCGCAAACAAAAACAAGCCTGTGTCTTGCAGACAGTCAGGCCGAAAACAGCGTTGAGGAAGGATGATTCAGGTCCATGAGGTAATGGAGGAAATGCCATGGCAACTGAAGTGAAAATGAGCAAGCTTCCCATTTGCCTGTGCCAGCAACTCTAGGGGAAATGTTTCTGGTTGCTTTTTGCTGCGATTAGACTGGATAATGGGGCTGCAAATTGTATCTAACCGAAAGGATTGACTCACCCGCAGCAGCAGGTAATGCTGAAGCAGACAAAACCCAGGGAGGACAGAAGAGCCAGCAAGAACCAAACAGAACCTGTGTATGCATGCAAACCTGTAAACATTAACTTCCTCTCCTGGCTCTGCCAGGATAATGCTTGGAACTCATTTTAAAGCGTTTAGAATAAAAAGTTCCTGTTAACTTCCCATTACTCTAAGCTGCTTCATGATTTATTTATATATATTAGGGTGCAAAGTGATTTGGAAAACTTTGGCATCTTAAACTTATGACTCATGTTACCCAGGACAGTAATGTGATTAGAGGGTACTTTCCAACTGGTTGAGGGCTTCAGAGAAGTAAAGGGTGTGTGCATAATGCCATGGTAGGCCCTTTCTTGTGTGACACATTCTGATATACCTTTGCTGAGTTTTCTATAAGGTACATCAAAATTATTACCATCTCTTCCATCTTTTACCTCTCCTATGGTGCCTGGTAGATCTGGAGTCCACTGAACTGCACTGGGTGGGACACTTAGCCAGTGACCTAGGAAGTGTGCCCCATCCTCTGGAAGATATGAACCTAGTGGCTTTCAAGGCTAATAATGGTAGAGACATTTGCTAATATGGTCCTTGTTTTCTCCTCTCACTGGTTGGGACGCCACATGGCTCTTCATCAGAGTATAAATGAAGTCACCACACATTTGGCATAGTTTGTCCCCTGTCTGGTACTACACTGGCACACTCCACAAAACCCCACAATAGCAAAACAATGTTCACTGGTGCAAAAAGTGTCCCAAAGGCTCCTTGTTCGGCTCCATGCACTGACGGTGCATTCTAGACTATAAAGGCATGAAAAATTAAACACTCCAATGACAGATAATTTCACAATACATAAATTTACACAAGATAATTCTCTCAAGCCATAAATGGCAAGAAGAAATCTCTTGAAAATCTTAGAAAAAAATTATCCTTAAGAACCTCTATCTTGTTATGTTACTATAGTAATAGAATCCCAACCTACTCGGGCGACTCTCAAAACAGGTCAGAGCTTGACACCCTCTGTTGTAAACCCCTAAATACAAAGAAAATCGTGTTTCTTTATTGGAGTTCAAACTCTAGAAATCTGACAGCTCTCAGAACTTTAAAGGAGACCGAGTTAACTTCGATAAAAGGAAAAGAGTCCTGACAATTTTAATTCATGCTGTATTGCACCAAAGAGCCTCTTTGGTGATTTATGAAGGGCATGTTTGTAGACTGGGTTTTGGAATTTTTGCATGAAAGGTGAATTTGTGCACAGAGTACTCTCACATCTTCAAAGACCCGTGAGTCTGGCTGTGGCTACATGCTGCATTTGGTTTGGAAATGTATGAAAGAAATGGCACTATGCCTTAAGAACACGTTTGAACTGTCAATTTGTTTTGATGGGTGGATGTGGTGGTAGAAGTGACTTTGTATGTGCTGCCCTGTGCATCTGCATTTGAGGTATCCGTCTCATAGCCTTAGAAGCTTCTGGAGAGCTGTGATTGTAGCCAGTGGACATACTACAAAGACAGCCCAGCCTCCAACCTTTTCAAATGCTGTTTTGGTTTACTCAATGACATCACAATGCTGCTTTGTCTCAAATGTATTGTGAAATGACAAAAAGACAGTGAAGGAGGTCAGTTATAGTATAGACTAAAATGGCTGCCCAATTCTTGTGTGTGTGTGTGGGGGGGGGGTTCTGAAATCAAAAAGTATAATCTAATTGAAGATTCATCCAGAGCCCAATGGGACAAAATGGTGCGTGAGAAAGAGTTATGATATGCAGTGCTATGTTGTTCCTAAAGACAGATGATCGGATTGCCCCCAGCCCTGGGACGAGCAGTGGCTCCAGCTTCCTCCAAGCTCCTCCTTTCCAGGGCCACCTTGCTCTTACCCAGAAAACTTACTCTGCTCGAACATTATCTCGTATTGAGCCAATATAAGAAAGATGTCTGGATTCATAATATTCACCTTTGAAACCCAGATGTGTTTTTTTCCCCCCTCCTTGGCTAAAGCATTAGTTATGCCTTGGAAAGCTAGTACAGAGGAAGATGGGTTTGATGGTCTGGTGACAGGCTTTTCTTGATGCCTATCAAATAAAATTACATAGTATTGGTTCTTGCTGGGAACTAGCAAGACTTAGGTGATCAGGGAAGCAGATGGGGCCTTGTTCTGAAGCACTGACTTGGTGAGAAATTCTGTGCCCTAACCTTCAGAGTTGGTACAAGAACACTTTGTCTAGTAACAAATGAGTGGCCACCAAAATTGCAACAATTACTGGAAAGAAATCCTATGAATAATATTTAGAAAAATAGAAACATATGCATAGTACCCATGAAAAGATTACAGATTCCCCATGGCTAGTCATGGTAAAGTTAACTGTATTCTGGTGGTGTGCTATGGGGAGACAGTACTGGGGCGGCAGGATTGAACCCAGAGCCTTGTACATGCAAGTGTGTCACCACTGAGACACATCCCCAGCCTTGTCATAGTAACTTTAAAACTTTCATATAGCTCATCATGAATGCTTTTATTAAGAGTTTCACTAAAATATATCTCATTAAAGTACTCTTTCATTCTTGAGATTTTATTACTCTCCCCCTTTAACTTTGCCTGTGAGGTAAATGATTCATGCAGCTGACCCTGGGTCCAGTCCTGCTGTGAGATCAGTGATGATAAACAGGAATAGAGGGAAGAAACACTTGTGTGGGGAGAACAAGTTGGTGAATATTGCTTCCAATAATGTTGGATCATTAAGACTGAGTTTTCCCAGAATGATAGAGAGATAAGAAGCCAGAAAGGGAGCAGTAGGTCAAAGGATTTCGTTGTACATTTAGAAATTCTCACAGCCACAAGAGGGCATCAATCAAAACCTTGGCAGAGTATGTGCTCCAAGACAGCACAGAAAAGCATATGGAGAGAAAATAGAAGGAGCTGAGGGCTAACCTGAATCCTGAGTTCTGAAGGATAGACTCGTCTCTAGTGGGTTGCCACGTCCAAAGCACAGTGAGTTCTAGAGCCCTGCTTCTCCAACTTGATCGTGAGGTCTCTATGCAAAGCAGATTTGTGGATCTACTGTTTAAAAAATCTTACTTCGGC
Organism: Mastomys coucha; assembly: GCF_008632895.1. Lineage (NCBI taxonomy): Eukaryota > Metazoa > Chordata > Mammalia > Rodentia > Muridae > Mastomys > Mastomys coucha. Next base: position 85,095,434 of record NW_022196915.1, on the reverse strand, counting down.
AGATCTAGGGAGGAGGAGGAGATCTTGGGTGATTAACATGTTCCCAGAATGTACTGACACTTGTAGTCCAGGAACCAAATGTAAAGCCACAGACTTGAATAAATACATAAACTCTTTGCGACATAGTGCCGTAGAATGCATGCAGGAAGATAGCCTCTGAGAACATCAAATCAGATCTGTCTTTACCACTATAAACTCTCCAGGACTAAAGCAATCATTCCATCTCCCTCCTAAGACTGAAGAGTAATGATGATGGGTCAAGCTGATTGGAGTGGGATCCTAACCAGAACACGTCAGGGATTAGAAACTGGTGAGCTACCCAGTCTAAAGGTAGAGAACTTCAATTAAAACACAGTGAATCATCCTGAGGGACAGAGGATGTGAACCCAAAAAAGAATAGTAATCTGGATCACATTGGATCACATGACAAAAAAATATATTTTCAGGGCTGAGGCTTTAAAATTTGATAAGAACAACTGGATTGCTGGGAAATTCATTTGATTCTGAAGAAGAAAAATGAAATCCATTTGAACAAGTGACATAGATCAGGTATAACTCAAAAGTAGTCCCTATGTGCTAGAAAGACTATAAGACTTATGTGAAACCAAAAGGTTTTTGAAGACACCCAAGGTACTTGTGACTGAAAACATTAGGGCTCCCTGAAAGTTGATCATATTTGAGTGAGATTGAGGAATAGTGTTGTTGTCTAGCTCACTGTATCCCTTAAATCTTGGGGTCTTTATAAATGTCCCCCAAGACAGTGAAGGTAAAACCCCAAATATCGCTCAGACTATCACTCAACCTGGAGTTCTCTACCTTAGAAACAGAGAAACCAAAGCAATTCTTGCTTGGATTAACAAAGGGCAGATGTGGGGCACTGGCACTCAGAGTGTCATGGAGTAAGTCACCCTGTCGCAGTTAATAAAGACCGATTGATAACGCACTAGAGTGATCTGTAGCATCGAGTTGACACCAGTAAGCTTAGGGGAATATATAGAAGCCAAGCTGTCTCCCTCCTCCCAAGAACTTACTGAGAACCCATCTGCTCTGCTCCTGCTGCCTTCAGCATGAGGTGGTACAACCTGCTTCCCACATTGCGAAGGATGAGTGAGCCAACCAGGAATTATATAATAGTTTGGAGCATGCCAAAATGCTGCAAACAAAAGACAAGGTCCTCTCGTGGTTAGACATGGGGCCTCAATAGGACTGCAGCACAAATGAACATCTAAGATGTCTGCCTGACCTCCCTACAGAAGAGAGTGCTACAGAAGAGAGACAGAGGAAGATTCACAGAATACAACGTGATCCACAAACTGAAATAACTTGTCAAAAGCAGGGACTCCCAGCCGGAGTGTGTCCACATATAGTGCTTCATGTTGAAACCACCCATGTGCCACTTTAGAGGGTAGAGCCAGTGCAGTGCGATTAGTGAGAGCCCAGTGAGAACCCAGCTGAAAGGCACCATCTGGGGATAACAATCGGGCTCTCCCACACAACACATCTGCTGATGCCTTGGTCTCAAGCTTCAGAATCTCCAGAATGAGGGATCTGTACCGTCTGTGAGTTTCTGAGTTTCCTAATATTTTGTGATAGTCCACCTCAAGGACAAAAACTGAAGGTAAACAGGAAGCCATCTCCATCTTCAGCAGCAGGTGTCTGCAAAAGACACTCATGGGCCCAACCTGACATACGAAGGCTGCTGAAACCTAGGATACTCATTGTCTATGTGCTTCTAGTGCTGCTTCGAGAAGCCAGGGCGGATGCTCATAAGTTGTCGTGAAACAGATTGCTTACAAAACTAATCATGCTTAATATCAGGCCCTTTACAGAAGAGTCTTACCGTACCTTTCTTACTCTTTAAAACTGAGAGGAATCAAGGGATCTATGCCTCTACATTTGCTTTAATTATGACACATTTGGATTTCAATTACACCTTAAAATTTGTGCTACCTCAGGACTTCCTGGTCATAGTATTTCCATGAATGGGTTTAGGAAGAAATATCAATATTCCTGAATGAGAGAGCCAAAAATAAAGTCTCCATCTGATGGTGCCTTTTGATCTGTTTTATAGGTTCAGACCTCAATAGTTGCTCACAGACGTCAGAGCGTCCTGTTCTTTTAGCTGAATTCCAAGCTGACCGAATTATTGCAATGTCTGACCACAACCGTCTCATGAAGGGATGCACTGCTTCTGGCATAATTGTATGTAGGTAAGAGGAAACTTGGCAAGTTTGTCCTCTCACTCCCATCCCTTCCCTTTCCTTGTAAATCTCAGCTGAAGTCGCCAGCTGTCCCCCCTCTTAGTCAAAACCTGACCTTGTAAGAAAATACCTGAAAGTCACTCAGGAAAGTACCAAGACTATCAAAGTCCTGGAAACAGTAGCAATATTTATGTCACCTAAATATCATTTTCTTCCATTCATTTTCCTGTTGATGCTTGCATATAAAGACACATCAAATGATAGTAGCAAACTGGTTAGTGGCTCTCTTCCTTAAGAATCAGTGATGCTGGGCTTAATCTAAAATTCTAGAATTCCTCCACCAAAAATCACCTAGAAATCTTAATGAACAGCAGAGCCTGACTCTCTGTCCTCAGCCTGGATCATATCTGTACTCATGTCCCAGGAAAAGCCATTTCTCAGGCACAGTCTTTCCTTCATGATTCGTGGATCAGTGATGCTTGGAAACCATTGCACCATATTTTGTGCCAGTGTCCACAATCCTTCCTCCTGTGTTTGTGTCACGATGAGCAGAACAGGCTGGCTGTGGTCAGTCTGGTGGGTAGTTAATGGTCCCTTGAGTTTCTAGGGCACCCAAAGTTTTCTCACATCTTGACCTGATAGACATTGGTTTTTTGGTAAGGTTTCAGAGTGTACAAGACATGAGTATACTTATTTTCCCATAAACTGCACAAGGCCTACTATCAGTAATTGATAGTATGTTCTAGGGAAGTCACTACTTTCTTTCATTGTAAAGGAAGTCCTTTAAGACAAGCGTGGTGGCACATACCTTTACTCTCAGCACTCAGGAGGCAGAGGCAAGTGGATTACTGTGAGTTGAAGGCCAGACTTATCTACATATTGAGTTCCAGGACAGCCAGAGATACACAGTGAGACACTGACTCAAGAAAAAAACATGTTAAAGAGAATGTTGCTAAATCCCATATCAAAGTGTTATAGGATAATATATTTAAAGTTCAGAGTTTGCAGGAAATGAACAATAAGTATCCAAAGTTATTAATATCCAATGAGAAAATTAAGGCTTAGAGATTGGTTTTATTTGATAGAGTGGCTATAAATCTTAAAGTTGGCAAAAGCAGGGATTGGAATCCCATATTTTGGGATACGAGACTTTCTTGTACCAAGGTTGATGATACATCATGTCACAAGCAAGGATTCACTTTTATTGTCCTTGATGTGTGTAAATACCTTATAAGATTCTTCAAGAAGTCCAGCAGGGTGTTCATGCAGTAAGAACTTTTAGACTATCAGAAGAGTTAGATAATTTAATCCCAACTAGCATAGGAAGGTCTTTTCCAGCTCCACACTTCCATTATGCTTTTGTATTTATTTTATTGCCATCAGAGTATTTGTGGCCTTGTAGGATTCCAATTGAGCTAAGATTAAATTGCAGATATTTCCAGCATGGATTTAATGGGATTTTTAAAACATAGCTTATAATTACTACTGTGTATAGTTACAGTCATAACTAAGTCTCAAGATGGGATTAACCTATAAGAATAATTCCATTCACCATTTTCCCATGCCATGTGGCACTATGATAAGCAGTTATGTATGCTGGGGTTCATGAAATGAAACTAGTTATGGATTGCACAGGACTGGAAGCTAGCCCATGGCAAACTGTTACTGACAGAAACAAATAAAACAATAAACAGAAGTTTCAAGTCTCAGCAATACAAACTTGAAGTTATTTCTTGTCAGAAATACACTTGGTCATCCAGTGTGTACTACATAGAATAATAAATGTCCCAATTTTTTTTCCTCTTTGACAAAAATTGATCAGAATAGAATCCATGAAAAGTCCTCAGATCCAAAATCCTAAGTCACAGTAGAGTGGTAGTATTGAAGTGAGGAAATGGGGATTTTGTGTTTGCCGTATGCTGTGTTCATGCTCCCTCTTACAAGACTTCCCAGTAGCGTAGATGATAGACATTCTCCAGAAGCCTGTGTGTGTGTGTGGGGGGGGGGGGGTTACAGGCTTGACTCTAGGGTGTATCACCGGGAAGGCATGGGATCTTGGAGACATGGGATCTAGAAGGTCTTTTCTCTATCATTGGAATCCTCTCCCTAAAAGGTCATAGGATCCTGGGCCTGTCTTTCCTTTCTGCTTCCTGGCCCTGAGATGAGCCATGTTGTGGCACTACATTTTTTTCCATGTCTTCCAGCCATTGAGGCACCATAGGCTCAAGATAATGTGGCTGAATATTTGGGTGCTGGAATCTCCATAATTATGAATTTCAAATCAATTTTTGTTGGGAGTGGGTATCTCATGTACAGATTTATAACACATCCAGGATTTGAATTGTTAATTAAATATCTTCCCTTGATAAAAATCCAAATTCCAAATGACTTTACAATGAATTTTCTCACAATTTTAAGGAAGAAACAATGCTACTCTTCTCTAAATTTATTCATTCTAAATTCATACAGGAGGCCCATGAGGTCATTACTACCCAAAAGAGTCTAAAGTAAAGATTACAGGACAATGTCTCATGTGAATACTGATGGAAAATTCTTTAATAAAATAGTAGGAAACTAGAAGGGAGAATCATAAGAAAGCATACTTCCCCTTACAAAATGCAAGATTGATTAAGTATCTGAAAATCAATTGATGTAATACATCATATTAATTAAAGAAAGGACAAACTACTGTGATGATTCTAGTAAGTGAAGCAAAAACATTGGGCAATGTCTAACTCCCATCCACGAAAAACCATATAACAAACAGGAATAGAACTTCCTCAACCTAATAGTGAATATTTAGAGAAGAGACAGGCAAGACCAAAACACCAAGTACCTACATCATATTGAATGGCAAAAGACAGAGCATTTTCTCCAAAGGTAGAATATAGGTAAAGATTTTGATTCCCATGATTCTTATGTAGAAGTTTCTAGGCAGTGCAATTAAAGCAAACATAAGGAATTAAATGTACTCAACTTAGAAAGAAAATAGCAAAGCTCTCTGTAGTGATAGATAACATGATCTAAAATGTAGGAAATGCATTAATCCATAAGAACATGCACATGAATACCCCTCCCCACCCATAGAAGCCAAAACAACAGTTAAAACTAGAGAGGTTATCAGGGTTGTAGGGCATAAGATGTGTCTCGGTTACTTTTCTGTTACTGTGATAAAGTGTCAGGAACCAGAGAGATTTAGGAGAGAAGGGGTTTATTCGGACTTACTGCTCCAGTGGGGATGCACTTCATCATGGCAGGAAGGGCATGGTGGCAAAAATATGAAGTAGGCCATCACATTTCAAAGCAGTCTGGGAGGAGAAAGAGACAGGAAATTGGGCAAAGTTAGGAAGCCTCCCCTTCCTGATGTTCTGTCTCCAGCAAGGCTCTGCCTCCCACAGGTTCCATAACTTTCTGACACTGCACCACCAGCTGAGAACCAAGTGTTTGAGAGAACATGCTTCCATAAGAACATTTCTCATTCAGATCACTTCGACAATACTTACTGACTGCATACTTGGAACAACTGAACTATCTTTCTCTTCTCACCATTGGAAAAGATAGAAAACCACTGTAGAACAATGAGCCGATCAAGGATTATGCAACAAAAACTCAGGGAAAACTGTCTTAGATATTTGCTAATCAGTTGCTACAGAAACATATTGTGCCACTCTCCTCATGTATGTTTTGAGTATCTTTGATCACTACAATATTTTCTTACTAAATAAAGTTCTGCTATACTTCATAGCCATAACAAGTATTTGTGTTCAGAAAGTCCAAAAAGTCATGTAAACTTGGATTTCACAAAATCTACTTCTCTCAAACCTTTGTTGGAAGAAGGAAGTGTTTCAACTACTTTACTATGTGTCTTTCTCATTATAGTCTGACGTAACAATAACATTACCTAAATTATATAACATAATAGAAAGCATAGCCTTTTATATGCCAATATATGCTCTAAATGTTTTCCATACATTAAATCATTTCATATTTACATTGGTCCTATGGGAGAGCTACCATTCTTGCCCCATTTTGCAGATGAAAACACTGAAGTAACAAACATCGTAGTAACTTCCTGTCTTCCTGCTGGAGGTGGACTCTGTAAGTTTCTTCTCCCCATTGTCAGGCATTTCCTCTAAGGTCCCTCTCTTTGAGTCCTGAGAGTCTGTCCCCTCCCAGGTCTCTGGTACATTTTGGAGTATCCCCCCACTTCCTACCTCCTGAGGTTGCCTGTTTGCACTCTTTCTGCTGGCCCTCAGGGCTTCAGGCCTTTTTCTCCACCCAATACCAGATCCTGTTCCCCTCTCCCCCTACCAAGCCCCTTTCCCTCCCAAGTTCCTCCCTCCCTCCTCCCTTGTGATTGCTTTCTTTTCCCTCCCAAGAGGGACTGAAGCATCTTCACTTGGGCCCTTCAGTTTGTTGACCTTTTTGAGTTCTGTGGACTGTATCTTGGGTATTCTGTATTTTGGCTAATATCTGCTTCTTAGTGAGCACATACCATGCATGTCTTTTTGGGTCAGAGTTACCTCACTCAGAATGATATTTTCAAGTTCTGTTCATTTGTCTGCAAAATTCAGGATGTCCTTGTTCTTAATAGCTGAGTAGTATTCCATTTTGTAAATGAACCACATTTTCTGTATCCATTCTTCTGTCATGGGACATCTGGGTTGTTTCCAGCTTCTGACAATCACAGACCAGGCTGCTATGAATAGAAAGTGGGAAAGAGTCTTGAATTCATTGGCATGGGTGGAAATTTTCTAGACAGAACTCCAATGGTGCATGTTCTAAGATCAAAAATTGGTAAATGGGCCCTCATGGAACTGGATAGCTTCTGTAAGGCAAAGGACATAGTCAATAGGACAAATCGGCAACTTACAGATTGGGGAAAAAAATCTTCACTAACCTCACATCCAATAGAGGGCTACTATCCAAAATATATAAAGAACTCAAGAAGCTAATCTCCAAAAATCCAAACAATCCAATCAAAAAATGGAGTATAGAACTGAACTGAGAATTTACAACAGAGGAATCTCAAATGGCTGAGAGGCACCTAAAGAAATGTTCAAAGTCCTCAGTGATCAGAGAAATGCAAATCAAAACAACTCTGTGATTCCACCTTACACCAATCAGAATGACTAAGATAAAAACCTCAGGCGACAGCACGCGTTGTCGAGGATGAGGAGAAAGAAGGACACTCCTCCATTGCTGGTGGGATTGCAAACTGGTACAACCACTCTAGAAATCAATCTGGAGGTTCTTCAGAAAACTGGAAATAGATCTACCTGAAGATCCAGCAATACCACTCTTGGAAATAGACCCAAAAGATGCCCCACCATGCCACAGGGGCACATGGTCCACTACATTCAGTTTCCTACATTGTTTTTGTATGTACATCTTGGAGTTAGGACTGGATCCATGCTTTCCATTGCAAAGCAAAAAGTAAGTTCTACTATTACAAGGAAAAGTAAGAGAAAAACTTACACTGTTCAATCAAGAACAAAACTGTCCCAAAAACCTTGCATTTCAATTTGCCACTGCCACATGTTTATGAAGTTAGGCTGTCACAAAGAACACAAAACCTGGAACCTTTACCTCTACCTCCTGTTAGACTCACTGCTTCCCACTAGTGTATCATTAACTGGTCACAGAACCAGATGCCGCCTTCATGCTGTGATCTAGCTCACCAACTCTTTGGGGTTTTGCTTGCTTGCTTGTCAATGCTTGTCAGTTTGGGGAGAAAAGCTACAGACATGCTGGTACAGTTCCTGCTGCCGATCATTTAAGGGACACCAGAGTCCGGCTCCACGAGTCTGTGACCAAAGAGTCGTAGGTTCTGCATCTTTCTTTTTTACCTCTCTTTCATCTTATCTTCCACTTTATTTTCAGCAAGATAATTTGGGTCTCCAATATTGATGCAATCAAGGCAGCTAGCACGTGACTCTATTGATCCTTTCTTTGATCCAAACCGCAAACACTCCAACTATGGTTGTGCTGTATTTTCAGAGTTTATGAGGCTCTCTCATGAGAAAGTATGCAAAAAAAAAAAAAATGATAGACTGGGTGGTGAGGCACAGCATTTGAACTTTTCCTTACCTTGGAGGGAAAGTAGGAACCATTTTGAGAACTTATGTTGGGGTGAGGCTGCCATTACTCTACAATCTAAAGTCATCCGCTGACAGAGCCGCCAACCTTCTGTGACCTTGTTCTTTCCTGGTCTGCATTTCTCAGCTGACGCCTTACATATAGTGATCTGTGGAATTAAGTTGATACGTAGTCTACAAACAAACTGAATAGATAGACAACAGGGCTACCTCTATCTTCAGAATGTCCAGAAAGCAGAGGCACTGGGTCAGACAAAGAAAATCCAATTCCAATCATTCAAGATGCAGGCAACAAAAAGGAAGGGGTGGGAGGTGCGGGAGACGGCAAGAGAAAAATTTCTAGAACATTTCCATTTAGAAACACGATGTAACTTGTTGACTGAGGTAGCAACCTTATCTAGGGCATGCATTCGACAATCTGGCACAGGTGACAAGTCTGACAAACACACGCAAGAAACTAGCACAACATTAACTGTAAATTGGTTGTGATTGAACGTTTCGTGTCATCAAGGGAATAGAAGCAATGAAAGAAAAGCCTTATTCCTCTGCAAAGAAAAGAACTGCTGTCAAAAAGGGACTGGGAAATAAAGGAGAAAAATGTCTTAAGAGAGATCACTCTGCATTTGTAAAGTACATATTGTAAAAGGAAAAGGGAAAAGCGGCTTGATTCCGAAACTCTATTCAGTGTAATTTTGTGTGAGCTGTTCACTATGGAGCGAGATTGAACCCTAATCAGCCAGCATCGTCTTCCAGATGGCTCTAAGTGTGCCTCAATCTGTTTTTTGAGAGAGAGTGGGATGGTTCCTTACTATGAGGAATGGCACAGATTGAGAGTTGATCAAAGGATTTTGCCAATACATATTTATAACGTGAAGAGTGCTCTCGGAGTGCTTTGCGAGGGTTTTCCCTTTACCCATTCTCTACCTGGCATTTGTTGGCTCTTGATTTATGAGAGCATGACATCCTTCTGTGGAATTCTGGCTGTTGAGGGTCTCAGTGACAAGGCTACCTTTTGAATATAACAATACATCATTAATTGATGCTTATAGAAGAAATGCAAATAAGGCGAACACACCCCCACAACCAAAGGTATACAAGATGGAGAACGGGAGCTGAATGTGATGAACAAGGCTGGTTTGGATTCATTCAGTGAAAGGCAAGGAACCAGAGTCCCACCTTCACAGGATGGTGTGAATACCTCTGCAACACTGGACCCTGTGCGTGGCCAGCACTGGGAGCAAATTCAAGTGTTGTTCTTTTAAACTCAGGAACAGAACATTACCTAAAACAATCTCCTGTGTCAACAATGACATTGCAATGGCTGAAGAGATACTAGATTCTGGAAAAAGGATCCTTCCCTTGGCATACATTTATTACCCAAGTGTTTATTGAAAACCTACTTTTCAGGCATGAATCTTCAATCCTGGGGTTGTATAGGTGAATAAAGTCCTAACTGTCATTTCTCCTTTATAACTTAGTAAGGACAATTTAATTACAATAGCACTTGATGAAAGTCATTGTTATATAGCCACATTTTGAAGAATGCTTAAGCCAGACTCGATATAAGAAGCACCAATTTAAAACATGACTTCAAGCCAGCCATGCAGAAGAAGTGGATGGGTATTCAAAGGGAGCAACATTTGCAAAAGGGGTAGTCCATAAGGAGACATGAGAGTCCATGGTAGTTGAAGATGTAGAGTTGGGCATTGATGACCATGAGGGTGGGGTTGGACAGGTACATAGGACAGCAAGAAGAGAAGTCCTTCGTCTCCTTTTGTACTAGGATATGGAAGTGTTCTAACTGGGCTACATGCTCAAAGATCAGCAGGAAGCAGCCTTTGCCCTCAAAGAGCTTGAGTCAGTAACAACTCTCAGGAGCCTGATCTATGTGAAGTCACCAAGTAGATAGTCTATGATCTGGAAGATGTCCCACCGTGATACTGAGAACTGATTCAGAAATGCTGGCTGATGAAGATTCCTCTCACAAGCAATCTTTCGTTCATGCATGTGATTTTAACTAAGATATCCAGTTACCATGTATACAAGCTTTAAAACTATGTAGAGAAGATTCTCAAATTCTCTGTATTTAACCAGCATTAGGAGACGAAAGTGATTCAGTGGCCAAAAGATGGCCTCCTGCTCTTGCAGAAGACTCAGGTTCCATTCTCAGCACTCCCATGGTGGATCACAGCATCTGAAGCTTCAGTTCTAGGGTACCTGAAACTGGAAACGGTTCTGCCTGGACCTGGTACATATAGGTTCACTCAGGCTCACACACTCAAAAATAAATATGCAAATCTGTTTTTAAAACGTTCAGAAAGTTATCTAAAGACATTATTATAACAATCTCTTTTTGTATTTTAGAACTATTAGGTAGACAGAAATGCTACCAGAGATATTCAGGTGAATGTGCTCAGCTAATGTTACATCACAAATAGCAGTTCACGATATCCTGGCTTCTGATTTGCTGATCTTTGGAGCATAATTTCTTTGAGTAAAGAACTAAAACAAGTTACCATTAAACAAAAATCATTTACAAAAATAGCTTTGAAAACCCACTAACCTAGGCTAAGATTCCCAATCTATAATCACAGAACTTTCATCCATTGTGAAAATATTTCAAATGTGCCTCTACCATACAATATCTTTATGCTGAGCAAATGAGTTTATGTAAATACTTGCGCCCTCTTACAACATGCTTTCATATGTTAATAGATGAGATTGATCTCTATTAAATATAATATTTTTCTTTATATTAATTATAGGTTATTACAAATACAATTGTAAGATAGTATAAAATATTCTGATTCTAGGAAAGAATCCTCATTTTGGAGAAAAGACCTACTTAGTTTTGTGCGCCGATGAGAAAGTTTTGGGTGTATGTGTGTGTGTGTGTTATTGTTGTTGTTGTTGTTATTATTAGTATTATTATTTGATTGTAATATATCATTACACAGGTTATTTTTAAGCAAATATACAACACTGTGGAAAATATAATTAATCCTGGCAGAATTTCAGCTGCTATGTGTACCAGGCCTGTGTGGTGACATCAGTCTATCAAAAATGATCAACCTTTTGATGCTGTGTCACAGCTCTGGAGTCTATAAATGTGTTAAGCCACATTCATAATTATCTTGGGGTACACGGGGCCTGTGGACCATAGGTTGGATGCTCCTGAGTAATGAAGTCCCATAAAATTCCAAGGGCTTTTAAAAAACAAGAAAAGGGATAAACAGAAAAAGAGGAAGATGAAGGTGCAGTACAAGAGGAGGAGGAGAAGATGGAACAAATCATCACTCTAAGAAGAAGAAAACACAGTCATAAGATCAGTCGCAGCACCTTTTCTTGGTGTGACTCTCAGATAAAGCCATCACCTTCTCTCTCGGCATAATGCCTTCCTTCATACTGATTTTTAAGATATAATTATTCATGTGACTCATTGCAAGCTAGCTCAGAATCTTTGTGGAAGTAGGTGTGGTATGAATAATAAACTAATTGACTTGCAATATTGCACAAAAAATAGATCCCTTTATAAAGCAAAAGTTCTTTAAAAATATACAGAAATTTTCCTGAGTGATGTGTCCCAAGAGGCCTAAACCCTTGTCAGAATGAAGACTAGTGTTTTCTGTGTTTGGCAAATAATAATGTTAATTGTAGCAACAATAATAATACAATCCTTATTGGCCTGAGGTGCTGCTTGCTGCCGGGAAATTCAGTTCAATTAAAATCACTTGTTAAGTTTTTATTATCTTCTAGCTCAGAAAATGGTGGGGATGGGGGCAAGAGATGAAGCCATGGCTACAATTTAATTTGCTTTGGCCTGGGGTACTATTGGTGCAGAGAAAAGAAATGTTATTAGGCACTTGAGAAAGTACCAGAATGTTTTGTACTATCTTATAATTGTATTTGTAACAATCCGTGCTTAATGTAGGGAAGAATAATGTATTTAATAAACCTCAATCTTATTTACTAACATATGAAAACAGATTTTCAAGGTGGCACAAACTATCTACATAAAGTCACTTGCTCAGCATAAAGATATTGTATAGTAGTCCCAATTTTACAGTGTTCTCTCAGTGGCTGGAAGTTCTCTGATCATAGATTGGGAATCAGCCTAAGCTAGTAGGGTTTCAAAGCTCTTGTTGTAAATGATGTTTGTTTAAAGTTATTGATATGAAGAATTATTAAGGAACGTTTGTCTTGCATGAGAGGCCACATTGTCTACATACAACACAAACCTATTAAAAAAAAATTAAGGTCTGGAAATCAGTTTGGCGGTTCATCCGGAAATTGGACATAGTACTACCAGAGGACCCGGCTATACC
>NW_022196915.1:85058518-85081657 GCF_008632895.1 Mastomys coucha | reverse complement strand
AAAAAAAAAAAAAAAAAAAAAAAAATTAAGGAAAACAATCAACAGAGAGAAGGTCTGCCTCTTAACAAAGACCTTTCAGATGTCTTGGGGAAACAGCTATAAGTTCCTGTGGCCACCGTAAGAAGGATGACCAACACGAACGAGTACAGGGCTAGTCAACTTTTCTTTCCAACACTGTGGCTGCTTTACCAGTTCTTCCTTCTGACCCATCTCCCCAAAAATCTTGGTTACTTAGATCTCTAGCAGGCCCTACTTATCACCTTATGCTACAAATCAATCTTAAGCAATCCCCTCCACACCCAGAAATGGCTTGATTCCCATCTTTATGCTGATGACAACTAAGCATGTATCTGTAGCTCCAATCTCTTTCATAACTTCAACTGGGTATATCCAAATACTTCAAGACAACTCTGCATTGGTATCTCTCAGATGCCTCCAACTGAACATGTTCAGAACTGTATTTTTCTCCTTCTTAAATGATTCTTCTAGTTTTTACTTTGGCTCCTGGCACTACAATTCCCCAGGTGCTTTTATATAAACCTCTACTCATCTTCAGTTTCTCCCTTTTGCTCACTCATACTTCCAATAATTTGCCTGGTTCTGGGATGACGATATCTGAGGCTCATTGGAAACGCATCTTCTTCCTGTCCCCTGTTGCTTCTGCATCACTCTCAACTACAGTCTCTATGTCCCAAATTATAGAATGGCCATCAGCCAGCAGATGGGGAAGGGTGAGCCAGGATTAAAGCACATGGAAATTGTGCATGCTGGAAGTGAGGCCCAAAGGCTAAAGTATCGGAGCCCGATATTGGCAATTACAGAGTCTAGCTGTATCTGAATGCTGTTCATACAATGAGGGGGCACGGGAGTTTAGTATCCAGTGCTTCAAAAAATCCGTTTGTCTTCGGACAAAAGCATGAAGCTCTCTACAGTAATGAAGGAGGTTTTGAATGAATAGAAGATGAGGTTTTCTCTTCTTGGTTTCCAAATATCTCACAGGGTAGCCTTGGCAGAAAGTGTATGATGTTCTTGCTCAAAGACTCATGAAATTTAAGTTGGTGAGTAAATGAACTTTATTTCATCATTTGAAAACTATTGGCTTATTACTTTCATCCATTTATTTTAGTGTATGTTGAGAGAAATTGTAAAAGTGTATTTTACAATAATAAGAGGAGTCCATTTCCCACGGGACTTTATACATTGTATGTGTATGTGTTGTATACATATGCACTATGCGGTTAGCATATGTGGACATTTCCTGGTAATCTTTTCTATTCTGGACACAGCAATTTTTTTCTGCTTTGGCATATGTCTTGAGCCCTTGGAAGAGCCCTTGAACCATGGTTGGAAAGTCCTACCCCAGCAGGAACCCCGGATCATAGGGAAAGCATAGTTCTAACTGACCGCTGTAACTCAGGCAGCATTTCTCATGGTAATGTAAATCTAAGGAGGGTTCTAAAACACAGCTGATGTCTCAAATAAGTGCTTAGTGCACTTCATTTCAACTGAGCATGTGTGTTTTCAGAATGAAATATTATGCCAAGGACGAGTTGATCTAGTGACTTCCCTTAAGTGCTTTGGCAATACTCATGGTGAGCTGCTGTCAATTTTCTAAAGCACAGCCCACTTCCATAGGTCTGAAGAAGTCTGAAGGATATGCAGGCTCTGCTTAACCATGTCTAAACAACATCCTGCATCTTCCACTCACTTAAGATAGTTGTTCATATTTTCAAAGAAAGTATTGATAAGAATATTTGTGCTAAAGGGGAAGGAATTAAAAATAATTGTCTATTTTATATAATGTTTATGTCATCTCATTTCCATAAATAGGAAGAATAAGTACTTTTGATCCAAGTAACATTCCAACATAAATACTGTTCTCCTATCACCTTTTTCTCTTAATATATTCTCTTAGCTTATAACATAACAATAAGCTGATGATCACTATAACATATTGATAGGCCTATAAAATTTAATTAGAGAATTAATATAAAGTGAAAGAAATATATCAATGAAGGAACTAGTAAATGAAGGAACTATATCAATGAATGAAAGAAAATTTTAAGAGTTATAATTTGGGAAAAAATAACTAATGATAAGGAAAGTCAAATACCAAAATAAAGGAATGGGTTTCAGGGAACTTTCAAATAACCTGCAAAGCTTCCATGGTACCAAGGATGAAGGGGTCATTTTAAACTGAATGTATACCAAATCAGGCCAGTCCACTTAACAGATTTACCACACCTGCCTAACAAGATACTTCATTGGCCATAAACTCTGTGTACTGTGTCAAATAAGTGCCTAATCTTCAATAAATATTTGTAGAATGAAGGAATGAATCTACTATACAGAGAGAACCAGCCATTTACTTTGAGAACACACTTTTGTTAATGTGCTTTCCTGTTCTGGGACCATAAGGACGGTGATATGCCTTGACTTTGGTGTGGAATGTGGGTCACTAAATGGGTATTTTCCTTGCATAGTTCTCTAAGTCAGAAATTTTAAATGTCTCTTTTCTTTTCTTTGATAAAGGGATGAGATGAGAGCCATCTCCACACGGTGAAAATACAAGAGCCCAGAACATTTCTATTTCTTTCTCTCTTCTAACTCTCTCTAGCCCTAGGCCTGGAAGCTTCTAGCCTCCATACACTTCAATCTTCTAAGCTTACTGATTGAATCTGGCTTCTCTTGGCTTCTCACTGAATTGCTCTGCTTGGTCTCATACTAACGTTGGAATTATGTTCTAATCTTCTGATTCCTTCTCATTCTCTGGCTCCTTCTGGTTTCACTGTGTCTAGCTTGTTCTCTCTATCACCTGTCATTGTAACATAGTCTCACTAAAACTGCCACACACGCGCGCGCACACACACACACACAGACACACACACACACACACACACACACACACACACACACATGCGCACGCTTTTTCCTTACATCGCTCTTAAGAACCTCTCCTTCCCGCGGCACTTTCATCAGAGTTAAATGTATCCAATCTCTGACTCATCATGTCAAATCTCTCCATGATTTCTTGCTTTGTCACTTTCAAACGCGGCTGCTTCCTTCTACAAACTATCCTTGCCTTCATTGTTAGGGATTAAAGGTGTGTATTAAGATATGTACTAAGATCCAGCCAGACCATACTCTAATCCAGAGTGTGTCTGCATCCTAGCCAGATCACGTAGACCTAGAAGGTTTTGGGATGTGATCTCCTGATAGAACAGCCATGTCTCCAGATTAAAATGTCTCTACAAGAAAGGTTTCTTGCCGGGCGGTGGTGGCGCATGCCTTTAATCCCAGCACTTGGGAGGCAGAAGCAGGCAGATTTCTGAGTTTGAAGCCAGTCTGGTTTACAGAGTGAGTTCCAGGACAGCCAGGACTACACAGAGAAACCTTGTCTTGGAAAAAAAAAAGGAAAAGAAAAAATAAATGTTTCTTGACAGAAATTTTAGTTGCTATACACTTCTTAAGGCAGTTCTGATGACTTTACAACTTTAAGAGAGATACTGTTTCCTCTGTTCATGGCACCATTTGTTCAGCCTGAAGCTTATTTATAGGGAAGAGGCATATGGAGCATGACACCAGTACATAGCAGAAGGACTTTCTGTTTATTTGGGACTGAACATAGGCTAGGAAGGTGAGTGTGGACCATCTCCTCAGTACACAGCAAAAAGACTTTATACACATTTGTGGCTGTGAATAAGCAAGAGGAAACGCAGAAGTTAGATTTAATTAGGCAAGAATTACATCAGATCAGGCAGAAGAAAAAGTCATGACAGCTGGTCAGAGACCATTAGTAAAAGAAAGAGGACACACATCTCATCATCTAGGGAGGGTGGTTGCTCTCTGTGTTTTATTATCTGGCTTAATTAATAGAGAGGACTGGAAATCAAGACAGCTTGATTCTCTTCCCATCATATGAATGCTTTCACATTGCTCTTTCTGACTTCAGCTTTTTAAGACAATTGACTGCAACTTGATGAAAATATCCTCTGTGTGTAGTGGTGTAAGAGCCCAGCTCTGTAGGCACCATTAAAGAACCGGCACTCTAAGCAAGTCATTACTGTCTAAGTACTTCTTAATTCAGAAATCAAGGAACTAAATGCGGGCAGGAGATTTAAAAGTCCATAATGATATCAGTTTAAATGAAGCTTCTGGAGTTATGTTGTTTAAAAAAAAAAAAAACTATAGCAGCACTCTGTGGTTCATCAGCTACTTGGAAAACAGTAAGCCATGTGTCAGGGAAGGAAGATACCTCATGGCCCAACACTGGCTCCTGGTGAAGCTAATTTTTTTTCTAGAAAGGAAATTATCACCCCAATTTCCTTATCTCAGCCTTGCCTCGGTGACTGTAGATCATAAAAATCAGAATTCTTTTTTTTACTAGATATTTCTTTATTTACATGTCATATGATTTTTCCTTTCCCAGTTTCCCCTCCAAAAAAAAAAAAAAAAACCCAAAAAACAACAAGAACAAACCCCTGTTCCTTCCCCCTCCCCCTGCTTGCCACCCCACCCTCTCCCGCTTACTGGCCCTGGCAACTCCTCCAATTGCAACCATGATCTGTACCCTCTCCAGGTGACAGATCTTCAGTGTCTACTCCAGCTAAACACTGCAACACTTGAAGCATTGGATAAACTAGTACTGCCTAATACTTCTGCCTTAGTTAGGGTATTCCTGCTGTGAACAGACGCCATAACCAAGGCAAGTCTTATAAGGACAACATTTAATTGCGGTTGGTTCACAGGTTCAGAGGTTCAGTCCATGATCATCAAGATGGGAGCATGGGCAGCATCCAGGCAGGCAGGGCACAGGAGGAGCTAAGGGTTCTACATCTTCATCTGCAGGCTGCTAGCAGAATACTGACTTCCAGGCAGCTAGGACGAGGGTCTTAAAGCCCACACCCATAGTGATACACGCATTTCAACAAGGCCACACCTACTCCAATAAGGCCATACCTCCAAATAGTGCCATTCCTTGGACCAAGCCTATTCAAACCATGACAACTACTCTGGGCCATTTCTGGAAACTCTATCCCTATTTTTTTTTTAAGTTCCATAAGATATTCTAACATGCACTGTCACTAGACACTGGGTCTTGATGAATAGAGTCAGAGACATCCCAAGCCTGGTGTTCAACCAAGCTTTGCTTCTAAGAAAGTAGGTTTCCCACATGGAGTCAGGTTTCCAAGGGAAGTCTGGCTTGACAGTAAAATTTTGAGGACAGACTAAATGTGGTTATGAGTCCTACTTTATCTCTTTGATACTTCCAAGGCTAGAATGTTCTAGTTATATCTGGCAATCCCATGTGCAGGGATGAAAGCTTATGAATTGTCTTGGAGAAACTGAAACCTAGTGTCATCCATTTAATCTCTGACTCCCCTTCTGGTTGTGACTGTCAGTGATCAGCTGCTTTCAGGTCTCCTTTCAGTGCTATATCAATGTCTTTGTGGAGCTAACTGCTCATTTTATAAATGAGGAACAGACCTTTCATAAATGAGACAAGATTTGTCAAGGGAAAGTCCAAATCAGGAATCGACCCCGGCTTTTCTGACTCTTTTTTTGGTGTTTCTGTCAAATGGAATAGCTATCTTTAAGATATCAGTTCTGGATTTGTTCTACTAGAGAGCAGGTAAGAGTTCACTGTAAAGAGAACTAAACTGGTCCATCCTCATGATGCTGTGACCAAACTCTATTCTCAGACACAGAACAGAGATTTCAGAAATTTGGATGCTAAAAAGTAAATCTAACTTTTCCATTCTCCCTCAACTCCCTGCCTCTGAAAAAATCACTTAATATCTTGGCATATTCTAAGATAGTACATTACACTGAGCTACAATCCCATCCCCAAACTAAGCCTCTCAAGAGAGTTTAACTGGAGACGAATCAGATACTTCTTATAAAAATTAGATTTCAGGTTTCAAAATTGAGCCACTATCCATGGCGAAATAAACACTCTCAAACCTGTGGCTCTTCCCTGTCTAATTCAGAAAGAAAGCGAAGAATTCTAGGCAAGAAGAGGAAATGAGGAAAGGTAACTCATAGGATTCTTTAGGGAAAAAAAAATTCCTCTCTAGATAGATCTGCTTAAAAAAAATAGAAGTAAATAAAAATGGGAGTCCTGAAGATGGGAAAATTAAGAGTGCCTGTTGTTTTATTTCTTCCATTAAGTAAAAATTGATTTATAGTCACAAGTGCTCTTAAACAGATGGAATTAAACTTATTCTTTGCTGAACATGAATTGCTTTGCCTGAGAATGAATGTGTAGTCCATGGCTCATAAAGGAATGATTTTGAGAATGGGGCAATCAAAAGTTATATGAACAGGTAGAGGACAGAGAAGGCAATTAGAGTTTAACTAAAAGAATAAATCAACCAGTATATGATACATCTTTAAATAACAACAAGATACCTAGGTATGCAGCCATCATCTCTTTAACAGCTCTGATTTTCATGCATGTGACACTGTAGAGCCAGGGACTATGTTTCAGAATTTTATTAAATACTTAAGGCATTAAATGAACATGATGAAAATAGAAAAGACAGACCTTGTTTGCTTTGTAGCCTGCCGAGCCAGGGCACTTGAACTGTTGTTTGGATTCTAATTGGTGCTATGAGAGAACGTTATTATAGGTAATGTGGGCACTTAAGGAGAATAACTTACAGCACAGGAGATCTTCAGTCAGATTGCAAAGGACCCTCAGTGCCAATAGTCTATTCCCTTCTGAGACTGAATCCATGGGTGCAGACGTGCTGAACACACGCTCTACCATGAAGCTATCCTACACATACTGTTGGGATTCCATTTATGATACAAATTTTTTTTTCTTTTCTGAGAATCATAATATGAAAATGTGTTGGAAAACTGTAGGCAGCCGCTTGGACGGTGGCGTCCAATATGCTGCCAGTTTCCGATGCACCGTGGCACTAGACAGTTCCACTGCGCATGCGCCAACCCCTCCCGAGCAGGTGCATGCTAATGAGGTGATTGCCCGGGAACCAATCCAGGAGGACCACGAGAGCTCGGGCTCGGGTATATAAGCAGCGTTTGCTGAGCAACTGAGGCCATTCCACATCACCAAGAAACCTGAAAGAGCTGTAACAAAAAGGAACTTTTGACACAAAGCAACAAGTACTATAAAATTAAACATTTCTAATATTCAGGCTCAGACAGAGGGAAAAGTGTGTGTGTGTGTGTGTGTGTGTGTGTGTGTGTGTGTGTGTGTATGTGTGTGTTGCTTAGGAGAGATTACACTCTCAGCTTTTCCCTTGTTCATCTCATGTTTCCTGCAAACTAGAGAAATCCTGTCACTCGTTCAGAGAGACATATTTCCAGGTAGGATAAAAGGACGTAGGACACCATCGCGTGGCACAATCTGTTTATTCTCACAGTCTTGGAACAGTTCATATCCATGGACTTATAATTTATTAAGGAAATAATAATCAATCAACATTGTAATATAATTAACATTTGACCTACAAGAAAACAAAAGAGTTAGTTGTGGTGGTTTGTACCTATAATCATAGCACTTCAAAACCTGACCAGGAGAACCTGACAGTGAGAGTTCGGGCCACCTTAAGCCACATGAGATCCTGTCTCAAAATTAATTAATTAATTAAATATTATAACACAAAAAGGTTATAAAAGAAAGCACAAGAAAAACCAGCCTGAACTTTTTGAAAATAATAAGTCATAGGAAAGATACCTAACAACTAGAGACATATGTAGTAGATAAATATGTATTTGTTTATTAAACATGGATGCATATTTGCTAAGTATAAATACTTGAGATTTTTTCCAACATGTAGTCTTTAAAGAAATACAATGCCCAAGAATGTTCATCCAGTTACATACCCTGGTGGATGAGCACACAGACAAGCATTTTCTGAGGCCCATCAGTGCCTCAGCCTCTCTGAAGAGAAGGCATGGCGTTCTAGGGTTACAATTATAATTCTACTTTTACCAAATTGAACTGTGCAGCATTGTGAGAGCTAAGGGCCTTTCCCTTGGAGGTTACATAAAAGAATGACGGTATATTGAATGACCTTTAATTATTCAGTTTCCTTCCAAGCATAGTGATCTCTGTTCTAGTTCCAGCAGTGGGTCGGAGACTAAATAAGAGAAACTCAAAGAGAAGAGTAGCCAAGGAACAAATAAATTGAAAAATGCAAGCACTATTCCTTTCCTGGGGGCCTTCCCTTCCCCTTTAGAGCATATGTGTATATGTGTGTGTGTGTGCAAGTGTATTACATATATGTTTTCATATATGTATATGTACATACATACATATTCTTCACCCACTTTTTAAATCAACATATAAAACTCTGGGTGTGAATAGCAAATTTGAATGTTCAGTTTCGAGAGACTTTGAACGCTGTACATAAAGAAGCTGACTAGAGAGCAGCATGTCATCTGTCGCTGCTACAAACTTTGGGCCATGACAACAGGACGTAGTGACGAGGTGACCCGGAGCTGTCTCCCCGGCCAGTTTCCTAGTGGGGTCCTAAATGCAAAAGAGTAGGTGAGTGGTACAGAAATACAGCATCCTGGCAACAATTTCACCTGCTCTGGGACCTCCTCACACAAGGTGAAAGGACTTCTCGTTCTCTGCAGTTCTGAGATGTGAGCTAGAGTATCAACCAAGCAAAACAACATTGCGTTAAGGCGTGGCTCTCCAGGCAGCCACGTGTGTCTTGCCCAATTTTAAACTGAGGGGTTTAGACTAATAGTAACTAACGGTACTTTCGGTCGGGTCTATGGTTTCTTCTTACATAACGCACTACATCTACAACCTAACTTGATCTGTGATCAGACTGTACCCTGCTACAATCTAACTCTGTCATTGTAAACAGACTGTTACCTACAGCGTGCAACCACACCCAGCTGACTCAAACGACAAGCAGCAATTGTTCAAACTACGTTCAAAGACAGCTGCAACCAATCAGGCAGTTTCTGGACCTCATTTCCGGTTTTTCGATAGCCGTTTCCTTTTTCCAGCTATAAACATAACCTATCTAGTGTGATAGGTCAAAACGTTTAAAGCCACTAGTTAGGAAGAGTTCCCCATTCTGGACTCAAAGGTAAAGGCAAAGGCTGCAAAACTAGGTTTGTTGATATTATAGTTTTAACACCACATACAGCACGACACCATAACCAGTCATGAGGACAGCCTGAGCTTTGTTGGGTGGTAAGCAGCTGCCTCTGGTTGCTATGTGCCTGCCTCATTTCACACTCACACAGAGGCAATTATACCGGAGGGGGTCGACCATCTCAAAAAAAAAAAAAAAAAAAAAAGCATGCTGTTTAAAGTGGAAGGTACTATAGGAGATGGTGTTTCTAGACCATGGTTAGATGGCAAATAAGAGGCAGGTTTCGAATTTATAAGAGCAGCTGTATTAGAACAATGTTTTCAAGTTCAAGCTAGGGTCAGTAGCGTTTGCTAGATATGAGAAACATGGAAATAAATGTTCTCTCCCTTTTCCAAGTGATTTGAGGAAAATATTCACTCCGAGAAAGCACTCCCTTATGCTTCTCAAGATGAAAAGAAGGTTTCTATTTATGTAGTATCCAAATGTCCTGGTGAGAAGCAAACTTATTTGTCCAACACGCTGAACCTACCCACCCATATTGACTCATGCACGGTCTCAGATGGGCTCGGCAATCCAGACTCTTTAAAAAGGCAAAGCACATGCTTTGTTGATGCTTCTTCCCAGATAAGTACTTACGCTGACTTTTGCAGTGTCGCCAGGTCCCCCCCTCCACATCAGCATGTTACTTTTAAAAGCTTTTCTCTTTATTGCTAAGTTCTTCCTTCCCATGCTCACTTGTACAATATGGTGTGTGTGCTGGCTTGAAATTTTGGAGCAGAATTTATGGACCTGCTATGGTTCAAATGATACTCTATTTTTGCCTGTTTTATTTTTGCCCAGGCTTGATATGTTTTATGAGGTTCTTGCCTATAGTACTGGCATCCGTATCTGGCATCACCAAAATTCCTTTACTTATTACCCTTGCAAAGCTTCAAATCTAAGAGTTTTCTTTTCCTCTATGTGATGTTAAAGCTTGTAATATTTTAAAAGTATGTATCTGGAAACCCTTCCACATCAAAAATGTTCACATCAAAAATTGAAAGGAAAAAAAAATCCTTTGGGAGTCTTTGAAAGTGTTTTGAGGGCAGAGAGAAGAGTCGACCAGAAGGACTGGTTCTCCTGTCCATGAGGACCCTCTGTGCAGCTGTGGGGGAAGGACCAGCGGGGTTGGAAGAAGGGTCTCTGTTCTGCAAAGCCCTTACCTGCCTGACCTCCTGTCTGTTCTGGGAAAACTCTACCTAATTTCTTCTACTAGCAAACACTCTGTGCTTCAGTTTTTCCCACTTTCACAGTAAAAAACAAAGCAGCTGTGAGTACTGGGATATCTTAGACAGACTAACTTGATTCTCCAAGGAAGACTGTAGACAAAGACCAAAACAGTAAAGAGACTTGAAGGAAGTGGGCAGCTCAGAGGATGGAGCCAGCATCCCTGGAAGAATCTCATTCACATACCATCCCACAAGAGGAAGCTATAAGCACCTTAAGGATCCTCAGGAGCCCCTCCATGTAGCCCTGAACTGCCTCTTCCTAGCTCTAAGGCTGTGTCACTTGCTTCTCCAGAGACAGTCAGAGATAAAAAGGGTTCTTGAATCCTTGAGTGCTTTTTAGTGTGGAAATGGAAAAGTTGGGTTAACCCAATGAATTATCAGGGCCACAGGTAGTCAGCTGGAGGTTGGCCTGCCCCACTCCCTTTTTTCCCTACAGCACACCTGCTAACTCACCTGGAAAACTTGGTTTCAGAGAAGGTAGTTTCAGAGCAACACTGATAAATTCTCTTGAAATTTCCAAGCTTTCTCAGTCTGCAGTCATGAGGAGCTAACTGATTTAAAGGTTGCTCAGAGCCCTCATTTCTAATTCTTCTGTCTCCTTGCCATCTGTCTATTCTTCTCTCCTCCATCTCTCTACACTCTGTTTCTTTTTTCTGCCTCCCCTCCCATATTTTTTTTTCTCTTCTCCACGATGCTGACCTTGGAAATCTCTTATCAGGGGCCCTAGCTCATTTTGCATAGTTTATTTCCTTTGGAAAGAAAGTATTAGAGATAACCAATTGGTAAATAAAAATCATGTCTTTACAAAGACAAAATGTTTCCAAAAATATTTTTTTTTTTTAGAGAGGTGGAATTGGAGGAGAGATTTGGTTTTGTATTTTGGGTTTCAGAAAGTTATTTTTTTAAATATTTTGAGTTTCAGAAAGATATTGCTTTATATTTGGGGTTTTAACCATTTTTGTAAAAGGGCTCTAGGACAGGTTAGGAAACCGGCTTCTGAAAAATGCAGCATCCTAATGGAGCATTGCCTGAGAAGATACAGCAGAGAGTACTCATTGTACCGATGCGCAAAAGCTGAATGACACCTAAATGGCTTTTCTTTGCATCACACACAGCGGTTAAGTGTTTCGCATGCATTTGTCACTGCTATTAATGTAATCACATAAAACTTTCTCTTGTTCTCAAGTGCTTTTAAAGTGAGCTATTTGAGCTTTTGATTCTGCAGGTTTTCCTCTTTCAAAATTAGCAAAGGTAATCTGTGAGCCCCGAACACCCCCTCCCTGTGCCTGCCTTTTAATGTAAGAGCAGAAGTAAAGAGAAGAATATGGTAGTTGATCGAGAAAATTGAGAGCTGCCGGTGTATCTTCCAAGGATCATTGCTCGTAACTGTAATAAAAATATCCTGGGAGATTCATAAAGAACTCGGCAAGAGTGGCAAGCATTGTCTGCATTATATAATATTAATGGCAGATCATCTACACAAGCTTTCCACACAATTATTCTTCTACTGTGTTTTCCCTCTGATGTTGGAACTCAGCTACCTCTGAGAGAGACTAAATTCTTGCTACTGGCTCCCTGCAGGGCAGTCCTGCAATCTGCAAAGGAGACAGGGAAGTGATGGGTTTCACCTTGGGGGAGCCCAGGGAGTGACCACCCAGAGTTACAAGCACGGTGGGCTCTGTGTGGGGTAGTGAAGATTTTAGTCTATTCTTGGGCTCCTGGCACGGTCTTCAGAAGTGGACTGGTGGCCCTGCTGCCTCCCTTTTCCATGAAGAACACTCGAGTTGTGACATTGTTAGGTAGCTAGATAAGAATTATAAGTAACCTTGGAGACCATTGAGGATGGATAGATCTTCCCCACAGTCAGCTTTCTACTCCATTGCCTGGGTCCCTGGTAACACTCAAAAAATGACACAATTGTTCCTTCTTACACCTCCTGGTCAGAGGAATGGAATAGCTCTGGCGCTAGAAACATGACATTCTGCCCCAAAACATTGTAAGTTACTGACACCTTTGTTAAGAGTTAATGGGGCTGGGCCTGCCAATCAGGAGTCCCCTCTTTCCCAGGAAAGCTGATTCACCTAAAGACATGCTAAGGAGATAGGAGGAATAATTATCCCCTTAATGAGGTAAAGTACTTTTCCTTCCCAGAAACCCCTCCCCTGGTGCAACCCTGTATACAGACTCTGACATGCAGCCTGCGTCCGTTCCTGACTTACTCAAAAGAGCATAACTTCTCTCTCCCTCTTTTTCTTTTGGATACAATTCAAAAGTCTAAGCAAGCTTTCTGTGACACGCTGGGAGATCTTACTCTTATCTCTGACCTGCATGCTTAACGTCAAAAGTATGCCTTTCTCTCTATGGAGCACTTCCAGACAGCTCCTAGGAGTCTTCAGCTTACCTACACCATTGTTTACATCTCGAACGGCGGCAAAGTTCTCCATCAGCTTCTTTTCCAGTCCATTCCTTAATTATTTTATTAACTAGAGTAAGAACTCACACAAGGGAACCTCAGTTTCCCCAAGAGCCGCAGCATGGTTCTACCATTTCCTGGCACTGTGGCCTGAGACAAACTGCTTAACTTTTCTAAGCTGCAACACCTCCTTATAACACCCGCGTCATAGGGTTCCACTGAGACAAAGGGATAGAAAGCACATAGCCAGGAGGCTGGCATCAGTCTGCTCCGAAGATGCGGGTTTGCTGTGCCTCCACTCTAGTTAGGCATCAGCAAGTTACTGAAAGTGTGGCTGCCTCTTTGTATTCCTTTGGGGGCTATTGGGGGTGCAGATGTCCTAAGATGTTTTTCCTCAGTCACTCTCCACCTATTGTTTGCAATAGGGTCTCAAATGGGAATTACCAGTGGCTTTTCTGTTTTGATTTCTGAACCTGGAGCTCACTGTTGTCTGACCAGCAACCTCCAGGGATCCTCTCCACCTTCTTAGCACTAAGATTATAGATGTGCTCCATGACACTCAGCTTTCCCGAAGGTTCTGAGGGATCTCACCCAGGGTCCTCAAAGCATGCAAAGCGATTGTTTTAACCACAGAGCCATCATTACATCCACAACCACAAGTATTCTTGAAAGTTGTTTAGACTTTCTTGCTCTATTACATTTGAGAAGTGGGTTCATTTTTGTTTGGTTTTGTTTTAAATTGAGAGTTTCTCGTTTTAGAGCAGTCCCAAATTTATAGTAAATTTGGACAGAGAAGACAGAAATATTCTTGATTGCTTCTTTTATCCCCCATCCTGACCATGTTTCTCCTTTTGCTGATATTTTGTGATATTATGGTACGGTTCATTTGAGACACCTGATGATCAATCTTGGCAGTACTAGTCTTTCACGGTCTCCACAATTTTTTGCCTTTTCTAGGATTTGTATATAGAGTCATATAGTAAGCATATTTTCCAGACTGGCATTGTTCACTTGATTCCTTTTTTCTTGATGGCGTCATTAATTACTTTTATTCTTACATAATATCCCATTGTCTGGAGAAACCACAGATTGTTTATCCATTCACCTAGTGAAAGATGTTTTAGTTGCTTCCACATTTCAGTGGAAATGTGTAAATCTGTTATTGATAATAACATGCAGGCTCTTCTGCATGGGCATAGCTTTTTATTCATTTGCATTAATCATACAGAGCAGAAAGGCTGAGTGGTATGATAAGAACATGTTTAGTTTTGTAAGAAATGGCAAACTTCTTCCAAAGTGACTTTGCCATTTTGGACTCTCGTCAGCATTTTTTCAAACACTGAAAATTCCTTGACTGAAAGGTTACATATCTATAACTAGGTGCAAACATTTGCTAGTCTCTGTATTTTGTTTGCGTTTAAAAGTTAAGGTTATTTGAATTTCTAAAAGACTAAAACTTGACATTCCATGAGTTCCAACAATCTGAAAGCTAGTTTTTCCTATTGCAAAGAATAGAATGGTCTGTGCAGAAAAAACATATCATGGGCATGAGGAATAGTACAGGCATGATAATGTCAACAATGTATTAAAAGAGCAAACTTTTACTTTAAAACTGCAATCCAACATTTTCCAAAACAAGGCTAAGTCATTCACACCATTTGGCAATCACAAAGGCAATGTGGAAAAACATTTCTAGTGAAATGATACTGTTATGTGGATGAATCTAAAGAGACATCAAAAGAGAAAAAGAGAAATAGTGTGTGTGCGTATGTGTGCATGCGCATGTGTACATGACAGAGAGGGAGAGGGAGAGAAGGAGAGACTGACATTTTTTTTTCTTGCTTAGGTAATTTTAAGGTATAATATTTACAATGGAATTAGGATATCTTACTGTGACTCTAAGCCAAAGGTATGTCATAAAGATGTACATATTTTATACCCTTTCATTATATCACTCAACATAAGGTGATCAAAAAAAGAAGAGAAGAGAACCAGTGGGTAACTACTTGGAAGGATTGTCTTGGAGAGTTTTTGTTTGTTCTCTGAAGCTTGGGAGGTATGGTATTGAAAAGGTATTGCTATTATTATTATTATTATTATTATTATTATTATTATTAACTTTGATGGTTCCTCATACACAATGTTGACTGTAGAACAGGCAAGCCTTTTGATGAGTAGTTATCCAAGAAGTCTATAATTTAATTTAGCTTGAGTAGCAAGTGATGGAGTGAATGCTCAGCTCTAAACCGATATTTCTATCATCCCCATCTATGGCTCAGGGAGTACGGTAGAAAGAAGGGCAGAAAGAATGCAAGCACCAGAAGATAGAAATGAGTGGTGAGAGCCGATCTTCTGGGCACGATATGACCACTGCAGTCGTGAGCTCACAGTAGCTACATCTGCATTGAGCCTGTTCAAGACTAGACTTGCCCATAGACCACTAGGGCTTCACTGGATAGTCCCATGCCTGCGATCACACAGATGGCCCTGGTTAAATTCAACTCACCAAGCAACAAAACAAAGAGATATGAATGTGGGAAAGGAGGGAGGGAGGTTGACAGGGGTGATGAGGAGATAATAGAAGGAGTGAGTAATCAGAATGTATTATGCACATGTATGAAACTGTCAAAGAACTGAGTTAATCAATTAAAAAATGATCCCATATTCTCTGAACAGACAGCAGGTATGTGTACTTTGTACAAACATAAAACAAAGAGTATCAGGGTAAAACTGGAAGATGATGGAACATCAAAGGGAGAGTGGCCAGTATTCTGAGTACTCCAGGGAGGGCAAGAGAGGACTGGAGAGCCTCAGGACAGCCTCAGTGAAGGACTGGGTACAGCTGGAGAGAAACACACCATGTATACGGACCCACCGCCACCTGTTCTTCACCCTCCTGAGAGACAACACACTGTCTTCCCTTTACTGGTTTTCCTCCCCTGTCACCTCTCTGGAAGTTCCTTTGGCCACTTGACCAGGCAAATGAGCAGAGGCTTGATTCCTACCAAGATGACTGGGAGTCAATATGTTGAGACAGAAGAGATTTGACAGGAAAAAAATATGGACAAAGATAAAGAGGATTTAAAAAAACAACAACAACAATTCTGATTTAAGAAGGCAGAAATAGGGGCAAATAATGCAACACAAGAGAAGTTAGCTGAGTTGATGCTGGTCACATGTCATGACTAAAAGAACTCTCCATTCCTACTTCATATGTAACTATCAATGTCTCACAAATTCCCATCAATCGGCATAAAAGAAACTGTAAATTTTTAACCTCTGTCCACTGGAGATAGTGTCTCCAGGTGGCTGAGGGGTAAGAAGCAAAGCTCTGCTGGCTGGGTCTGCTCCCAGCCCTGGAACTTGGCAGCTCTCAGAGTTTCACTTAAGGTCTCGGGTCAGAGGGAGCAAGTACAAGAGGTGTTCATGTAAACACACTGAGGTCCTGTGAGCGACAAACCCACTCTGGTTATTTATTTTAGATTTGCAAAAATGTTCTCATACTGTTAACTTCAGGATCTGCCACCATATACAGATTGAGACTCTGAGAGAACACAGCTATGCATTTCCATTTCTGGCTTGGAGCTGGTTTATTAGTGATATCTCATACACAGAGTTTACAGTGTTCCCTTCCCTCATTATCGATGAATTTAAAAATGTTTTTGAACATACTCATCACTTAATCACTGGAGCCTGAGAAAGGGATGATATTTTTAATGACTCATAGTAGATTATATAATAGAATTTAATATATTCCCACCTTTCTGCATAAAAACCATTTGTGGAGCATTAGGAAGTTGCGTTCTCGGCAAGTGTGAGCCCTTGCAGTCAAGCTTATCCTCAGCACTTCATATCAGTGTGAAGAATTGGGGATCTAATCTTCTTAGAGGTCTTCACTCTACTCAATCAAAAAGGAAGGGCCTCTGTGTTTACTCAACTGGGTACATTGTACATAAAAGGATTTGCGTTACAACCCTCACACTATGTCTTTAGAAATGGGAATGTGAATGAAGTAAGGCATCAAAGGGACCTTTGCCATGGCAAACACCTGTCCTGGGTGTCCTCACTGTCTTACTAACTTAGAGCTTCAAATATTTGCTTCTTGTGCTATAAGATTGGCATCTTCACCATCCACTTAGGATGTACTAAGGGCAGCTGTGTATTTGTAGGGCAGCAGAGGTATGCAGAATATGACATGAGAGCTGTCTAAAGTGACATTGCCAAGTATGGAGTAGAATGCTATGTCCTCTGTGGCAGGTAGCTCACAGTCCTTTTGGAACAAATAAAAGCAAATGAGGAGATTTAAAATGAGCGTAGGTGAACTGCAAACACTTGCAACGTATAACAGAAAATTCTAAATTCGGAGGCAAGAGGAAACCAGAAAAGGATTGATAAAGTTTTGATGACTTTTGTAACATTTGAATTTGCCTCAGATTCTAATGGTTTGGAGACAGAAGGAAAGATAAACTAATGCAGAAGGACTGGAGGAGCCTGAGACAGGAAACATGCAGCCATGTGCGCTGTCTGAGTAGCAGAAGGGGACCTAACTGAAAAATGACTACTTCCAATATATTTGAAAGTATATTTAATAACACAATTTAGCATGTCTTCTATCAATCTGGGCATTGGACTTTGAATACTATAAATCAATGGGAAGCAGATGAAATGAAACAAAATTATTGGATTAATACTGGGAGGCACACAGACATCTAAGAGGCCTAAAGGAATTAATGTACATAGATGAGCACTCCTAAACAGAATCACCTTTCATTAGAAAGACACCACACGAAGCCTACACAGCAATACCTGCTCCTTGTCAGGGCTTTAGTGGCATCCCTCTGCTTTCCCTTCTGTAATCCCTCTCTTTTTCTTTTTCTTCTAGCTTTTCAGTGTTTGTTTAAATTCTCTCAGCCCCCTCTGATTGATATGGTAGAAAACATGACTTGAAAATACAACATCCTTACCGTCCTACAATGACACTTGTATACTCTTATTCCTCTTTTCTCTTTCTTACTTCTTTTCTTCTTCTTCTTCTTCTTCTTCTTCTTCTTCTTCTTCTTCTTCTTCTTCTTCTTCTTCTTCTTCTTCTTCTTCTTCTTGTTCTTCTTCTTGTTCTTGTTCTTCTTCTTGTTCTTGTTCTTCTTCTTGTCCTTCTTCTTCTTCTTCTTCTTCTTCTTCTTCTTCTTCTTCTTCTTCTTCTTCTTCTTCTTCTTCTTCTTCTTCTTCTGTTGGTGATGGGGCGGGGAGTGGGTGGGTTGGTTTTGGTTTTGAATTTTCAAGACAGATTTTCTCTTCCGTAGCCGAGGGTGTACTCAAACTTACTTCTCTATAGACCAGGCTGGCCTCAAACTCAGAGATCAATGATCAGAGATCTGCCTGCCTCTACCTCCCATGTGCAGGGATTAGAAGTGTCCACCAGCACAGTGCAGGGAGAGCTGAATATCTTAAGTCCTTTCAAAATGGGCAGGATAGGAACCTTTAGGCTCCCCTAATTTCAGGATCCATCTCTGGATGGGTAAGACCAGAGTCTTCTAGGCTTTTCCAGGGTGGATTAAGCTGACTATTGGAAACTTGCCTCTGTGTGAGATGGATCAATGCAGAGGTGACTCACAGAGAAAACCTCAGATAACTGAGCGTACCAACACACTTACATACGTAAACCCTAATTCCGTTCTTACAAATCCCAATCTGAACTCCATTGAAGTAACGCTTAGAACAGCTATGAAATTCGTCAAGAAATCTTGACAATACAGCTCTCAGTTTTCATTCCTATTCCATGGCCTCGGGCATGGTAGCCAAGCAGGTAGATGTGGCATGAGCTCTGGAGTTGGAAAATACAGACTTGCAGGTCTGCAAACTACTTATTCATCATCTTACTAGAAACTCTTCATTCATAGTCTCCTGCCTTTACTTAATAACTTAACCAAGTCAAGCTGATTTTTAAAAATAGATTCTGGGCTTAATAATGAAACTAAAGTTGCCATGTCAAAAAGAAATTAAATCGTCCTCCCTTCTGCTACAACTCAAAGATGGTGAGTAGCGGATTGTTTTCTGGAATTTGTTCTTGATTTATAATAGAGCTCCTTTTAAATAGCAAGAATGAACAAGGAATATAACTTCTGATGCTAATAGATCTTTTGGTTGGCATGTCCACTATGACTGGGAATGGTTTTGTAAACCTTGTGACGATTACATGCAGGTTTCCTTCTATATAAATGTTTCCTTCTACTGTAGTAATAGAAAACCCACTGAACGGGCTGAATGTGTCCTGTTAATGAATGCAACATGAACCCAGTTAATCAATACATGGAGAAGGCCAGAGGAGAAGTAATGAGATGTCTAGAGCTGTGTGTATCAGATAGTCTGATTCTGAAAACTGAAGCTAGCAGTGAGCAAAGTTCATAAGCCACAAGTTTCCTGCTCTGCTTTTAGGTCCAGACTCTACTCCCTCCGTTTTTCTTGACGCTCATACATGTGTGCCACTGATATACCAAAACACTAGGAAATCTAAGGAGGATGAAACCTTGTGCATTAGAGTCTATCGTAAGCCAGTGTCATAGGACAACGTAAACACACACACACACACACACACACACACACACACACACACACACACACACCTCCAAATAAAATTTAATTTTCTAAATGATGAAAAATATTAGGATTCATTTCAATGTTGTGTATTCTTCCTATGGAGAAAAAAAACAATACTAAGCATTCATGATGGAGCTGTACTATTCCTTGATTTTTAACAAAAGAAATCATATGAAAAAGAAGGCAGTGAATTAACAGACTTCAGCAAGAGTACGAGGGTTGCTATATTTTACATCTGTAAAAATTAACCTTTACATGTCTTCAAGTAGAAATTGTCCTTCAGCAGCTTCACCCGTATGTTCAAAGTGAAACAACTTAATTTCTAGCTTCTGTTTCTTGATTCCCAACCATGCCCTAGGTTTGGCTATGACTTGGGAGAACCATACTGATTTAGAATTGTTCTGTGAATGAGTGGATATATAAAAGGAACAGCTCCCAAGGCATTGGGCTTACAGTGAACACTTCTGTACTACAGAAAACTGGGTAGTAAAGGCAAAGGAGAAAAGGCACATTTCAGATGGAAATGACTGGTCTGTGTGTCTGTCTATCCAAAGAAGTGATAACGGAGCAAGGCCGTGGCCTCACGGAGGCAAAAAAGATGGAGTTAGAAGCTGGCCCCAGAGGTTTGCCCTGTGGACAAAGAAACTCAATCTTTAGTTTGTCTCATTTAGTTTGTCCCAGAGCCTGCATCAATGTACATTGCATATGCTCAACTCATGAAAGTTGACTGAGTAAGTGAAAGATAAACTTACATAATTCAATACATAAAATGAAAAATTCAACAAATGCTGGAAAGGGTGTATCTTAGCCAGGGTTTCTATTCCTGCACAAACATCATGACCAAGAAGCAAGTTAAGGAAGGAAAGAGTTTATTCAGCTTACACTTCCACATAGCTGTTCATCACCAAAGGAAATTAGGACTGGAACTCAGGCAGGGCAGGAAGCAGGAGTTGATGCAGAGGCCATGGAGGGATGTTCCTTACTGGCTTGCTTTCCCTGGCTTGCTCAGCCTGCTCTCTCATAGAAGCCAAGATTGTGCAGCCCAGGGATGGCACCACCCACAATGGGCCCTCTGCCCTTGATCACTAATTGATCCTTACAGCTGGATCCCATGGAGGCATTTCCTCAACTGAAGCTCCTTTCCAGGTAATAACTCAAACCTGTGTTAAGTTGACACACAAAACGAGCCAGTACAGGGTAGGAAAAGATCTCCAATTCATAGCTGCTAGGAATGGAAACAAATTTAGCCACTATGGAAGTCAGTATAGGGGTCCAAACCAACAAAACTTGAAAATAGACCTGCCATATGACCCAGATACATCACTCCTGCTTTTCCACCTGAGAGCATGCTCACAGGAGCAAGAAGTAAATCCAGCCTACATGTCCACCAATACGTGAATGAATAAAGATAATATTTATATGTATATTCTCTCTATATTTATATAACAGTATGTTATATATAAATATATATTTTTACATTCACATATAATTTACATGCAATATATAATTTATATTATAATATAGTTATGAAATATTATGAAATATATGATGTATAATTATTTATTGTATAATAAATATATATTATATGTATATGTGTACATGTGCAATGAGGCTTTATAGACCCATAAAGAAAAGTGAAATCATATTTGCAAGTAAACTGAAGCAGTTTAGAAATAGTTCTTTTAGGAATTGTCTGTTATACCACTGATAGATCTCACATCTTCTCTCATACACTAAATCTAGACTTAAAATGATTTGTATGGATCCATAGAAAACATAGATACCTTTTTTATGTCAATGTGAATATAGACCTTCTCCTCCCCCTCCTCTGCCCGCTTCCTCTTCTTGCTCCTCTTCCCTTTTCTCCCTCTTTTGTCGCTCCTCCCTAGTTCTCTCTCTTTTTTCTCCTCCTGTTAGGAATGCTGGGACCACACATGTCCAAGTATTGATCATGGAGGTATATCTCCACTGTTTTATAGTTGCTTTTTTAAACAAAGCTAGAGGTTTTTATCATAGCTTCTTAAATTGTGAGTTGCTACCCCACTGCATAAGTGAATATAGGACTTATGTAAGAGTTGGCAACAGGAAGGAAAAGGTTTCTGACCATACAACTACCAAAAACTAATTCCGAACCAAACAAAGCATTTCTGGCAGTGCCCCCCGCCCCGTGTTGTCCTCATGAGCTCTCTACAGCCTGGGTTTTGAACACACAACATGGGCAGTTTGCACCGTGTATGCCTTTAAGCCAGACAACACCAACCAAACAGCATACCATCTGAACGACCTCACAGAGATTTGAGACTACTCTGTGTTGTATGTTTTATTTACTGTACCTCTGCTGCTAGAGAAAGATAATACTTGATTACAGAAAACAGAGACTTTGAATATTTTCCTACCAGCATTCTTCAGTATGTATCACATGTGTCTATTTTGGGGATTTGTTGGCTTAGAATGCTTGGTTAAAAACTATTGTTAGGGTTTTTTGCATTAAAACAACAATAACAACATATTTGGGCTTAAGATTAGGACAGAATTTTCAAAAATTTCAAAAATCACATTAAATATGTTTCTGTCAGTTTTGCTACTAAGAGGCATTCTGAGCATCAACAATTACAAAATCAAATTATCAATCAACTCTGAGAAATGAAGATACTCTACATCCTGAAGTATCAAATATTCAGCCAAGATTTAATTTTTTGACATTTTATTCTCTGTCTCTGTCTCTGTCTCTCTCTCTCTCTCTCTCTCTCTCTCTCTCTCTCTCTCTCTCTCTCTCTTCCTCTCCCCTGCCCTGCTCCGAGTGTGTGTGTGTGTGTGTGTGTGTGTGAATGTAGACACGCAGCATGCTTCAGCTACAGTGTGCAGGAGGAAGTCGGAAGACAACTTTCTGGATTGCTCCTTATCTTCATGCAGGCTCTGGGAGCAAAACCGGGGTTGCTAGGCTTACGCACCAAACATGAGCCTTATCTGCTGAGTCATCTCACCAGCCCCAAGATTTTGTTTTTTAATGTAAAAATAAATACGTCTTGCTTTTGCTTTTAATAAATGTTGAGTGTGTGTTTGTGTATGTGTGTGTTTGTGAATCAAAGAGCTGTTTTAAGATAAATTTCTGTATGATTTATTGAGAGGTAAGTTTTGGACTGTGTACCCATTCTTCTATATTATTCCCGAGGCCATATAAAAATTTCTTGGGAGAAAATGTGTCATGTTTAGAAAAAGCTGAAGAAACTTTATTTTAGGTAAACTGCATAGTTTCTTTCATTGCTGGCATTTGATAAATATTTAGTGATTTTTTTAACAGTTGTGTTTTATGTGAGTCAGTACTTTTTTTTCTAAGTTGTATTTAAAGATAACTGGAGTCTAAACACAATAGAGTGTGCCATAAGAAAGTGACATGACACACATTTTACATAACCAATTTTCTCCATCCTTGTGAAGTGGGAGCAACTAAAAAGATCTACTGCCAATGAGTTTCATCAACTCCACTGAAGAAAATCATGTCTAAATTTCTAAAGTCTTGTGTTTCTTATTTGACTCATTTGGTAGAGTGTCGGTCTTGTAATCACCACCAGGCCAGGACTAGAGGCCTTTGCTCTCTGTTCATGAACTTTAGCATAGGCCTTTCAGTAACATCTGGCTGTAAGAAGACATCTGTACTGAATGTGGGGCTAAGTGACAGCAGGCCTTAAAGGGCTTAATCAACAGGAGACTCTGCCCTACGATTTTCTTTTCAATATTTTCTTTCTTTTTTTTTTTTATTATTTCTTTTTGTTGT
>NW_022196915.1:85046285-85057894 GCF_008632895.1 Mastomys coucha | reverse complement strand
GTACTCCATTGTGTAGATGTACCACAATTTCTGTATCCACTCCTTTGTTGAGGGACATCTGGGTTGTCAATATTTTCTTTCGAGTCACTGTCCTTCTGATGAGATCAGAGTCACTTCTAGAATGACGGTGGCTTAGAGTTAAGAAGTGCTTCCTGTTATAGCATTCACAGCACCTCACAGATTAACATTTATAAGACAGTAGACTGGCAGTGGCTATTCATGGTTTTGAGTTGTGGCAGAGAAACAAAGACCTGAGTACTTCCCTGCCATTAGTGATTATGAACTCTGGCCAAGTTATAAAACACAAGTGTCTGAGTTTTTAAAATCAGGCTGGAAAACAGGATGAAATGACCCTTAAAATAGGGGAAACAAATTGACTATCATGGATTTTTCCACTTGCTTTTTCTTTGGGGGGGACCCTACGGATAGGTGGCTTAGGAAGTCCAGAGCTCAGGTGATGAGCAAAGATCCTTCTGTTACCAGAACTGCCATAGTTAGAGCCCAGGGCAGTTGCAACCCTGGAAACCAAGAAAAGAAGAGGAGCAGATACAGCTTGTGCTCGTGAGCGGGGATCTCCCCTACTCCACAACTTTCAGAGCAGTGGTGCCTTCTGAAGCACACAGTGACCAGGAAGAGGAATTACAGCCTCCTCATACAAAGCAAATTTGGGATGATAGAGACTGCACAGCCAGGCCCTGGATAGATGGAACCTGGCACTGGAATTCTAACGAGCTTTCCGGGCTTTGCCCAGCTTGGACTTTCCATTAAACCCCAGAGGGCCACACCTTAAGAGAGAAACGCATCCCAGAGCAAAGATCAAAACTGAAATAGTCTCGTCCTAAGAGCCCCAAGTTAAAATTAAATCCTGACAGGCTCAGGGTAGTCCACAGTCATTTAACCACAGAGTTTTAAAAGAACCTTTAAGAAATCCCCATCGCTTTTCACAGGAAATGCAGAATCAGACTCTTTGCAGAGTACAATCACGAACCAACCTAGTGTGAATTTCTCTTAAAAGAAATATTACTTGTGAGAAAAAAAACAAAGTGTTTTCAATAGTTGAGTGTTGATTCAATCAGAAGCAGACCCATAGGCCCTTAACATGCTGAAACTGGTGGCCAAAGACTTCAAAATAAGTGCTTCTAAGAAAGCCAATGAAGAGATGAAGGAAAAAAAAATCTACCTGAGAAGGGAGCGGGGGCAGGTATGTTTTGAGTGAGAAAATATAATATACAAAGATTTTTTAACTTATTTTATGTGTATGAGTACACTGTAGCTATATAGATGGCCATGAGCCATCATGTGTGTGGCTACTGGGAATTGAACTCAGGACCTCTGCCAGCCCGAGCAGGCCGCTAGCTCCAGCGTAATTCACTGTAGCTGTCTTCAGACGCACCAGAAGAGGGCGTCAGATCTCATTACGGGTGGTTGTGAGCCACCATGTGGTTGCTGGGATCCGAACTCAGGACCTTCGGAAGAGCAGTCAGTGCTCTTACCCGCTGAGCCATCTCGCCAGCCCACAAAGACTTTTAAATGTTAATGCTATATAGGCCTGGAGAGAAGGCTCAGTGGTGAAGCACACCATTGCTTTTCCAGAGGACCACAGTTCAGTTTCCAGCACCCACACCAAGTGATTCACAACCACCTGTGACATTAGCTCCAGGGAACTGATGCCCCCTTCTGGCCTATGAGTGAACCTAAACACACGTGGCATGTACACAGAGACAGACACTCAAAAATACAAAATTTAAACAACAGTGTCTGAATCAAATGAAGTAAGTTGCAGGTCAGCACTCTTCAAGGCAAGTCAATGGAAATTACTGAGACTGACGCCCAGAGAGCAACTGATTTGGAAATTAAGCAGAACTTTAATAAATGACTTAATCAGTGGGCAACATCCCAAGTGTTAATATCACCTGTGTTCACTCCCAACCCAATGTCGCTTATATGAATTCTTTCTTTTGATTTTCACGGTCTAAGAAATGAATAGTTTTCAGGAACCAGTATGTAAAGCAAGAAAAATTACCAGGAAATAAATTACCTAGCTTTGATTAATTTATTTCCTGGTACTTATGACCTCAACCCTTGGGAGGCCGAAGCAGGAGGATTGCCAAGTTTGGGGCCAGCAGGATGTATGGAGGAGACTTGGTATCATTAAAAAAAGAAAGAAAGAAAGAAAGAAAGAAAGAAAGAAAGAAAGAAAGAAAGAAAGAAAGAAAGAAAAAAGAAAGGAAGGAAGAAGAGGAAAGAGTAGAAAAGAGGAAGGAAGATTATTCTCTAACTGGGTGTCTCACAAACTTGCCCCAAACATTAGGCAGTGTGCTTATGTGACTTCAT
Source organism: Mastomys coucha (assembly GCF_008632895.1). Classification (NCBI taxonomy): domain Eukaryota; kingdom Metazoa; phylum Chordata; class Mammalia; order Rodentia; family Muridae; genus Mastomys; species Mastomys coucha. The sequence goes on along the minus strand of NW_022196915.1, from coordinate 85,055,560 downwards.
CAAGTTTTAGAACTCTGCTCATTCTGGTTGTGGCACCATCATCAACAGTCTCCAGTTCTGAAGGAGGATGAGGAGGAGGAGGAGGAGGAGCAAAAGGAGGAGGAGGAGGAGGAGGAAGAGGAGGAGGAGGAAAACCTGGCTACTTTCTTTGATAGAAGGCCAGTCTTGAAAACATGCTAAACTTGAAAGTAAAAATATTTATTTTGAATACCTGTAGATTCTCCTGATTGTGTCTCAGGCCACCTTTCTGCTTTTGTTTCTGTAGCACGCTCTCTACAGAAGAACACAAAGGAGTCATCACAGCTCGGACCACGAACAATGCCAGCAAGGTTTTGAGCCAGACAGGGACAGAGGTATTTCCCCTGTTCTGTGCTACGTACATTGTATGTTCAAGAACAGTTCTCTAAAAGCAAACCAATCAACCGGATGACTCAGTTAAATCCCTGTTGTGATTTGTAGTTTATCATTTTGCTTTTTTTTTTGACTTTTCAAAAGGCTCAGAAGGAGCAAGGAAGTGTCCAATGTATGAAAACGCACACAGCATTTGCTAAATTACTGAAGATGCTATTCATTTTAAGAGATGATGATACTAAAATGCTGTTTCTGTTTTTTTTTTAATTTGTTGGATTTTAAAATTCAGTTTAGTCCCCAGACCATTGCATAAAGAAGACAGTCATAAGTTCATTCATTGAAAACTTTTAGCAAGTCTTCATCGTGCCTACCGTGTTCCAAACACTGCAAAACCCTGGGAGACAGACACTAAAAACGTCAGAGAAAGAACTCTCTAGTAGACAGTCAGAGAGGACTGGAAGTGCTGCTCTGTAAAGAAACTGACTTGCCTAGCTTGTTGAAAGCCCTGGGTGTGATGGAACACTCAGTCCCAGCACTAGGGAAGTGCAGTCAGGAATATCGAAAAGTCCAGGCCAGCCTCTGCTGCAGAGCAAATGTGAGGCCAGTCTGGGGTAGATGATACTTCGTCTCAGCAACAGAAAGAGGACAGGAAGAGTGTCTAGGAGCCTACAAGTATAGGACCATTTTCTGTGTGACATTTGATCTAGAATAAAGATTGGACCAAAGGGAGGTGTGGTGGTACCTGCCTGTAATCCCAGCATCTGGAGACCAAGCCAAGAGGATCTCTAGTGGGAGAGATCCTAGGAGAGAGAACTTTGGAATGACTTTCCAGTGACTTTAATGTTGATGGATTCAGAGGAGTTCCTCAGATCTTCTTTCACAAAAGACACACAATCTAAACATACTGTACCCCTTAACGAGCGCAGATGTGGTACTGTTTTGAAAGCAGAGCAACATCATCTGAGAGGTTGAACATGCCTGTCTTAACATTTAGCCTTTTCTGGATCCATACTAATTTGCTAAAACATCCTATAAATAAACCAGCCAAAAATAAAAATAAATACTGATAGGCTTAAAGGATAGTTTCTGTCTGAATTTCTTCCAATATTAAAAAAAAAAAGGAGTATTATCACGAAGTAGATTTTGGCATCAATTCAGTAACATACATTTCATAAGATGAGATAAAAATCAAACAACTTCAGATAGAGATGACTAGAACGAGCAACACTGGGGACATTAATAGACAAACCTGTGACAGATCTCTGGTTTTGTTTGGCTTAAATCAGGAGGTGCTTTTGGCTTTTACCTTGGCACAAGTTATGAAATGGTTTCATGTCCTTCTTATTTACTTTGAATTGGTTTCTCAGAGAGCACATGCTGCTTAAGAAAACAGGTGTCTCTGTACAGTCCCTGGGAGGCATTGTTTAAGTTTAACGCGCTTCACTTAAGGAATCAGGGAACCTATGAACACCTTGTTTTGACACAGGTTAGCAGATGATGTTTACTTGGATTTAAGTAAATGGTGATTTGTCATATGAAAAAAATACCTATGACTGTTGCACCAATCTGTTGAAACTTGTCAATGCTTTGAAACCACTAATGATGTCATGCCTCATGCTTTGGAGCTAGAGAGCTTTAGGAACATAGACTAAAAACTACAGGAGATCATATTACCCCCTTAGCCTCTCCGAATACCCCTCCTTGGTGAGTCTAATAGGAGAAATGATAATAAATACCATGGACATTCTGAAATCTGGGGCTTGTTCATTTTTCAGTGCAAAGAATCAAACCCGGGGCCAGCCACTGCAAGGTAAACATCCCGCCCACTGAGCTAACTCACATCCCTGATTGTAATTTTTAAGGAAAATTGAGAATACAAACAGACTGATAGTCCCTTCGTTTTCCCCTTGCAAAGGTGCTAACACACACACACACACACACACACACACACACACACACACACACAACACACCCCAGATAGCTATAATGATGAAAATAAAAATACCACAAGGATTAAAGAAAACATATTGACATAAAGAATGCCTTATCAATAATCACCAACAACTATCTAACAAAATCCTAGACATCTACATTAGGCCCAGTGCAAATGAAGTGGTATGTTGCAAATAATTAGAAAAATTATTATGTGACTCCATCACTGTGCTACTTCAGAGCTTTTAGAACTCTGAAACTTGCCCTGATTTTCTGCTATTTTTAGTCCTCATACCTATGAAGGAGAAGCTGAGATAACTCATGTTTATTTCATTCGCAAAATGAATTTCCTCTACCAGAAGATTAATGTAATGCCCCAACTCTAAACAATTATCACCTAATTAATATATTTCCAAGAAGAACTGGGCTTAAGCAAGAGCCCAGACTTAGAACTGCACCATGAGAGAAATCTTAGTATCTTTCCTCATGGTACAACTCTGATAGATTTTTTTTTACGTTAGCCTGAATAGGTATCTCTATATTCCTTTCTCCTAAAGAAGCCATACAAAGAACACATGTTCAGAGTGTCTATTACAGGAGCCCATGCTGAGATCTGACACAGGAAGTGCTCTGTGCTGACCTTGATGTTGGGACAAGTCAAGCAGGATCCTATGTGACAATGACTTACAATCAAGACCCCAAAAGTAAAACAGCTTTACGTTCCTACTGAGGTAAATGGAAACATTTAATCCCTTTCTTCTACTTCCTTCTTTCACCTTATTAAAATTATATTTTATCTTATTTTTCTGATAAGTTATTACAATAAATATAAGTCATAATAGACATATCCCTCCCTTGAGCAACCTACATTCATCTAAACAGGACTGAACTTTTGCATCTGTTATGTTATGAAGGGGTGAATTTGAGAACAGGAAAATTCAAAGCAATCTAGGAGACCACTATGGCTTGGGTATTTATGTTCTGACCCCAATTTAAATGTTGAAATATAATCACCATTGTTGAAGGTATAGGATGATCTAGCTCTGCAACAGGAGAACTCAGAAGGGGGGTGAGTATTCTTATAAGGACCCTAAGAGACCAGAGTTCTCCCCTGAGCATGATGCAAGGCCACTACCACAGGGCACCTCTGAGTCAGGAAATGGGCCCTAATTAAACCCAGATCTCCAGTGCCCAGATCTCAAACATCTCAGCCTTTGAATTATGAGAAATAATTTCCTGTCATTTATGAATTTAGTCTATAATATTTTGTTATAGCAGCACAAAGATATGAAAGAGAACTTTCAGAAATTGAGAGTAGACTCTTGATGCACACATACCAGTCGAGGGTGGTTAGTAAGGGAACATTCAGAAACTCGCTCCTAAATTGCCTTCTAGCCAAGATTTACAATGCTACAATATAGGCTATGCTCAACTATGATTCAGGGTATCACCTCTCTGCCAATTTAAGGAATAATAAATACACTCTAAGTGGAGAGTTATCTCAAAGTTAACAGCCAAGTTTCCTCAGAAAGAACAACCTCTTCTTGTCGTAGTGCTAAGGGGGCACTGAAGAAAAATTGCAAAGACCAAATTAAAAAAAATTTTAAAAAACTCCCTTGACTTTTCCAGGGTGCAGAAAGTCAAGGGCCAGTACTCTTTGCATAATGGTGGTGCTGATTCAGTCTCTTGGATGGAGAGCTGGAAACTATAGCAGAGCTGGGAACGAACTTGGGGAAATTCTAGATGAGAGAAGTGGGAGTCCCGTCAGACTGGTGGCCATGCAAATTTGGAAACTAATGCCTCACGGCAAGTGATATTAGGAAATATTCCTTAAGGTCAATTGATCCGATCATCAGACAAGCTATTTTTAATAGCGTTTATAAAACCCTCCGTATAGTCAACCTGGGGTGGGGCACTAATTTCCTCCTTCCTTTATCTTGGCAGGACATTGCCATAATAGGTTTCCCACAAGGAAATGCCAAATTCTAACATCACAGTTATGCTCAGAGCAAATAAAAATTATTTCGCATTTTCTTTTACCCAAAGACCAATCATTACTATTACTTACCCCGTGATAGCCTCATAACTGTATTAAATAATATTGTATTTTTTAGGCACTTGAATATATATTTTCAGAGCTTTGTAGTTTATTGAGGCTCCAACTGAAGCTTGCTGACCAACAACACAGTCCATTGGATGGACTTCAGAGGTCAGCAGGCCTTCTGAGGAAAGACAAATCTTCAAGAAAAAGTTGCCTTGGGGCTGGTGAGATGGCTCAGCGGATAAGAGCACTGACTGCTCTTCCGAAGGTCGTGAGTTCAAATCCCAGCAATCACATGGTGGCTTGCACCCACCCATAATGAAATCTTATACCCTCTTCTGTGCACTCATTTATCCAGAGCAATACAGAGAAACCCTGTCTCAAAAAAAAACAAAAAAAAACAAAAAAACAAAAAAAAACCAAAAACAAACAAACAAAACAAAACAAAAAAAGTTGCCTTTCTGCAGTTCCCCCAAGTCAAGTATGGGCTATGATGTTAAGAGGAGCTGAGGACCAAAGGTGTTCCCGCTCTGGAGTAGATTGTGTCCCTTTCAGTGTTAATCACACTGAGCAGAAATCCAGAGACAACCATCTCTCAAAGCATCACAATTGACAATCATGCCTCCAGCTTGCTCTTCCACTGAAAAGCCAATAAGAAACATGACCAGTCCAGAGCCACAGATATAACATACAGGCAGGCAGAATTTACATGATCTACGCACCCATCTCCAAATCCCAGACAGTGTGTCATGTAATGTTTAATCCTAGGAAGCTGCTTTGCTCTTTTATTATTAGTTGGGGGGAAAAAGTGAAAGAAAACACATTGTTCTTGTGTTTCACCCTGAAGTATACTCCACATCAGGTGCTACTAAGTTCTAAATGACCTCATGGATTGAGCTTTCTAGTTCTGTCCACAGCAGCATGGATTAAGGCCTTTAACCCTGTACACAGTAGCTCAGTAACATTGATGTGTGTGTGTGTGTGTGTGTGTGTGTGTGTGTGTGTGTGTGTTTCAACTTCTTAGAGTAGGTTCTTTCTTTCGACCATATGGATTCCAAGAGATTAAAATTAGGGCATCAAGCTTAGTGACAAGTGGCTTCTCCACTGAGCCATCTTCTCAGCCCACTTTTATGGCAACTTGAACAGTTTGGGCAATAATTTTCTGCTCATATGGTATAATAGCACTGAAAGAGTATTCAGAACCCAGAAAGGCAAGAAAACAAGGTAGAAATGGGTCAGCCACACTTAAGGACAATGCTAAAAGAGATTTCGACAGGAGGGCACACTAACAACAAATTTACGAATAAAAAACAAACTTTGGGCCAGGTGGTAGTGGCACGGGGTCTTTAATTTCAGCATTTGGGAAGCAGAGTCTGGCAGAAGAGGCCAGCCTGGTCTACAGAGCAAGTTCTGGGACAGCCAGAGCTACACAGAGAAACCCCGCATCAAAAAGAAACAAACCAACTTTTAGAAAGCCTTTCTACAACTGAGGCTGATTTAGCTGAATTTTAGAGATGAGGAGGCAGATAGAGTGATGGCATCTAGTTTTCTTAGAATTAAGACTTTTGGAAACATAGGTTCACTTATAGTTAGCAAAACATTTTGAAGACTCGGTGTGATAATTATTGAAGTAGTTTTTCAGTGATTATAATATATGAAGGTCAAATCACTCCAAATTGCCTTTAAATATACCAGGAATTTGAATAATATAGACACTAGATTTTTAGATGTGCAAGGCTTACCATTTGTTCTATCTAATACTGAGGCACAGATTCATGGGTTCATGGGCATAACAATTTAGCTTCCACTGAGCTTGGGTATGAGGAATGAGGGCAAGGATGGTGAACTATTGTGTTCCAAGGATGCTGATGGACAGGTTCTTATTAGCTCTCTGTGGCTGTGATGAGACTTTCTGACTCGCAGAAACTTAAGGCTGAAAAGGGTTATCTCACCTTACTTTTTCAGAACACATTCCATCAAAAGAAGCCAGGGCAGGAACTCAAGCAGAAACCATGGAGGAATGCTGCTTACTTGCTCTCTGGTCCATGGTCACCTAGTTTCGGTATGCAACCAGGCCTACCTGTGTAAGGATGGTGCTGCCTACAGTGGGCTGGCCTTTGGGCCCTCCCATATCAATCATCGCTCAAGAAAATCTCTCACAGGCCAATCTGAGGAAAGCAATTTTTCAGTTGAAGGTCCCTCTTCCCAGGTGATTTTAGGTTCTGTCAAGTCTATGAAGAAATCAAAGACGTGAGGGAAAGCAAATCCAAGCGCTGGATATGGGCAGAGAGTGGCCTGACGTGATCACCACAGGGACCCTATATAGATACACATGGGAGGCCACTAACTAGGGTCAACAGAATATGTCACCGAGAAAAAGACAAAGAGTAACAGCATTATGTAGACAGTAAGAGAGTTACTTTGAAGACTACTTGGGCATTGTGTGGTAAAGTGGAGGCAGACACCCTCTCTGACGCAGCAGTTGCAATGACAGAGCTCTGCATATGGCATGTGGGGTTATCACTGTGGGGAAGACAAAGTCAAAACATTGCTGAGGTCTTTGGTCCAAATATGAATATCTAGGAGGGCTGGCACATCATGCTGGCAATTTAATCTCAAATAGTTCCAGCAGAGAAAGTACTTTAGACTATAATTTGCTCATTTTCCAAATATTTGGGATATTTTCAAATTTTAAATAATGATAATTATTAAGAATTTTGTTTTATTTAGTGAGAGAGAGAGAGAGAGGGGAGGGGGGAGAGAGAGAGCAGGAGTATACATATCCTATGTGTGCTGGACACATAGGTCAACATCAGATATCTTCCTCAATTGCTCCCCAACCCATTGTGTGAGACAAGGTCTCTCAATAAACCTGGAGATTGCTGATAGATCCTTTTGTCTCACAGTCCCCAGCTCTGCTATAATAGATGTATGCTGCTACACCCATCTTTTACATTCAACCCCTGGGGGTTAAACTCACATCTTCATGCATAGACAGCAAGCATTCCACCAACTGACCCATCTCTCCAGCACAAGAATGTTTGCACATGGAAAGGAATTTTTTATTTTAAAAACATTAGCAAAAAAAAGTGGGGGGTAAGGCAAAAATTTGAATGCAAGCATTGCTAAAGAAATATTAATGTTAATGTTGGAGATCTGTGTTGTTTGATTTGTTCTTTCCTATCAGGATGTTGGTGGTGGGTTTGATAGGACAAGCAGAGGGGCCCAATTTAGAAAGAGAAATAGAACAGAAACTGGTTCTAAACAGTGCACTAATCTTGCATGAGAATTTGGGGGGATTGTGAAAAGAAATGTCTCCATGTTTGCCTTTTGGAGGGTGGACTACAAGTGGCTCACAAGCCAAGTGGCTCTCAAATGTCACAGCAGGTGGATTGTCTGTCTTCATGCAAAGGCACTCACTAATGCTAGTTTTCAACAAGGATATTCCCAGAATTCCTCTGCTTGGCTGCTATAGAAGACTGAGCCCTCCTTGTGGCTAGAAATGGCTGAAATGTGTTCTCTTGTGCAGTTATGATTGTCATGCGTCAACAGCACTGTTTACACTCTGAGGTGTCTCAGTACTCTTCTCCAGGCATGTGTTCCCACGACAAGTTTCAACAGCCGTCAGGGACCTGCTACTTGTTGTCTAAATAGGATTGAGTGGGGTGAGGTGCTGAGGTTGTCTGGTCTGATGGGTCAATGTGTTCTGACACTGGCTACCAAGGCTGATGGATACCAAGGCTTCCGTCTATTTGGAAGATGAACAAGCAGGGTGTCTTAGCCAAGATTTCTATTCCTGCACAAACATCATGACCAAGAAGCAAGTTGGAAAGGAAAGGGTTTATTCAGCTTACACTTTCCAAATTGTTGTTGATCACCAAAGGAAGTCAGGACTGGAACTCAAGCAGGTCAGGAAGCAGGAGCTGATGCAGAGGCCATGGAGTGATGTTCCTTACTGGCTTGCTTCCTCTGCCTTGCTCAGCCTGCTCTCTTATAGAGCCCAAGACTACCAGCCCAGAGATGACACAACCCACAAAGGGCCCTCCCTACTTGATCACTAATTGAGAAAATGCTCCACAGCTGGATCTCATGGAGGCACTTCCCCAACTGAAGCTCCCTTCTCTGTGATAACTCCAGCCTGTGTCAAGTTGATACACAAAACCAGCCAGTACAATTGACCCCTTGTCAACTTGGCACACAAACACATCACTATTAAGCCTCAACCCTTACTTTCTTATTCATCCTTAAGATCTAAATAACTTTAAAAGTTCCACAGTCTTTGCAAATTCTCAAAATTTCTACCCCTTTAAAATATCCAATATCTTTTAAAATTCAAAGTCTTTTTACAATTAAAAGTCTCTTAACTGTGGGCTCCACTAAAATACCTTCTTACTTCAAGAGGGAAAAATATCAGGGCACAGTCACAATCAACAGCAAAATCAAGCTCCAACCATCTAATGTCTGGGATCCACTCACAATCTTCTAGGCTCCTCCAAGGGCTTTCGGTCACTTCTCCAGCTCTGCCCTTTATAGCACACATCTTGTCTTCTAGGCTCCAACTGCCTGTACTCCACTGCTGCTGCTGTTCTTGGTGGTCATCTCAGTTTTGGTACTGGCAGCTCCAAAACACTGCTGTCTTCCATTGCAACTAGGCTTCACCAATAGCCTAGTCATAGGCTCTCTTCATGGTGCGAAGCCTCAACTCCTTTGCATGACCCCTTCAGTCCTGAGTCATCAATTGCAACTGAGGCTACACCTCCACCAATGGCTTTCCGCAACCTCTCACAATGCTGAGCCTCAGTTGTTCTTCATGACCTTCATGCCTTCAAAACATTACCAAGTCCAGCCACAGCACAAGGTACAACCTTGGCTATCTCTGGAACACAGCCTCTGTGCTTTTAGAAAACATTTCCCAGAAGGTGTCACCTCAGTGATGCTGGTCTTTTCTTTT
>NW_022196915.1:85027113-85046275 GCF_008632895.1 Mastomys coucha | reverse complement strand
GGTATCTCTGTATAGCCCTGGCTGTCCTGGAACTCACTCTTTAGACCAGGCTGGCCTTAAACTCAGAAATCCTCCTGCCTCTGCTTCGTCATGTGCCACCACTGCCCACCACTGTTCTTTTCTTAATCACCGCTAATTTCTTAGCTAACCAGCATCAATATTCAATATTCTGAATAATGCAAATTTTTCACTTTAGTAGTTCAGGTATCTTGTTAATCACAGCTGATTGATTATTCAGCCCCAGCTAACCAGAACCACAGAATCTTCATAATCAAAACAGCAACAGCTCCGATAAGAGTCTTAAATCTTCTCTCTGAAATTTCACAACCCCATTCCTCATTCTCCATCTTCTGTACTGTTCTCAACATTATCTTCCAAGCTCCAACACAACATCCCACAGAGCTTTTAACACTGAATGGATCTTGTAGCTGAAAGTTCCAAAGTCCTTCCACAGTCCTTCCCAAAACATGGTCAGGTTGTCACAGGAATACCCCACTATGCTGGTACCAATTTGTCTTAGTCAGGGTTTGTATTCCTGCACAAATATCATGACCAAGAAGCAAGTTGGGGAGGAAAGGGTTTATTCAGCTTACACTTCCACATTGCTGTTCATCACCAAAGAAAGTCAAGACTTGAACTCAAGCAAGCCAGTAAGTAACATTCCTCCATGGCCTCTGCATCAGCTCCTGCTTCCTGACCTATTTGGTTAGCTGATAAAATGTTTAATCTAATTGTAACAGGTAGACCAAGAAGGCTGTTCCACAAGCAACATAAACAATGGATTTATTTTTGCTGAAAAAATTATACATGATATAATTATAGGTCTTTAATAATCCCAGAGAAAGTTGAATATGATGATAGAAATTAGACAAAGACAATATGCCAGTCTCTTCAAAGATAGAAAACATTCATAGTGAACATCAGGGTTTGGAATTCAGACAACGAATGATTCTGTTTTATTGTTACTTCATTACCTTCATCAAGCTGGTGAACCTCAGTGTTTTCTTCTGTTGAATGGGAATATGTATAACAGAGTTTCTATAAGAAGTGACAATTATATGTTTAATAAAGCCCATTATTATTTCTGCTTACTCATACCCTGGTACTTAGATCACTATTTGTTACTACTTTGTAGTTTGTACAAACTACATTCTAGTCCAGTCAATTTCTTAACTCAAACCTCATAGATGTTACTCAATTATCAAACACCAAAAAAAAAAAAAAAAAAAAAAAAAAAAAAAAAAAATTACAAGTTTTTTAAAAAAAGTATAAACATAGGCTTCCGAAGCTTTCCAAGTGGTGGCGTATTCCTATTAAATGCTTTTTTTTTTTTTTTTTAGCTGCCCCTTTCTTAGCTTTATGGTTTAAAAATATGTCACATCCTAGGAAATCTCTAATTAAATGAAAGCTGGATAAAGTACTGAGTGTAGAATCTGAGTTCTCTGTGAATCTATCTAAATGAACCACAGTCAGAAGTATTAACAGTCAATTATGTCTCTATAACAGTCAATATTAAGGTCAATAATATTCTTCCCTGATAGTTTTAAATCCTTTTGGGGGCCCTCTGCCTTAGTTTGCCTGAACATTTAGAGTTTCTTCCTGCCATTCTGGTGTGGTTCGTGTAGTCTTTCCATGTCTTCCCTTTGGAAGGCATGCCAGTCTCAACGACAAACACATCTGCTCCCCGGGAAGCATTTTTCACTTAACATTTTCCTGAGGAGCGGGGGAACACAATGCACCAGGAGGTGTTGCAGATTTCCACTGCAAGCTCAGCAAACTTTCTAGTTTCGTAATAGGACTCTGGAAGGTTTGGATGCGAAAGAAATTAAGTCAATATTTTATTAGTCAATCATTGTATAGCAACACAGATAAAGCAAGACAAAAATTTCCATTAAAAAATATTTTTATGTATGTGTGCCAACTTGTGTGAATGCACCTCATGTGGGGGCAGGTACTTGGGGAGGAGGGCAGAGACAGTCAGAACCCCAGCGACTGGATTGGTAGGTGGTTGTAAGCCAGTCGATGTGAGGGCTGGTCTCCTACAAGAGCAGCAAGTGCTCTTAGCCACTGAGTCATCACTCCAGTCCAAGACAGAAATACTTACAGGACCAGAAGTTGGGCAAAGCCCAAGGAGGACTCTGCCAGATCACTGGTGAGCAGGTTTGCTGGCAGACCATTGCTAGTGGACTGCGAAGATGGGTCAAATTTGACAATAAGTATATTTATACTATACTTTCCAAAATAATTGCTAAAAAATAAAAAGTAAGGGAAATTTGCTTGAGTTTCTAGGAAGGGCCATCCATCTATTCATCCTCCCACCTATCCATCCATCTATCCATTCATTATTCACGCTAAAAGTAGAACCAGGGCCAGTAAGATACATCGCCACAATTCTTCCTGCCTTTTAGTTTGAAACAGGGGATTAGCCTTGAGTTCTCTTTGTAGAACAAGTAGGACTCAGCCCTGAAACCTCCTCCCTCTAGTAGCTGATATGACGGCCCTGTGACATCAGGTGCAACCTAGAATGGGATTTTAAAAATCAAAATATTCTATGATCTGCCTTCCCCTAACTGAATTTCTAGTAGGAGTCACCAGATAGCTCACTCTGAAATCGTGTATATTGGAGACAAGTCTATTTTATAGAATTAAATGAGGGTGTTGCATGGAAAACGCCCAGTGTCTAGACTAGACGATTTCTCTGCCTTTCTTCCTCTCTCTTCTCCATGGTTCCCACACACTTTGTAAGACTTCCAACGAATTAAGAGAAATGGAGATTACGGCTTCTGACAGTTTAAAACAGATTTCTTGATTTGAATCTATTTTAATAACTTATATGAGTTATAGAAATAGTTAAGTCAGTTTAAACATTAGCCTATGAAGCATGATACACTATTTTTATGATGTCACAATATACGTTAATCAGAGCAGCAAACACTGTCCTTTTTAATATCATCATTTATTTACTCAGCCAGACTTACCAGGAAAGACAAAATGAGTGTCTTGGCATGGAACAAAGACACGGAAAGAACGGGAGGTCAGCAGTGCCAGGCACCGGAGTAGACTTTGAAGTGTAATAATTCCTAGGAAAGTACAATCACATTGTGATCATGAATCATGGTTATTTCTATCTTTCATGAACTCGTCATACATAATCTCCCAACGTTTTGGGAAAAAAAATCTATAAATTCTGTGTTTGAAGAAAAACGACACTCCTCTAATAATCCAGGTGCCATTTTCTCTTTAAATGTTTGTCACTACTTAATGTCCAAGGAGTCTGGCACCGATTTCTTTTAAAATGTTAGCTCGTAAGGTCTTTCAGAGCATGTCAGCAAAAGAAAGAAATCCCAAAGGAAAGAATGTATAGATTTGACTAAAACAGTCTCTAGAAGTCTGTAGAAGCCTGTAGAAGAAGACCAGCTCAGAAGCAAACATATGAGGAGAACATGCAGACTCCATGTTAGATCAAAGGTCACTGTGGGAAATACTGTTCTTGAGTTCTCATAGTCAATTATATATTTTTCCAATAGAAACATTATTAGAGGGAAATTCTGTAACAAGACAACCAGATGGCAAGTAATGAAATGTATTCCACCTCATTGATGACCAATGGCATTGAACTCAATACAAAAATTGTGCAGCATTTTCAGCCAATAGATGGGTGAGATTTTTCAGAACACTGATGCCTGTGCCAGGCATAGGAAGGGAATGAGTGCATGCTATTTGCAATTGGTGAGTTTATGTCAGCAAGGTCCTTCTGGAAAGGGGAACATAATATGCATTAAAAATTGTATCAGCCCTCACAGCCCTTGACAGTGAAACTTGTACTCTAAGTATTCCCCCAGGAATGGATCACGCATGAGCACAGGGCAGAAAACCGGAAGGAACTCAACTGACTGTCAGTATAAAGTTAATTAAATAAATGTGGTGCATGAGCCTAAGGAGCATCCTTTGTTCATTAAGGATACAAGCTCATATTTTATCAACATAAAATGAAGCCAGTATGGAGCCAGAGGTGTGACTGGGTGGTCTCCTAAATTCAGTTCCTAGCCCTCACATAGTTTGGCTCTGGGGTTTCAGCTTCAGAATATCTGACATCCTCTTCTGGCCTTGTTGGGCCCTGCATACATGTGGTATATATGCATGTGTGTGTGCATGTGTACAACACACACAATACACAAAATAAAAATAAGAGCAAAGGTTTTTGTTTTAAGCCTGTATTAATTTTAACTGAAAATGGTACTTACAAAAAAATTGAATTTGGTAGCACATTTTTCAAAGCATATGCATAAAGCCTAGTGATAGGATTATGTAGTACTTTTAGTTTCACTTTTGTGTAGCTCTATTATATCTGAACTATTTATAATCACAATAAAAATCAATAAACATATTATCCACTCAATTTCCCATTATGAAAGGGGAAATGTCCTGGCCAACAATTTCAAACTTTTAGTTAGATGGATTAAAATTTGATACCTTGAGCAGAAATACAGCCATATTTCTGTATCCTAACTCAAACCTAATTGTGCACTGTGTTGGTTGTTGTTGGCCAGTTACAGTAGGGAATTACATTAGAAGGAGACTAGTAACTCAGACAAGGGTCATACATCCTGCCAACCACATGGAAGAGCTCTGTGAAGTGCCTGTCCATTCTACAGTCCCTTAACAACCCAGAGGTGCTGTGCTGAAGCTTAATAGCTCTTGGTTTGCTTGTTAGCACTGTTTCTTCTTAGTCTTGAGTGTGAAATGGAATTGCAGGAATTTGGGAGAAAGAAGATTGGAGGGGAATGGAAGACAGGAACTGGATGAGTGCCCCAAACCTTCTAAGTCACAGGTTGGGGAGGCTCTCAACCAAGCTCAGACCCATAAACTTGGTGTTATTTTTACCTGTGGGGGGAAAGAAAGTCACAGAGCATGAGCCCAAATGCCTGTCCTCCTGTTCCATATACAAATATTTCAGTCAAAATATGTAACCCGGACTGGGGAAATGAGCCAAATAAATACACACACCTAGCTAAGTCCTTCACAAAGGGGCCCTCAGGGTTTCTCAGCAACTCATGATCAGAGCTTCTGGCTCTTCCACTGAAACGGTTCATGAAAAACAGTTAAATATGTTTTCTTAAGAAGCAAGTCAACGTGTCAGAAAAATATGATTGTCCTAATCCAGTTTAACTTTTAACCTCAATAAATAAGCAAGAGAAGTTGCAACCTGAACCTTTCTTAGCAGCAAATGTTTCTCTTCCTTCTTGCTCCCGATGAGTCCTTCCTTTTTATCCTGGGGATAAAGGAATATTATAATTCATCAAAATGTTCTCCCCACAGGAATCTGGACACCTCCAAAAGGGAGCTAGAAAAAGAAATCATGGGCCCTATTTTCAAAAATATTTTTTCTTTGACAAAGCAGGGACTGATCTGATCTCAGTCTGGGATGAGGGCTAAGGATTTGTACCCCTATGCCAGACCATCTGTCCTCAGGACCAGTGGGGTGGGTGAAATTAGGGCCTAGGGTCACTTTGCCATGTAGTCCTGATCAATTCTCTTCACTGCTCTAGGACCCTACAAGAAATATTTGTACTAGCTAGCTGGGGACACACCTCAAATCCCAGCACTTAGGAGGTGGAAGCCAGAGGATCAGGAGTTCAAGATCATCTGAAGCTATAGAATGAGTTCAAGGCCAGCCTGCAAGAAACCCTATCTCAGTTACTTTATTTGTAGTGTGTAAGGTTTGAATTAGGGCTGGAGAGATGGCTTACCCATTAAAGGCTTAGGCTCACAACCAAAAGAATTTAAGGTTCAGTTCATTGTGATATATAATTAAACAAAAGTACAAAAGAAAAAAATTATAAATCAATGTGTTTAAAATGAGTAAAACAGTGCTCACTTCGGCAGCACATATACTAAAATTGGAATGATACAGAGAAGATTAGCAGGGCCCCTGTTCAAGGATGACACGCAAATTCATGAAGTGTCCTGTGTTTTTCATCAATGGGAGGAGAGGCCTTTGGCCCTGTGAAGGTTCTGTGCCCCAGTGTAGGGGAATGCCAGGGCCAATAAGTGGGAAAGGGTGGGGTGGCAAGCAGGGGGAGGGGACAGGGGTTTGCTCTTGTTGTTTTTTGCTTTTTTTGGGGGGGGAGGGGAAACTGGGAAAGGAGAAATCATATGACATGTAAATAAAGAAAATATCTAATAAAAAAATTAAATAAAAATCACCAACCAAAGAGTACACAAGGAGGGACCCATGGCTCCAGCTGCATATGTAGCAGAGGATGGCCTTGTGGGACATAAATGAGAAGAGAGGCCCTTCGTCTCATGAAGGCTTGATGCCCCAGTGTAGGGGAATGCCAGGACAGGGAAGCGGGAGCAGGTGGGTTAGTGAGCAAGGAGAAGGGGGATGGGATGGGTTTGGGGAGGGGAAAAAATTTGCAATATAAATAAAACATCAAATAAGAATTTTTTTTTTTAAAAAAAAATGTCTAATGGGTTGCTTTCAAAGTGCAGAAGTACAACCAAGCACAGTAGTATACATCTTTACTTCCCAGCACCTGGGAAGCAGAGGCAGGACCATCTCTGTGAATATAAAGCCAGCCTGGGGTGGGGTGGGGGCTCGAGAGATGGCTCAGGGGCTAAGAGCCACTCTTCCTAAATAAATAAATAAATAAATAAATAAATAAATAAATAAATAAAATGAGTAAAACAGATACATAGTAATAAAATGAACACATCAAAATAATAACTAGACTGTGACCCAGGGAAAGGTGCACTAATCACATTTTTTATGATCTATACACTTTTAACCTCAATATATATCCTCTGTCAGTATAATCTTGCAGGATGCATGTTCTTGCAATCTGAGGCTAGAATTTGTGCCCATCTAAAGGTGTTATTTAGTGAAAATGCAGTCATTTTAATGTAAACCAACTTACTATTTTTCCCTATGGATTAACATCTATTTACCCTGCTTTAGAAATCCTTGCTAACCTGGGGACATGAAATTCTGCACAGTTCATTTATACTCCCATCTCTTTGTATCAGTCCATCCCTGTATGTCCCTGGGGAACTGATGTCCTCTAACTTTCTAGAAGGTTCCCCGCATCTCATCTCGTTTCTTGGACACGTTTCCTTCGTTCCTGGGCCTTTCCTTCGAATGCCCTCTTCCTTCCCTCACAGTAACAGAAACATTCTATATATCCTTCCTGCCCAGCTTCCCAAGCAAGGAAGGACCCAAGATGCCCGGAGTAGGTTAGAAGGTGTAGTCTTGAGACACATGTCATTTGGAAATCTTATTAAGAAGTAAAACAAGTGATGGTTTCTGCCATCTGGTCACGATGTAGGCTGCACCCTGAGAAGGCGGCTTTCTCATCTCTCTGCTCAGCATCCTGGAGTTTGGATGCAGTGCCATTTTGACGTCCTTGCTTTTTACTTCGTCCACCTAAAGCCACCACTCCTTTACCACACATGCGCAATTTTTCTCCCTTTCATCGTTTCTCTGTGTTTTTCTCTCTAACCTCTCCTTAGTAGCCTCTCTGATTTGAGCCTCTGGGCTCACGTAGAGCGCTTCACATATTCCTGTCATTTAATGCCCAGGAGGAAGGTGATTGCAATGTGGCTGTCTCTCTTTTGTTTTAAATTGGCCCTTTGATCCTGTCCCCCTCTAGCTACCACTTTGATTTCTGGCTTGCTTGGCCACAGCACCTCTCACGTGGTCTTCCATAGTGATTGTTTTTCCTTCCTGTGTTGGCTAGGAGCTGTAATCAAAATGCCCAAGAGAATGATTCCAAGGAAAGCCAGATTTATTTTGGGTCTGTGGTTTCAGGGATTCAGACTATGGTTGCCTGACCCACGTGCTTAGGCAGAACATGGCAGTGGGTCTATAGAGTGTAGAAATCTGTTTGCCTGGAGGTAGACCCAAAGTAGGACACAGGAATATAGGAAAGAGCCAGGGCAGGATATATTCCCCCAACAACATGTCCCCAGTGACCGCTTCCTCCCATAAGGCCCCACCTCCTAATTTTTGCCCCCACCTAATAATGTTAGCATATTGTGAATCCTTCCTAAGGTTAGTTTACTTATTAAGTCAGAGCCCCCATGATCTAATTATTCTTGGGAATTCCCTCTCAGGCACACCCAGAGGTGTGCTTTATTATGTTTGGTGTGTTTCACTATAATCAAGTTGATCACAATTAACCATCAGATTTACCTACCCCAATTCTGTTCTCCACCCTCTTCAAGTATAAGAAATGGGTCTGCATGGGTCAATAACGAGCACCATGCATCCAAAAGCAGACATGGCTTTATCTTTATCGCCAGTTCTTCTAGTAGTGGTTCATGCTGCCTTTAAATAGAAAAGGAACAAAAGCTTTGAGTTCTTTGTCCATTTTGACCTCTATGACACAGCACTCTTCAGACTCCTTCCCACTCTCGAGTGTGTGTGCTCTTTCATTGCATGGGTGACTCCTCTCGGCTCAGTTCTAAATAAGGGAACAATCCAAACTTAGAGCTGTTGGTGACCAGCCCATCCTTCTTCACTCACTACTGAGCCAATTGCTCTACCAAGGTGGCACTATAATCAATTGCACCAGAATGCGAGATGTCTAGAATGCGTATTAGTATCCTTCTTGGGTAGCAGTAACGGTACCATATGGCCGGTTGTTTAAATGGCAGAAACCCATTGTAGACAGGCTCTAAGGGCCACTAGTCTGAAATGGAGGTGGTGACAGGATTGTTCTTCTGAGGAAGGGTGTTTCTTTCCCCTCTGTAGCTCTAGTGGCTTCAGGTTGCTCATGACTCATAGATGTCATATGCGCCTTGTATCCACGTCACTCCCACGCCTCCCCCTCGGTTGCTTCCCTGCCAAGGTGCACTATATCTTCTTTATAAATTTTATGATCTTGCCCCTGCTGTGTTTTACTGAAAATAGTTTTTCCCCCTCTCGTTCACACATTCAGGGATTCCATTAAAAACACAAAACCACAACCCATAATATATATGCCAAGGACCTGTAGGAAAAAAAAAAGTGGGGGAGGGGGAATTAAAAATAGAAAATTAAAAGATAATTTTTTTAAAAAAAGTGGAGAGGGGGAGAAAAAGAAAAGGCCCTGGCATGACATGAGACGATATGAAACAAGGAAACTCCAAAGACGCCATTTTCAAGTTCTGTTGGCCATCTATTGCTGAGCATCTGGCCTACCCATCAGAGTACTGTTTCCCCAGTGAGACTCTTTTGAAGAAAACTAAGTTTTCATTTTCAAATTTTTATCAACTACACATTGCTACTGGATTAGGAGTGACAGGCATGTATGGGCTTCTCCTTTCAGCTTGATCTCTATCAGGTGCAGACCCATTTAGGCCCTGTCTATGCTACCACCATCTCTGTGAATTCATATGCACATTGGTCCTGCTGTGTTTAAAAACTTTGTTTCTGTGGGGTCCTCCATTCTCTCTGGGACTAATGCTCTCGCTGCATCCTCTTCAGAAGAATTTCCTGAGCCCTAAGGGGAGGGATTTGGTAGAGACATTCCATTTAAGGGCTGAGCTGTCCTAGGTCTCTCACAGTGGGTATCCTCCAGCTGTGGGTCTCTGTATTTTTGCCATCTGATGCATCAGGAAGC
Organism: Mastomys coucha; assembly: GCF_008632895.1. Classification (NCBI taxonomy): domain Eukaryota; kingdom Metazoa; phylum Chordata; class Mammalia; order Rodentia; family Muridae; genus Mastomys; species Mastomys coucha. The sequence continues at coordinate 85,036,670 of NW_022196915.1, read as the reverse complement.
TTCTCTGATGATTGATGAGCAAGTCGCTGATCTATGACAATAGCAGAATGTCATAAAGAGTCATCTTATTGCAGTAGTTTGAGGGAGTATGTTTTGTCTTGTTTTGTTTTGTTTTTAACAGAAGTATTTGGTTTTACCCTTCATCCTTTGCCTATCTATACTCAGTTTCTTGGTCACCAAAGCAGTGTTAGATATCGTTTCCATCTCAGAGAGTGGGCTTTAAGTCAAGTCTAAAATACTGGTTTGCTACTAAAGCAATAGTAGTTTGGACCACCACTGCACTAGCATATCTCTCAGACAGGTCACCACTGTAGATATAAAGGTTTGTAGTCAGGTTGGTGTATGTGTTTCTACTTTGGTAGCCTGAAGAGTACCTTCCTGTACCAAAGATGCTAACATGTAGGGATGAAGGCCCTACTGCTAAGACAATTCCTCCATGTTCAATGAGCTATGTGAGTATTGTCTTCAGCAATAGGGGGTAGCCATCAGTTTTTCAGAACAACCTGTAGTCTTGGCAACAGCCTGAGTTGTTCAGAGATACCCATGGGAGCCATTTGGCCCACAACTCAATTAGATATAAGCCATTACTGGTACTGAAAGCTTCATTTAGTGACAAGAGATGTCTAGCTGGGGCACTTTTTTTACCCATTACCTAGCAATTTCATTTAGATCCTCTTCACATATGTATATTTTTCAGGAAGCTTTTACACTGTTGGGTTTCCATAGTATACCGAAATGGTCCTTAGTTTCAGCCATGCCTCTGTGTACACATGATTCGGTGTATTCTGTTCTTAGCCACCTCTTTTTCTTCTCCCTCCTTTACTTGATATAGCTCTTCTTCCACTGTGAGCCAAAATAAACTCTTATCCCCTACTTTTTTATAAGATGTTTGTTTATAACAACAGAAAAAATAACTAATAGAGCAATGGAGAGAATTACCAAAGACTGTTGGTTTGCCAAGGATGTAAGACATAGAGCAAGTTTACAAATTCACTGAAAGGTTTTCAGTGGGGAGCTAAAAGCATGGTGAGTTAGGGAAAGTGAATTGGTTAGAGGTGAAGACCCAGAAAGGGTAGCTATAGGAGATCATTGACCAATTAGAACTGCTGTCAGTAAGTGGAAGCAAAGAGGTGGGGCAGGATAGGAGAGGAATACTCATAAATGTAGAATAATTCAATCTGACCAGCAAGCTTTTCTAGCCAGATAGCTGCTGGGGCAGGGGGCAGAGGTAAGAAAATTCCCCTTTGTTTTGCAACCCTCTTTCCACACTGTTTCTGTCTCTCCACACGACCCTCACCTCCCTGTCTTTATTTCTATTCTTTTCAACACTATTGACTTCACTTTGCTCCCTGCTTTCAGCCATTGTATCAGCAGATAACTATGATTGTGTGATTCTCTAAAACTAGGCCCTACCAATCAGGATTCTTTAAAACTCTCTTAGAAATGTGCTCAGTTAGTAGAATGCACTCCAACTTAGCCAGAAGGCAATTCTGAAAGTGTGCATAAAAGTCTCTCTGTTACCAAGCTCACAGAAGAATTTGCTGTACGTTAAACTTTGTGCCCATTGCCTTAAACCTTATTCATGTTCCAAGCTTTCTTCTCAGTGCACTTTCTGGCCAGTTCCATGTCTGATGTTCCCCCGAGCCAGAGCTTGGTACCTGGTCATCACTTTTATCATCATGTTCTACTGCTGTCTTCCAAGGCTCCTAACTCTTCTTTTCCAGCAACATCACTTTTCCTCATTCTTCACTGAAGCTTGTTTGAAATCTCTTCTTTCCTCTGACTGCTCTTGGGAGATAGAGTAGACTTGTCTTTGACTCTTTTATAATAAGACTAGTTGAGAAATAACTTTCATTTTGTATATGCTGCTTGATTTATTACTGTCATTCATCGATCATCTTGTGTGAATTTATCTGTTTAAGATCTTTGCATTTTGTGTTAATATTGGAGCTTCTATATCAGTATATCAACTGGAAGTTGATGCACTATTGATCAAAAAAGAAAATATTTTCTGGCCCTGTTGTTATTTAAATTTTGGCTTGTTATTTTGAGTGCTAGCAGAATTTTGAAAGAACCATAATCTAGCAAACTGCTAATAAAGGTATAACTTTGTCTAAAATATCCTCTCAGTATTTGGAAAATTAATATTCCTGAAGAGTTTAAATTATTATGTATTATGTTTTCTAATGCTTTTTCATGGCTTAAGATACATTTAAACACTTCCTGGCTCTTTTAGGTTTGTGATATAACACACCATAAGGCCAGATGTACTCCAAAATACTTACTAGTTAATAGTTTGGGTATTGTTTATGAAATCTTTTTGAGAAAGGGGGGGGCAGTAGAATACAGAGGCTAAGATGTGACTCTTAGACCTGACAGCCTGGATTTGGATACAGGCTGAAACATTAACTGAAAACGCTGGCTTAGGAAAATTAATTTACTCTTCAGCTCTTTCGGCCTCGCACTGTCTCAGTAGTCAGAGAGAGGATGAAGTAAGCAATTTCAGAGTCCCACATATAGGAAGCAACTTATAATGATGAGCTGTGTGGCATTTCAAAATTCATTAGGATCTATTTCTGTCTTTTTTGGTTTTTACCAACAAAATGTACACCCATTTTTGTTAGATTCTTGTGTGATTTTATAACTTATTTGTTATTTTCTGGGTCTAGGTTCTTTCAGTGTGGTCTTTTCTCAGCAACTTTTGTTCAGAAATCGTATGTAAAATTCTTGTGTTACTTGACTGGCTTGATGAAGCAGCAAGGACACTAGTAGGCAGACCATATGAAGCAGCTCGCAAGAGGAAAGAAGAGAATTTGGAAGTCTACATTATGAGCAGGTGGGCCTCGGCAGGTGAGGAAAATGTAAGAAGTGTAATAGAGAAAGTTGGTGTAGGGAACAGGGATCAAAGGTTCCTTGGGGAGGTGGGGGCAGCGAAAGAAACCACATTGCTTTGTGGAGTTAGCAGCACAGTGAGCATACAAGAAGCCAAAAGGCAAGATGCAAAGAAAGGAAGAGAAAGAAGAAAGAGAAAGGCATAGTTTGACCCACAAAGGTCCAGCCATCCCTGCGATCAGAAATGGATCCAGCAAAATCCCTCAGCTCGGCTTTGCTCCCACATAGCCAGAGTTGAGAGAGACAAGTTAGGTGTGCATCTCCCCTTTCTGTCCTAAGCTCTGTTCTATTTTGCTGAAGTTCTTAAATGCAGAGAGACTGACCTTTTAAATTGGCAAGGTATGTAAGATATTATGTCTTGCTCTAAAACTTTATCACTGTTTCTCATTGGTTGGTACCACACAACCATTTTCAATTTATACTTGCATGAATTTTTAAAGTCATCTGTATTCATTTTCAAGCACAGCTACGGCCCCTTGACCATTATTTCAAAAGGCTCAACCATTTTGGCTTTGCTCCACATTTGAAATTATGATTTGTGTTTCCCAATAGATTTCCACTCAAATTACATCTCAACTCCTAACCTTTGTTTTACATTGCCTGAGAGCCCAGAAAGTTACCTTTGGAGAAGGGAGATGCATATTGCATTGGAAAACTTTGTTGTGCCTGGTCTTTGAGTTTGCCTTAAGGCCGATTTATGCCACTTAAAGTAATCCAGTATGCTCTTTGGTAATTGAAATCCTTCCATTACCCTCTCTCCAGCCCATTTAAATATTTGTCTCTCAGATGCAATTACGTCAGGAGGTGAGCCAAATGGTTTAGGAAAGTCATGGGCACTTCCACAACAAGGCTGTTGGCTCCCAACCAAAAAGTTGGCTCTTGATCATAATTCTCAGCCCAAGTCTCTCCTCTTCGAGGCTCCTGTTTATGGTCTGTGATCTACCTTTCTTGGGATTCTAAGACAAAGCTCAGGAAAAGAGTTGTCCAATGTTCTTAGTGGAAACCACAAAGAAAAGATTCCCTCAGATTTCTTCATTGCTTGATGTCTATAAAAATAACTCCTCTTTTGTTTATTTTCCTTAGACCCTTTTACATCATGGAAACAATTTCAAATATTTGCATTTATTCTAAACCTGATAAGTACAATTTTAAAGAGGGTTCTGCCCCATAATCTCAGTTAACAGAACTGGGAAATGTCCATGCAAAAGCACCAATAGTACCTTTTGAATGTGCTTAGATGTTTATTACACATAAAGAACGCTGCTGGCTTGTAGCATACGGAATAAATAATTCAATGGAATGCATAGAGAAAACTAATGATTCTGTATTCTAATAACTGTTTTATGGAGAGTTTTTCATTAAGCTCTCAAAACTAACTAATACATCCACATTTGGATGATGTAATGAAGCTATATTTAACTGTAGAACTCTCCTTACATGCCAGATTTCAAATCTGCTTCTAAGTAAATGTCCTTTTGCGGACTCATTATGACTATTCCTGTCTTCTTTCAAAACAAACCCATTACTGATGCTCATTTCCTTTCTTCTCCTGGCTTCTGGCTGTCAGATTTACACCTCTTCCAACCAATGCTGTCTTGGCCAATTGCACCAATATCATAGCCAAAATCAAGGCCCTCAGTCCCAACAGACCTGGCCAGAGAGTAGCAGCAAATGTTTTCTTCTGGGGTCCTCTCAAGAAACAGTTCCAAAAGATCATGCAGGTAAGATTATCATGAGCTAGTATAATGAGTAAATTATGACTAATCACTGATCGAATATATGATTAACAGCAGACCCTCTTTTTAAAAAATTTACAGCTCATAGAGCTAAGTTATTCAGACATATAAATCCCAATATGAAGATACGTGTGAAAGACTGATGTAGTAGTCATTGCAACTTCCGTGGGCCAGGAAAACCAAGGTAAAATTCCTACTGAAAATTAGTTAAATTCTATAGTACAAATCCCCTCAAAAGATGTGCATTTATTGAACTCCAAATTGTATTTTCAAGCAGACACTACCTAAATACTCCAAACACCCCCAAGTATGAACATATGCACCAGTCAATGACTGAAGAACTGTGTGGTGCTACCATCGTGGGCCACATGGTGCACTGTGTCTGTCTGTCTGATGCTTTATCTTCTCAGCGTTCCCTGGGACCTTGGCCGATGCCGTTCATGGCATTGACATGTATATTAAAATTACCCTGTGGAAGTTTGTATTACACTAATGTATTCTGTGGGTGGGTGGGTGGGTACACCCTTGCCATGGTGTCCATGGAAATCTAAAACCAGCCTAAGGCCTAGGATGTCTCCTGCAAACTTGGTTCTCTCTGACATCTGACAACTCAGGTTTTCAGGATTGACCATGCTTTACCCACTGAGCCATCTCATTTGCCCCTAAACTTATCCTTCCATCTTCAGAAAAATAGATGCTCCTGTTTTTGTGGGATTTTTTTTTTACACTCCTGAGAATGCTGACATTTAAAAGCACAAAGTTAGCTTTTTCTCCTCAGTATAAAGCCGGTAATAAGATATACTGTTTCATTTAATAAAAGTTCTCTCTGATGTGTGCTTTCCTACAGTCTGAAAAAGTATATGGAGAATGATAAAACATAAACAATTCTTATGCTTTGAGTTATGTGGTGCTCTGCATAGAATGATGACCTCTCCTGACACCCTACTCCCAAAGCCTGGATGTGAGTCGCCCTGGTCAACTGTATCCACTCTCTATATATAACCTGCATATTAATTAGTGATCGGCTCAGTGACCAAACTGTTTAAATGACAGATGTTCAAACAACCTCTATCATACTTAATAATAACCCCAACATATAAGAGTGATGATTACAGTAATTAGGACGTTGTGTGAGTTGTATCATTACTGTGGACAAATATCTGATGGCAACAACCTAAAGGAAATGGCACAAAGACACAGTGCAAGTATGACCTTCAAAGATATTCTTCCAATGAGGTACTTTCTTCAGCTAGGCCTCAACCTCTGGTATTTCCATGATCTCCAAAAATAATGACTCCGACTACTCAGTGAGCATGAGTGTATAAGACATTTCATATTCAATCCATAAGAAAAAAAATCTTCCGAAGAAGAGCCATGTGTATTTCCTTAAAGAATCATCTCATGCCATCACAAGAAGAGGTAAAGAGAAGATAAAAATATTCTGAGAGAGAGAGAGAATGGGAGAAGAGGTTTAACTTTGGTTGCAACATTAATGAGCACAGAAGTTTCACTCCAAAATTCTAAATTCTAATACTTTGTGGGCTTGTACAAATGTCTCAGCACAGGTTGGAATCCAAATACACATCGTTCTGAATCCTTATAATTCGGTTTGAAAGGTATCTGAAAATAGAGATATCAAGCGCCCCCACGAAAGGTCCACGGGCTATTAGTCCACAGCAGGTGGATCAAATCACTGAGGGCTGATTCAATCACAGAGCGCTGGCCTACACAGAGGTTAATCAACTCACTGATTCACAGGTTGATGGCATTGTTGGAAAGTGCTGGAAAAGTTCCGAGGTGGAGACAAGGTGGTAAGTCAGAAGTAAGTCTTTTTTATACACACACACACACACACACACACACATGCACCAAAAGAAGTTCATTCCAAAAGCAATTAAGGCACATTCTTGCAATTAAAAAAAAAAATCCCAAGACCACAAAAAGACAAAAATAATTTAAATTCCCCATTTTAGATGAATTCCTGTTCTGTGAAGTATGGAATGATTTAAGCCTCAGCCCCCAGAATGATGAATGGCTCTCTAGATCTCTTTGGCAGCTTTAGGTAGAGAATGGAACCCTGGGTTTGATCATTACACATCAGTATTATTTATGAAGAAAACCCACATTTTTTTCCTCCTCCTTGTGTCTTCTCATTCCAAGGCTGATCTCTGACTTTGAGGTGGGAGTTTTGTAATCTCCCTCAACAGAAATTGCTCCAGGGAAAATTTGGAAAGATCATTGGGGAAATTGACTTTTTATTTCCAGAAAGTCAAAGAACAATAAAAACATGAAGTTAAAAGATTCAGGTAGAAGCAGGAAACACAGGGCACCAAGATTCAAAGAAAATGTCTTATGTAGCTATGACGGCTTGCCAAAAATCCTTGGGTACTATAGAAGCTGCACTTGATTTGGGGCTCTACCATTCAGCTAGCCTGAGCTATCAGGTGCAAACAATGTACTTCCATGGACTTTGCCTGGGTCCCTGTCATTCTCCAGCAGTAGAGATGACTGCATTGCAAATACCTGCTCAGTCCTCCATTTATCCTCCCATTAATTGAAGTCCTGTGCCAGGCCCTGTGTTGTATGCTTCAGACACAGACACAATATCATCATCATTAATGAGTGCGCATCCCAGATTAGAAATCATATATCAATAATTACAGTACAGAGAGATGGCCCCAATAATAAAGCTATGGAATGATTAAAGAGGAAAGAAGATAATTAACTTGGGAGAAAAGTTTTGAGTCAAATATTGAAGGCTGAGTTGGGAGAGACAGGATGAGGATTATAAATAGCAAAGATGAAGGCACGAGAGACTATGGTTGTATTTCTTATGGCTGTACTGGTTCCAACTCCTCCTCAAATAGTGTCCCAAGGAGGACATTTCAGATTCTGATCATAATAGCCAAGCCATGGAACACATTAGAGTCTGTGGAAATGTGGCTTCAAAAGAAGAATTTCCACTAAGATGAGACACCCCCCAACTCTGCATTTTCATTAACTGTGGTTTTCTGTGGTGGTCTCCATCTGCTGCAAAGAGAAGTTTTCTTGATGATGAGTGAAGACTACCTTTATTTATTGGTATAAGGACAAACGTATATAGATCATTCTTAAGGATTGTGCTAGTTTAGTAACTTAGTGACTGAAGATCTTCTCCAATAACAGTTATTTCACTAGCACTGAGAAGTTAGCTCTGATTCTAATACCAAGCATGTTTTTACATTTGTTGCGCAAGTCTTAAGTCTAATTAGAGAGCAAATTGGTTACCACCAAAATAGGTGTCATTCTTAATGGTCTGGCTTGGTGCTCATGTGTGTTATTTCTCTCATTACTAAAACAAAATACCCGGAAAGGAAAGAAACAATAAAAAGGAGCAATTAATTTTGCTTGCAGTTTCAGAGGGAACAGCTCATACTGGTAAGTCAACAGGAACCCTAACTACTGGACAGGGAGTGGCTGGTCACATTGTAGAGTCAGGATGTGGAGAGCAATGAATGCTGGTGTTCAGTTAGCCTCCTTCTCTTTATGCAAACTAGAACCACGGCTAGGAAATGGTGCTGCCTCCATTTAGGGCTGTTCTTCTTACTTAACTTAATCTAGATAATCTCTCACAGATATGGCCAGATTTGTCCCCATGGTGATTTGGAATCCGGTCAAGTTAACACTCAATAATAAACCATCAAAGTGTAATATAGGTGATGGTGGGCTCAAAAATAGTTTAGACGAAGCAATGGCATGATTAGACCTACTTTTAAAACTCTTTCCTTTTCTTCTGTGTTGTATATGCATGGGCTCATGTGTGTGTATACATGTGAATGTGTGTGCTCATGCGTGTACATGTATGAATGCAAGTGGGAAAGTATATGAAGTCCAGAGTTCACCATACAAAGCTTTCCTCAGTCACTCTCCAAATTACAGTGCTAAGCTGGCTCCTCGCTGTTCTCTAGGGACCTGCCTGTCCCTGCTTCCCCAACATTAGGGATTTATAACCTTGGGCATGGCGCTTATGTAAGTGCTGCAGCTCAAGCTAAGATCCTCTTGTTTATGAGGCGGACACTTTCTTGGCTGAGCCAAATCCCAGCCCGTTGTTTTGCTCCATAACTTTAAAGTTTTCTTAATACACTATAGCAGATAATCACATAAGAGTACATAATAATATGATTTTCTCAAATATATCACATTTTAAAATTATTTCAAATATTGATTTTTAATCCAGTAACTCAGATTTTCAAAATTTGAAACAATCAAAAGGTTTTACAATGAATTACCCCAGATTGAAGGCTATTACAGATATTATAAATATCTGTACCAAATAGGCATTAATATATATATACATATATATATATATATGTATATATATATATCACTCTTTATTTTCCTGCATTAAAGAGAACTCTACTCAAAGATCTACACTTTATGCGTGAGGCCTAGTGCCTACTCCCCAGCACCTCAATAAATTAATAAGTGGGGCAATTGCAATATAAAAATAAAAATTTGGAGAAAACAGATATAAGACACCAACCAAGGACTACCCATGGCTCCAGCCGCATATGTAGCAGAGGACGGCCTTTTCACGCATCAACAGGAGGAGAGGTCCTTGGTCCTATGAAGGTTCCATAGATGCCCCAGTGTAGGGAAAATCAAGGGCAGGGAGGTGGAGGTAGGTGGATGGGTAGAGGAACACCTCATAGAAGGGGATAGGATAGGGGGTTTCTGGGAGGGGAGGAACCAGGTAAGGGGATAACACTTGAAATGTAAATACATTAAAATAAATAAATAATTTTTAAAAATTAGCCATGAAAAAAACATGACACTTAGAGACTGGGGGACTATCTAAGAGGTAGAGTCAATAAAATTTGGAAAGCCGGGCGGTGGTGGCACACGCCTTTAATCCCAGCACTTGGGAGGCAGAGGCAGGCGAATTTCTGA
>NW_022196915.1:85009019-85026700 GCF_008632895.1 Mastomys coucha | reverse complement strand
ACATACACACTCACACACACACACAGAATGAGAGAGAGAGAGAGAGAGAGAGAGAGAGAGGAATAAAATAAAACATTTTTTTATAAGGATAACTGAAGGTAGAAGAATAAGCACTTCCTGACCTTAGAGACTGGAGTAGCCTTTATCAAATGGAGGTCTTTCACACAAGTGCAAACATGAATGCACACACCATCATATACAGTTCCAAGGTCAAAAGTCTAAAAAATTCCCAGTATGTACTACCATGTTAAAACTTAATAATCTCCCCGGGACTGGAGATACAACTTAGGAGTCCAAAGCATGTGCTACTCATAGAGGACCTAGATTTGGTTCTTAACACCCACAAGGTGGCAAACGACTGTCGGCAACTCTAGTTACAGAGATTCTGACACCTTCTTCCTGCCTCTGCAGCCACTGTGAACCTATGATGCAGATGTGCATACACCCAAAATACCCAAAACACAAATTAAAAACAAATTTTAAAATTTTAAACATCATTGAAAGTTCTTTGTTGTTGTTGTTTTTGTTTCGCTTTGGTTTTGCTTGTTTGTTTATTACGAAAACTACCATGCTAAAACACATACCAATAAATACTGCTCAGCACAGAATCTCCACCCTGGTGGTCCATGACCTCATTTATCTTTAAATAGTCCTGGTCCCACAGAATGAAAAATTCACCTATGAAGGAAAACATGCTCACAAAGAAGCTAGGTAATCCACTAATATCTACACCACGCTCTGGGTATCTGGATATCATGATGTGGCTACCTTGATGACCCTAAATCCATCCCTAAGGCCTGTGTCTTCCCTTACCTTGTCTGCCTTCCTCCAGTCAATGCATACCCACACACTGGGGTCCACACTGACAAGTCCTCATAAATAGGTGACTGTTTATGGAAATGTGGAAGAAGATTGCAAAGGCAAGCTGAAGTGTCAGAGAGACTTGAGGATCTTCAGAGTGGAAATGGCTATTGCAGGTGGCAGAGAAGATATGCAAACCATGGGCCAGAGACTGAAACCAGCCCTTCTAGCGCCAACTATATCATGTGAAGATGATGAAAATTCTGATTTCAAACATAACTTCCAGCCCATGAAGAGTGTGGATCTGTCAAGTTGGAAGACAGAATATATTTAACTTAGCTGCGTGTTAGCTTGATTTATTGTTTGTAAACATCTAGACATATGGTATATGGGTCTCTGTTAATATTCTTAAACTAAATCCACAGGGTTTATTGGTTAGCACATATGGAATCAAGAAGAGCCAATGAGGAAGACTGAGGAAGTGCCATTTACAGGAATGAAGCATTTTTAAACAAATTTAAGGAAAAGCCAATTGTTCTGTCAATAGCACACTCTCTTGTTGAAAACATCCTTATGGCAATTGAATTTACAAAAGCCATAACAGGGGCATAGGAAATCAATCATAAACCTAAGCCCACACAGTTAGTACTTGCTAGAGAGCTTCAGGAGCCATTAACTCCCAAGCAGTGTTCTTTTGCTCATACCCTGCTACCTGAAACTGGAGAATAATGAAGTGCTTCTGCTTTTGCAAAATGAAAAAGAAGCATTTCCCTAAGACAAATGCATGTGCATGCAACCAAGTAACAAAATTAGATTTTGTTATTTGAGTCTATAAATTATCTCCTGATATATATATATATATATATATATATATATATATATATATATACATACATACATATACATATATTGAGTTTCAAAAATAAGCTGAGTTCTGGGTCACTTCCTAGATACATTTTTTTTAAAAGTACACTCTGTGGTGGGCAATAAAAAGCCACTGCTTAGCATTGTTTGACATTATGGTTTAACACTTAATAAACTATTAGAACCATTTAGTTTAGTGTATATTTAGTATTATGGAAAATCATAAATACATTAATAAATAATAATTAATATAATAAATCATTAATATAATAAAAATCAATAGTACATTAATGGCTAGACCTGAAAAGCTTAAAAAGATATTAAGAAAAACTTAGCAGTTCTTGTATTCAGTCTTCATTTTTAACTTGATTATGAGAGTGCTTGTTCCCAGAGAGGTTTAACTGAAGAGAGAAGACCCATCCTGAATGTGGATTTCACCATTCCATGCCTGGGGTCTCAGCCTGCATAAAGGGTGAAAGAGAAAGCAGTATGAGCACCAGGGTCTTTCTCTCTCTCTCTCTCTCTCTCTCTCTCTCTCTCTCTCTCTCTCTCTCTCTCTCTCTCTCTCTCTCTCTCTCTCTCTGTCTCTCTCTCTCGCTGCCCCTTCTGGGCCATGTGCTTCACATGCTCACATAGATGGCTTCTATGTCGTGATGGACTTCACCCCCCTCTAACACCATGAGCTAAAACAGTGCACCAGCTTCTGATTGTTCTGTCAAGTCTTTTGTTCCAGCAGTTTCTATGAGTTCAACTGTGTCATTCCCAGACTTCACAGCCCTTCAATCCATGTCTTTCAGCTCTTACATTCGTCCTTCACTCCCTGTCTAAGGTTACGTTAACATCTGTCCATAGGTATAAACATAAATACTTAGAAGGTAGGTTGACAATATTTCAAATTAGCTAAACAATATTATAACCATTTGAGCTCTTAAATAATGACAGGACTACCAATATTTGGGGCACTCTTAGAGATAAATCTTGAGTCATAAAAATGGCCATAAGTCCTAGGAGAGGCAACAATAGAATTTTTTATTTAAATTGTGTGTTTAGGTATCAAGTTGACTAGGGGTGAGCTGTTGCTAGTTGATCTTCATTGTCAACCTAACTGGGTTTGGAAATGCCTATGAGACACAGATCTAGGAGTATCTGCAATGTTTCCAGAGAAGTTCAACTGAGCAAGAAGACCTGCCCTGAATGTTGACGGTACCATCCAATTGAATATGGTTCAGGACTAAATAAATGGAGTTAGGGGAGGAGGGGAGGAGGAAGCCTACAGATCATTAGCATTTATCTCTTTTTGTATCCTAACTGGGGATGCAATCTGACTAGCTACTTCATGCCCTTACCTGGAAAGGTAGCCTATATCCCTTCTTAACCTGTGAGCTAAAATTAAATGATCGTCATTTAAGTTGTTCCTACTTAAGTTTGACACACTTGCAGAAAATCATGCACTTGAATTAGAAAAGAGTTTTGCTACCAACTTAAGTTGGTATTAACTAAACACAAAATATAAAATTAGTGATAAGTTCCTAAGTATGTTAAATAAGAGAAGTTGAAAATGTTTAAGTAGATTTTAGATATTTAAGGAACTTATAAGTAACATTTCAGGAGAGGAAATGTTTATTTGGCCTCGGTGCTACAGGCCATGCCTGTAATTCCAGAGCTTGGAAGAAGCAAAGAATCAGAAAGTCAAGGTTAGCCTCAGATACTGAGTTTTTGGGCAGCCTGGGATATATACAGTGCCTTTTCTAGTTCTAACATGGTCAAGAAATGAACATTACCACATATACTTGTTCCTGTGTCCTGAACACATAGGTCTGTAAAGCCATCATACGCTAGCCCGTGATATCTCTTATTTTCCTAGAGCCAAAGATCCACTGAGAACTTCTGATTATAATGAGACTCAGAATTAAAGTGATGTGTGTGAAACAATGTCCCCTCTCTGCTAGACAGTGACAAATAGGACCCTGAATTAAAGTATCGCTTGACTTCCATACATAGTACCAGAGAATCTGAGGGTAATAGATGACCACCATGACCCAGTACCCCTCATTCTTGCTTTGCAAGATCTCAATGAAAGGATTGTACACCTGAGACACAGAACACTGTATTGTGGGAGCCTACCACAGAGGCCTCCTCACAGTTTGAGAGCCATTGGTCTAGAGAATGACCACGGGGACAAGAGTTAATAGCATCACTGTAATCAAGAAAGGAAGTGAAGGGTTAGACACAGCTGTGGCACTGGCCCATCCATCCTGGGAAGTCTCCTCTGGCACTGGCCCATCTATCATCTGTTCTCCTCCTGGAACTTCAAGGACAAAAGGCATTAACCAGCAAGGTAGTTAGGACATCTAAAGACTCAGTAATCACTTGTAAGCATTGGGAGGTATAGTTGGGGGTTATTCCTGTGGAAAACTGGAGTAGGGTCTGTGTTCAATTTGTAGGCAGTCTCAGAACATGAAGATATTGGTATTTATTATCAATGAGGTCATGTTTGCATCAACTGGTGCATTTTGTAATACATGTAAATTATACATTGACATGGGAGCTACATAGTAATTTAAGGGAGAAAGGGTACAGCCATCATAGCAGAGAAATTATGACAGCAGGAGATCAAGGCATCTTGTCACATTGTATCCACAGTCTAGAAGTCCAGTGATGAATGCTTATACCCTGCTAGAGTTCTTTATTCAGTACAGAGCCTCAGCTCAGGGACTACAGCCATCTAGCTCCCCTAATTCCAGTAGACTGCCTCATCTCAATTAACCTAATCAACGTAATCCCCCAGCTAGACCCAGAGGCTTGTCTCTTTGGTGACTCTATATCCTGTTGGATGGGATGAACTGACACTAAAAATTACAGCTCGTCTATCTAAAATCCGACTCTACCTGGTTGTACTGTCATAGTCACTGTTAAACTGCTGTGAGGAGAGACACGACCAGCAAGGTAACTCCTAGAACAGAAAGCGTTTAGCTGGGAGCTTATTGACAGTCTTAGAGACGTATCCCAGTATCAGCATGCATGGCTCTGGAACAGTAGTTAGGAATATTGCATTGTGATCTGCAGGGGCTGGGAGAGAGAGAGAGACAGAGACAGAGAGACAGAGAGACAGAGAGAGACAGGGAGAGAGAAACTGGGCCTAGCATGGGCATTTGGAACCTCAAGTCCACCATAGCTCCTCCAACAGAGTTCCACCTTATATTTTTGGTTGTGAGCCTAGCCTTTAACGGCTGAGCCATCTCTCCAGCCCTGAGTTACACCTTCTTATTCTTCCTAAAAAGTATTTGCTAAATCTCCATGGATCAAACAGAGACAGACTGCCCAGTCTCACTGTAGTTACTAATCCATAATCTCCCACTTCCTCTGCCTTTAGCTGCACTGTGTATCGCTTTGCTCAGTAATGTCTTCCCTCCAGACTCAGCCTCGCCCTCTCTCCTTCGGCCTCAAATTTGGAAGTCTCTTGTCTGGCAGTCATCAAGTACTAATTGGCGTCAAGGTTATCAGTGAAATTTTCTCTTTCCCAAAGTTCAAAACTGCTTCAACTCGTGAGCTAAACGTTTTTCGTTGTTTTACAGTGCCAAGGCCTCATACATACCGCTCTAACATTCAAACATGAATAGAAATCCTAATCTCTTTTAAAGAGGATGTCTGCTTCATACTTTCCCAGTCTCCCATTTAAATATTACACGTATCAAATACAGAGTTCAAATCAAATAATTTCCTCAAATATAAAAATCTTATATTTCATATGTATTTATTTGTTTAGAAAAATTGACTAAATCTCTTTGATCACACAGTTCCTTTGCAAAAAAAGAAAATGCCAATCTATTCCTTTAAGAAGAAACTATATGCTTGCTTTTGTTCTGAATTAATGATTGTTTTAGGGATGTGAGTGGAAATGGAAGATTTTTCAGCTGGAAATAGTGAAAGTCATTACTTGTTCATGGTAGATCACTGCTAACACATCATATTCTTCAACAAATATTAAGTTCCTCTTCCACACAAGAGATAATATTGCATGCTAAACCACATTTAAAAAGAAAACTTGGAATTACCAGAAAATAAAATCTCTTTCTCAAGTTTTGTGTGCTAATGGGATTGAAAAGAGAGTGATTTATGTAGAGTAATTCCTATTAAAGTTTAAAATGCATTAAAATTAAATAAAGGGCACCCCTTAAGAGCGCATATAATTTACATTTGGGTAATAGGCGAATAAATGCTTCCTTTACAGAATTTTCCCTTAGTGCACGATGGGCAATGTCAAGTATTGATGCCTTCAGTTTATAAGGAGTCCAATCATAGAAAGAGAATTTTAAAATCCATTTCCCCAGGTCTCTTAAAAAAAAAACAGTGTCAATTACACATATAATTTTATCGATAGCTCTCTCTCTTTCTCTCTATGTGTGTGTGTGTGTGTGTGTGTGTGTGTGTGTGTGTGTGTGTCTGAGCTAGTTCAGATAGAATGGAGCAGTATACTAATTATTGGCTTGTTACATTGATATATCACACATCCACACAGTTAAAAGAGGATTTTGTTAAAGTATAGGACATCCTACAAATTAATGGGACCCAGCTTTGTTCCGTGGAAGCAGCACGTGACGGTAACACAGAGAGAAATTCAATCCGAGCTTTAGCCACGCTTGAGCTAGACTTAAACTGAAGGCCAGCTCTAACTCTCAGAACGCAGAACATGGCCTTGTGGGGAATTTACCCTGCCCTGTCTATATGGGGCTCAGCAGTGATTCTAGCTCTGCGGTTAAACATGGGTCTTGACACTTCTCCGGAAAAGTCGAAGACTGGAGCAGTTAGTTATGCTTCTTCCACAGATGAGCCTACAACCCAGAACTGCTGGAGAGTCTTCAACTTTCAGGATGGAAAGAATGCTTTCCTAAGCTGGTGTTGCGTCCCACTTTCAGCGAGTCAGCTCTTCTCCGGTCTCAGCTGTGCGAAACCTGCCCCGTAGCATCCACCCTGGCGACATGAGGATGCTAGTGGCAAGGCCACCCAATGAAGAAGCTCTATGGGACTAAGAAAATGGAGCTTCTCTGGGCAGACCGAGCCCCTTCTCAGAGGCATGGTCCAATGAACCTGTCAAAAGACCGATTTTCGTCCGTCCAATGCCCTTGTCCCCTAGTCGTCCTTATGTCCAGCCTATTCCCATAGTAGCTCTGACGTACACTGTGCATCGCTCTCCCTTCAAGTACTGGGGACAAAGCAGTCATCTTTGGATGTGTCGAGCTGGATATCTGCGGTGTTCAGCAATGCCTTAGTAACAGTACGTTAGGTGAGATCTTTTGATAATAAGCCCCCTGATTACAGCTCTGGCTCTCCAGTCTGCCATATCCTGTCTGCTTCAGACACGTCATTCCCAAAGTTATAAGCAGATGTGTCTAAGATAAAGCCTGACTCCGAGATGACTCTCAGTGGTTTATTTGTAAGACCCGTCAGAAAATCTCTCCACTGGATCAAATGTTTTAAGCCTGTCTTAGGTGACCTCATGTTACAATCCCTGCTTATTGCGGTCAGTCATCGGGTCCTTAAACAACCTTAGAAAAGAAGTTTCACTGCATCCTGATATAATTCCAGGGAACTTCTTGCTTTGAGAAATGAAAAGCAGACATTTATATACTTATTTATATAAAATGTATCTAAAGTTGTATACTTTAGCTACATGCTGCAAATGCATTCTTCACCAGACCGATCTTTGTTCATTTCTGTGGAGAAAGCGTCCTCTACAGGGGCAGCCTCCCTGCCCCAAGGCCCAGAGAAAGTCTTATCATCCAGATAGAAGAGACCTTCTCGAGGGTGAGAAGAGAGAGAAGCTAGAATACCTGGCAGGGCTAAAAGAGCAGGAGATAAGTGGAAAGAGATTCCTTAGAGCCCTGTCGACTCCATTCTCCATCCCAGCCCACGGACACGGAAGTTCTCAATGTATATTTGCTAAATGACTATTTGAGGTTTGAAGACTCTGGTGTTCAATGTCTTTGTGAACATGACATCCACCAAGGGTCCAATTATTTAAGATAAAACATTCCAGACTTCTCACACAGATGGTTAGGCCGTGCCAAGTAGGCTAAGCCGTTCTCACTTTTAGACATAATGAAAATGTCTATGGGTTGGGAGTGTGTTCAGTGGGAGAGTTAGTGTTTGTTTAGCATGCATGATGCCCTGGCTTCATTCCCCAATAGTGTAAGAAGGGAAAAGAAGAAAGCAAATGCTTATAGCCATATGTACATCACATCATAAACATATCCTGATGGGTCTATTTAAAAACTGCTATTGAATTCACCAAAAAAATGTTGCTACTACTTAGACCATGTTGGTTCCAGTGGTTTAAAGCAGATCATAACATCTTATAAACTTCTAACATGCAGTGAAAATTGCCTCTTAGGATGAGTCTCATCATACTGAAGTGCTGGTTTCGGGCTCACAGTTCAATCCATTTCTCTGACTCACAAAGGGTGGAGGAAAACAACAACGTTGTTCTCTGGCCCCTCAGTCTGAGTTTTTCAAGTCACTGGGTGATTATGCGTTCATTGACTGACCACAGGAGGTGCTCGGGAGAACCATGGTTTATAATTACCACCCCACAATGGGCTTTTATGTATTCTAGAGCAGTCCTCACATAAACATATGAGATCAGAGAAAACAAATAAAACATAAGAGTGTCACTGAATGAAGGAAGTCTGGGAAAGTAGGGAAGGAGAAAAGACGCAGAGCCAGCTAGAACATTGCCTGAGAGGGAACTCCACACACCAGCAGCAGGTCTACACCCCAGGTACAGGACATACCAGCTGCAATTACTACCTGTTGTAAACGGATGCAAAACTCTGGCCAGACACAGTACAACAGAGCTTCCATTGTGCATGGAAGTGTACAGGGATAAAAATATAGAAAACAAAATGTTATCGCTATTGAAAGAAGATATGAACCCCTTTGTGCTAACTTTCTGAGCCTGGAAATTGAGTTTAGACTTAAAACTCCTTCTCCTCCCACAGCCTTGACTTTTGTAGAGCTGATAGTCTCTAACACAGGAGCTACGCCCCAACCCCACCCTGTCCTCCACTGAGGATGCTATTCAAGATCCTAACAGGCACAAGAAAAAATAGTACCAAATTTTCTATAGGCAGTATCTTTCCTCTGTATAAGCACACCTGTGATAAAGTTGAGCTCATAGTTAGGCACAGCAAGAGATTAAAAGCAAGAGTAAAATAGAATGATTACAACAATCTATTTTGATGGAATCATCACCATTGTCATCATCATCATCATCAACAACAACTCTTGCACTGTAAACAGACCCAAATGAAGATGTGACACAGATGATGGCTTATAATTAAAACTTCTCTTGGTACTACGCATCCAAGTAAAGGGTTACACACGCACACTGTGAGAGAGAGCATCCTCTCCAGCAGCAACGCTCTTCTCACCTGCTCTTTTGCGGCCTGGGCAGAGGAACTCTGGGAAATGCGATTTCCACCTGACACCTTCCTGTGTCCGTTCTTCCAAGCTGAACTCTTACGGAGCTTCATTTAGAAAAGGAATAAAGTACGAAAGTGACCTGACATTTCATTGTAAATTTTCCTTAACGCTCAAAGAAACCCCTCTACAAACTTAATGTTGCAAAGACCAAAGATGGTCTGTACAAATCTTAACTATTTTGTCCATTGACGCAAAGCAGGATTTTATAATGGGACACCACGTATTTCTTTTCCATTGAGCATCCACTTACCTTATTCTTAGAAAAATAATACAATAGTAATAGTTTTCACTTAAAAATTATGTGCATTAAACATCTTAAGTATACAAAGTCTACCTTAACACTTAAGCCACTCCCCTGTAGTAGGAGGAGAGTGACGATTGTAGGAGCCAGAGGGGCAAGGACACCCATAGAACCAACAAACCTGGACACAGAGGGGCTCACTGAGACTGAACCCACAGTCATGTAGCTTGATGTTTGCATGGGACACCTAACAGAGGGAATGGGACTGTTTCTGATGCCTTTGCCTGTTTGGGGGACCCTTGTCCTCTAGCTGGGTTGCCTCGTCCAGCCTTAATATGAGGGATTGTGCCTAGTCTTATTGGAACTTGATATGCCGTGTTTGTTTAATATTCCTGGGAGGCCTGTCCTTTTCTGAAGGGAAACAGAGAAGTGGATGAGGAAGGGGGTGGGGCTGGGAGAGAAGGAGGAAAGGGAAACTGTGGGTGTAAGGCATAAGAGAATAAATTGATTTTAGAAAATTCATAAGCACTCGCATATTTTACCTATGTGAATCATGTTTCTGTAAATAAAATGCTGACATCAAAAACAAAGACATTGCAATGTTATTTCTAAATTGATGAAGTTGTGATTGTACGTGTGTCTGTGCGCACACATGAAGGTGCAGATGGAGGCCTGACATCTTTCATCAATCACACTCTGGTTTCCATATTAATGCAGGGTCAGTCACTTGAACCCAGAGCTCCCCAATGCAGGTTCCTCTGTCAATTCTGTCTCTGCTGCTGAGTCCTGAGAGTATACACAGTCCACCATGCATTTACGCCCTGCATTTATGTCACCGAGTCCTTTCCATACATAACATGTTGCAAGAGTTGAGGTTCTTTTTTTTTTTTTTTCTAAAGAGTACACTGTCACTGTCTTCAGACACACCAGAAGAAGGCATCAGATCCCATTACAGATGGTTGTGAGCCACCATGTGGTTGCTAGGAATTGAACTCAGGACCTCTGGAAGAGCAGTCAGTGCTCTTAACCACTGAGCCATCTCGCCCCTCCTGTCCCCCCTTCACTGCCCACCCCGCCTTAAAAGTTGTTTTGCATCTAGCTTCTCATTATTGAAATCATATAATCATAATAGTTTGAGATGTTTTATTCACATATTTTCCTCAAGACTTGACTTTTGGAATTTGAACTTCACACAGGAGCCTCACTATAGCAAATGCTGTATCCATTTTTACCTGGATCACCATGCCAAACACTTCTGTTTTCCCTAGATGAGCCCTCCTACCCTGGGTGTGTCAGCCCTGTTCTATCACCTGATCAGGAAATCTTTCTGGCTGCCTTTAATTCTTCTGAGCTGATGCAGATGCTGTCCTGGTGTGAGTCTCTGTTAGATTATTTTATCCCCTCAGAGTTGCATAGCTGGCTCCTGCCATCACTTTCAACACAGCTCATAGTTGCCCTCAGTACAGATCACCACGGGAAACATGTCTTTTGTCTTCAGGACAGAGCTGGCCTATTGTCCAGCTTCTTACCTCTACAATCTGAGAAGCAAAACCTTTCCTTTAACCGGTCATGTTGAATCACAAACCTATTAGTAAATTAATATAGAGTTTTGAGGAATATCTTTACAAGATGGTAGGAAATAAGTAGAATTATAAGCACAAACAATAGGGCTGGAGAGATGGCTCAGTGGTTAAGAGCACTGACTGCTCTTCCAGAGGTCCTGAGTTCAATTCCCAGCAACCACATGGTGGCTCACAACCATCTGTAATGGGATCCCAAGCTCTCTTCTAGTGTGTCTGAAGGTACCTTCAGTGTACTCACATATATAAAATAAATAAATAAATCTTTAAAAAAAAAAAGAAACAAAAAACAAAACATAGAGTTAGAACTAAAGGTATCTTCGATAAAATTTTTATCTTTCCATAGTAACTACCTCTGATTTGGCAGGTACCCACCATGACACATTTTGCCTGAATACTTTGGTAAAAAATATGCAATGGATATAAAAAATATGCAACTAGACTCCATTTCCCTTCTCTTTTTAGTTTAATATTTTTAATCTTAGTACCTTCGCTAAGGCTGCTCCCAGATCTTCAGGTTCTTAATGAGTCTCCAAGGTTGAAAACTATTGAAGGGACAGTGTTGAATATCGTTATTGTCTGTGTTTCCCACTCACACTCTCTGGTGAGTGTGCATCTTGGAGACTCACAATGGGTTTCTATCAATGTAAATCTCTAAGACTTTATGAATCAGTTATCCAGAGTCAATTATTTAAGGATGCCAGGCAATGTGCTACATGATGTCATATACAATTGCTCTTCTGCATCCCTAGGGTCTATCTCCATGGCGGTCATCAATTAATAGAAAGTATTTGAGGAAAATTATCTAAATATCTAGAAATGTTTACATAACACTTTTCTCTGCTATCTACACTACATTAAAGATTATAACTAATCTGGAAAATTTCAAAAGTATACGATCAGAGGGTCTGGCTTGAAGCAATATTTTGACCTTTAAGATAATTGAAGATGCACAGATTTCGGCATCTACAGGGTCTTGGAAACTCACAGATATGAAGATGCCACAATATGCAACCAATAGTCATAACTGGACCTGAATTTATCACTAATGGGTTTACTTTGTAACACAACTTTGCAATAATATCTCCCTAAACAATGATAGACTTTTAAGAAAAGGATAGTAGCTCCTTTATAATAAAGAAAAGATTTCTCTTTTTAAAACTTATTTTTTATTATCAAATATGTCTGGCGTATATATGTGTGTGTGTGTGTGTGTGTATGCATGTGTATGGGTGTGTATGTGTGAGTGTGTTTGTGTGTATGTGTATATATGTATGTGTGAGTGTGCGTGTATGAGTGTTTGTGTGTGTATGTTTATATATGTATGTGTGTATGTGTGTGTACGCATGCGTGTGTGTTTGTGTGTATGTGTGTGTATGTGAGTATATTTGTGTATGTGTGTGTGTATATATGTGTGTGTGTATGTGAGTGTGCGTATGTGTATATATGTGTGTGTATGTATGTGAGTGTGTGTGTATGTGAGTATATTTGTGTGTATGTGTGTGTATATATGTATATGTATGTGAATGTGTGTATGTGAGTATATGTGTGTGTATGTGTGTGTATGTGTATATATGTGTGTGTATGTGTGTGTACGCATGTGTATGTGTGTGAGGGTGTGTATATGTGAGTGTATTTATGTGCTTGTGTGTGTGTGTGTGTGAGTGAACATCTTTGCAAGGAGAAAATGAAAGGACTCTCAAGATGCTTGCTTTCTCAATTTTCATTAAAAAATACAGTCAGGTAGGTGGGTTACCTCAAGAACATGAATGCTGAGATAGATATGTGGAGGTCGGAAGACAGCTTTCAGGAGTTGGTCCGTGGAGGATTTTAGGGCTGACACCATTAGGCTTGCCCACCAAGGGTCTACCTGCCGAGCCGTCTCACTGGTCTCAAGGCCTTCTCTTCATAGATTCTTGTCCTCAAAACTGTGTGACAGTTAATTAAATCTCTACAGAGAGAGAATTATTTGTGATGGTCATAGGTTGGTAGCTACCAAAATACTCTACTAACTTGTATATTAGCCTTCAGCTAGAATCCTCTCCTCTTTTTCTAGTGTGTGTGTGTGTGTGTGTGTGTGTGTGTGTGTGTGTGTGTGTGTATGTATGCATTTCTAGTCTCTGTGGATGAGTATGGTGTATGTGTACCTGTGGGTGTGTGCCCATATGTGTGCCTGTGCATGCAGAGGCCAGAGGTTAAGGTCAGACATCATCTGTAAGTGCTGTCCACTTTTCTTTCAACACAGGTCTCTCACTGAACTTGGCCCACACACTCTACCTGCCCCCAGCGTTGAGATTTCAGGAGTATGCTGCCATTCCCAGCTCTTACGTGTGTGCTAGGGACCTGACCTTGAGTCCTCGTGCTTGTGGTCATGCACTTTACCAACTGCATACTCGGGTTTCAACCCGAGCCCCCCAGAACACTTTCCTGGTTTTGATGAGATCGTGTGTGTGTGTGTGTGTATGTGTGTGTGTGTGTGATGATTTCCAAGAATGAATGCTCTCAAATTATGAGGCCCATTCCATCATGCTGGGTGCCTGGCACAGTGTCCAAAAGCAGGATATTGTACTGCTTTGGACAGCACAAATGTCTTTGACATTTTTTAGAAAGAGTGGCAGGGATGTCATTTTCTATTACACTTGTAAATGCAGTCTGGGAACACTGAACAATGGGACACCCAAAAAATAAACACAAGTTTCAAAAAACACATCTGAGCATCTCATTGAGATCAAAGCACTCCGTGAAGTTTTGCTGGGCACGTCTTTTGCATATCAGAGTATTTGTGCCTTACTGACCGTTCCTCGGGACCTGTCCAAAGGGCTCTGTGAGATGCCTGTGAGATCCCCTTTCCTCCTAAAGATGAACTAGCGACATGACAGGAGGCTTAAAAAGACAGTCACTTCTCCATGGCATCAACCCATGAACAGACTCCCTTTTACTGCCTGGCTATCATAGCCTTCACAGTTAGGTACATTAGTTTACTAATTAGCCCTTTAATTAGATTTGTCTACACGTGGGATTGCTCCTGCATGACGGTAGTCATGGTGACAGGTGTTCTTTGACCACTGCCTCTCCAGACAATAACCACTGCAGCAGGTACCTTAGACGTCTTCTATTCCTATGCTCTAGCTTCATCTAATAATAGGCATGCTTGGTGTTCTATCATGACGGAACTGACTAACTTGAAATTTATTTTTCTAAAACTTCAAGTTGCTGAGTTGGACGGACTGACTCCATTTGAGTAAGTCTCTGTATGGCCTTCCTAAGAAAGTTCACTGGGGCCCATTGTTTGCCATATTATTGACTTAACATTCATTAAGAGACTCATAAAAACTTACTTCCTGCATGTTCAGGGCATAGTGTTTAAGCTGTAAATATGGCAATATGGGTGTAAATATTGGCTTAAAACTCTTCTTTGAGTCATTTATTTCCTTTATCTTATTGACTCTCCGTGGCCATTCCCCTCTGTTTGGCCTGGCCCTTTCCCAGTCTCCAAATGTGCTTTCTGAATCCCCAGCGGCCATTTCATTGGGATTCTTCCCGTAAGAGTCAGGGGGCACCAAGCTAGGATCGTTTCTGTTCTCACTCTGTTCCAGACACTCCGTAGTGGCTGAACATGAGGACGGCACTCCACTGGGCTGGCCTTTGACACTTGGCAGAGGAGATAGCCTGTGCACTGAGGGAATTCACTCTGTTTCGTGGATCTCTAATGTTTGTAGAGATCTCTGTGGAAACAAACATTCAGAGAGTCTTTGTAGACACGTCCAGGAATAATTAAAGCAGGAGATACCCACCTCTTTAAAAAAAAAAATGCCAGGTTCCACTTAAGGAGGCTCTAATTGACTCCTGAAGATGACTGCTTTGCCTAGCACTTCTCCTTCTTCTCTTAACCTGAGAAAGGAACGCAGAGGGAGAGTCAACTGAATCGGGACAGAAATTCATTTTTACAGCTGAATAAGCTTTGTCTCTGGTTGTTTTAAAAATGAAATAAATGGAAAAATATTTGTTGGAGAATAATAAACACACCCAGGTATTTGCTGCTATTGTAAGGCTGGGCTGAGAGTGAAGTTGCTCCGTAAGAC
Source organism: Mastomys coucha (assembly GCF_008632895.1). Classification (NCBI taxonomy): domain Eukaryota; kingdom Metazoa; phylum Chordata; class Mammalia; order Rodentia; family Muridae; genus Mastomys; species Mastomys coucha. Next base: position 85,011,650 of record NW_022196915.1, on the reverse strand, counting down.
CACCTGTGTTTCTTGGTTCGAGCCCAGCAGAACTGCAGAATTTGTATAGTTGGGTGCAGTCCAGCAACCTGGCCGCATTCTTGGATCTCTTACTCAACATGAGGCACCAAGATCACTGGAAACTTTAACAAAAACATCAATAACTGGAAGATCCAGTGAGTCTATGGTTTGACCCCCGGCTGCACACCCTTCCATCAATCTCTTTCGAATCGTCTGGCAAACTAGTTCAAGGCGAGGGGCAGGAGGCAGGAGGTGTACGAGCTGAGGGTACAGCTGCTCGGTGCCCCTGAGGAGAAGAAGAATCCAGAGTCACCCCAAAGCACATACTTAAATGCCTGTTCTTTAGTCTGTTTCCACTTGGCCATACAGATGCCTCTATTAAAACTTGAAAGGCATCAAAGAGAAAGGCAACACAACCCTTGTAGCATTCCATGACGGAACCTAATAAAAGGAACCAACTCGAAGTTACTTCAGAAGTCAACAACAAATTGCTTCTCTGAAGGAAGGACTTTATCCATCTTTCAGGGAGCTCGTGTTTCACCCCAGCCTTCCAAAATACATCTTTCAAATCCTCAGCAGAGGAAGGAAGGAGACCACAGATCGAATTTCCACTTGCCCTTTGTTACTACAAGATAATTTGTGTATTTCTGAAGTAACTCGTTGGAATGGTTTTACTCAAGTCTCCAAAATTTGACAAGTTTAGCTGCTGGCATCTGAAGAAGATGATAAGATGGCTTGCTCATGTGTGATAGGTGGGAGAGTACTCTATGCGCGGTGATGTGGGGCCTGACACCCTCATCTCAGAGCCTTTTGTGCCAGAGCTGTGTGTGTGTGTGTGTGTGTGTGTGTGTGTGTGTGTGTGTGTGTGTGTGATCTTGGACAGGTTGTGTGAGCACTGCAGAGTTCTTAGGTGAGACAAAATAATAGGATGAGACCCTGGCTCTCCACCATGCATCATGTCATGATTGCATTGGGTTAAAGGTATCACTGAAGTAACATTGTGCTTTTCTAGATTTTAGAAGCACGGTACCAAATGAAAATGGAATTTTATTGCAGGATTGCTCACACTTTTTAAATATACTAGTCACCTATAAAAGGTGAAATTATAAGAAGCAATATCTAAATTTTGTTGTCCACAGGACTCTCATTTTAAAATGTCAGCAGTATGGCATAAGAACTTCCAGTTTTTGACCTGAAGTGACTAACTGCAAATTGGCATGGATACAAAGGTCATTATCGCAGCAATTATCAGTCATCTCTGAACCTTGTGTTTCACAGGTGGATATATGGAAGTAGTAACTGCGGGCATGTAAGGAGTGTTTACCTGTTCTCATGTATTCTTCACATTTGGGGGGCGAGATAATCTTTATGTGTATGGCCTTGGTTGGACAGAGAAGAAAGAGTGCAAATTCATCAAGGTGTATGTCCACTTCACTCAGCCCTGGTGCCACCCACTGTACAGTTTGTCTCCTGCCTTTCTTATCCATGCCATCTAAACGACTAATGACGCCTGTATTTCTGTTCAGTATTTTACTTGCCACATATCTATCTTTTTTTTTCAGAAAATAAAATAAATACCAGCTTAAATTAGGCATATTTATTTTATTATTTTATGTATATCAATGGCTCAGCATGTATGTGTGGGTACCACGTGACTGCCTGGGGCCCATGGAGGTCAGAAAAGGTGCCAGGTCCCCTAGGACTGGAACTGTAAACCATAGTAAGCCACTATGTGGATGCTGGAAGTTGAACCCAGGTCCTCTGGGAGAGCAACAATTGCTCGTAAGGCACTGAACCAACTGTCTAGCCCAAACGAAAGGTTTTAACAAAGTATTTAATATCAGTAGATCCAGTAAGAAGCTTAGTCTCTAACTAGAATAGTTTCTAAAACCCTGTATTCATGTATGGCTGGCCCATTTCATGTTTCCTTCTCTTTCGTGATTATAAGTCAAGTACCACTAGATAGAAAAGCAATAACAACAACAATTTAATAATAAAATGTTTCCAATGACAATGGCTAGTGTAGCTTCCCAAATTGAAAAAGGATAAAAATGGCGTGGGGTAACTGTGTGTATAGGCAAGGGTATAAGGTTAATGACATTTAAACTCGATTCATATTTTAATTGTACGTACAAATACATCATTATATGTTATCATTCTTTGTCAGCATTTTTTCTACACATCTTACTGTTTACATCTGAGAGAAGTTATGCTGCTACCATTTAATATGAGGCTGTGAGAAGTCTACTCTCAGTTCTACTGCAAGGAGCATTATTGATTTAACCCTTTAACTGCTATTAACTAAACCTTACCCTGGATTTGAGCAAAGGCCATACTCTATGGTGTCCCTGAGAGCCTCCGATTTCTTCAGAATGACTTTAGCTAGGAATCTATTGTTAATACTGTGTGCCTAAGACTCTTTACTCAAACTTCCTGCACTGTGGTGCAACAGCTCCTCTCTCTGGGTCTCTGTCTTTGTGTCTGTCTGTCTGTCTGTCTGTCTGTCTGTCTGTCTTTTCCCCTCCTCCTCTCTCTCCACCTTTTCTCCTTGCTTTTATCCCAATACATCTCTTCTATGTCCTGATACATGTACTCATATGTACTGATCTTTTATCCCAGTACATCTCTTCT
>NW_022196915.1:85006584-85007500 GCF_008632895.1 Mastomys coucha | reverse complement strand
TGTACTGATCTTTTATCCCAGTACATCTCTTCTATGTCCTGATGCATGTACTCATATGTACTGATCTTATGTTGGTTCTTGCTTTCTAGATGGCAGAAGCTCCTATTGTCCAAATCCACATCATTGAAAACATAGACTATTTTATGCTTTAAACTTCGTTTCAAACAAATTTCATTACAATGAAGTTTTCTATAAGAGCTGATATGTAGGATCCAAGTTCAGGCACTGAATTAGCTAGGTTTTGAGTACAGGTCTATAGTTCTAAAACTCTGGAAGTAGAGGCAGGAGGATCAGAGTCCATGGTCTTCCTTGACTACACGGAGATTCAAGGTCAGCCTGGGACATATGAGGCTCCCACCTCAAAACAAAACAGATTAACATAAATATTTTAGAGCATTTTTATATAAATTGCAAGACTGTATTCTAGAAGCTTTTTTTTTTAGTACTTGTCTTTATTGAATTGTTTATACATTTTCATAGTTGTGTGTGTGTGTGTGCATAGACATGTATATATATATTACTTAAGTGTGTAAGAGCCAAGCTCAGGCTCTTATACTTGCAGTAAAGGCACTTTACTGAGTAATCCATTTCTCCAGTCCCATCTAAGTGAATTTTAAAGTGTGTTTTCACCTACTGTGAGCCATAAAAGATGAAATAATCTCAAATTTCACTCATTATTAAGTAAATAATCATAAACCCTCAAAAGGTAAATTCTACCATCTACCATAACCCCTAACTCTCTCTGACATTAATAGACAGACAATATTTAGAAAATACTGTGCACAGATTAGTAAATTGAAAAAAAAAAACGCAAAAAGGAAAACTGCATCTCCTGGATGCATGTCTATGGAAGGAAAACTGCATCTCCTGGATGCATGTCTACGGAAGGAAAACTGCATCTCCTGGATGCATGTCT
>NW_022196915.1:85003125-85006413 GCF_008632895.1 Mastomys coucha | reverse complement strand
GAAAACTGCATCTCCTGGATGCATGTCTATGGAAGGAAAACTGCATCTCCTGGATGCATGTCTATGGAGCCAGTTATGCTGGGGAGCAGCTCACTCTTGGCCAACAGCTCACAGACTCTGGCTAGTGATAGCAGAGGAATCTTGTGTGGGCTCGTGCACTCATTTAACTCTACAAAATAACCCCATCTGCGCGTATGACACATGCTCTCTCTGTTTCTGCTCATTAGGAGGCCAGACTCAAGCAAATGGGCTCCCCGGCTTCACAAGCTGGGTCCTCAAGGACTGACTCATCCACTTCAGTGTGTCCCACCAAGTTTGGAAATGGAAGACCCACACATGTTCTCTGAGTTGCCTGTTTCAATTTACAGCTTAGGAAAACATAATATTTTATTGGCTTACACTAAATCAGGCACCCATAACAATTAGCTACGTGGGGAGTTGGGGGGGGAAGGGAGTGCTTTAAAACTCAGCTCTAATTTATTTTTATTGATTCATCAACCCTTAGGGTCAAGGAGACAATTTTTTTCAATGTTAAGTAAAGTTGCCCTGTTAAGACATATCTTTTAGAGTTCTCGGTTTTCTAGACTGAGTCTCAAGTAAAAGATGATTTTGCAAGGGTACACTTTAAGTAAATCAGCTGGAATTCATGCCGCGTTCCCATAGAAAGAATGTTAGTTCTCTGTTCATTTTTATAGGCAACTCGTGGTTAACTACTGTATTTTCAAGTCATAACGAAACCTCAGCTAAGCCCTCGATGGAGTTGTGAGGACTTACAGAGAAGGCTTGGCCCTCCACCCTGAGGGTCTCCCTGACAACGGCAAATCAGAACTGAAAACCATTTAGGTCCATTTAAAAGCTCCAAAGTATCAACTGCCTTTTAAGGGGCACTAATAGAGAGAGCTCCACATTTACATTACTGACTCCGAGCAAAACAAAGGAAATGAAGCCCTGTGCCTGTTAGGAGGATCAAGGCGGGAGACAGACTTTCCGAAGATTACATATTAATTTTCCCAGAAAGTGCATGTTATTTTATCTCTCAATGTATCTCTTTGAAGCAATAATCTACGAAGATTAGTGTGTTAATATCTTTACAACAAAGTCTTCCATTTTGACTAAAACTTCTAGTCCATTAACAATAGAGGGGCAGGGTGCATGCCTCTGTGTGTGTGTGTGTGTGTGTGTGTGTGTGTGTATGTTTATTTTAATCAAGTAGAAAGTATTATAGCTAACAAGCTGCTCTTCAGCATCCAGAATGGTAACACTAATGCACAAAATAAAGTCAAACTGTGAAGTAACACAAAGAATGCACAAATATTTACTTTCATGTGATCAACTGTAAGAGCCAGTAAACAGGGCCATCTCAGAAAAAAAACGGGAGGCCAGGAATTTCCTTAATAAGATAAACTCAGGAACTTTAGGAAGGTAGGGGAACTCTCTGGAAGGAAAAGGCTAATTAACATTCCTCAGATCACAGGGTGAGAAACAACCTGCAGATGGGGACACATTCTGCAGGGTGGACCTTTGCCCACCTTCAGACAAGGGAAGTCCTTGCCACCTCATTCCCTAAAGACCAATCAGTTTAAAAAGTCACACTGTTTTACCCATCACATTGTGTCTAATGGCTGCTGCCCTGAAAATTGTATAAAAAAGCTCACTGAACAAGTTGTGCGGGGTTGCATCTTTTCCTTAGGGTCTGGGACGGCCTCAGTGCACCGAAATAAAAATCCTCATGCTCTTTGCATCGATCAGGCTCCATGTGATTCACTCAGAGGGTCTCCGGTAAGCTAAGGCTTGACAGGGTCTTACACAACGAAAGCATTTATATCGAGCTTTGGGGACCAAGTAATTTCAAAGAATATTTTCTGACTTTAAAAGTATAATGGTGAGGGGTGATGAGTTACTCATTTGGAAGCGGTGTTCAGCAGCATCTGATTCTATCTGGACCTTCAAAGTCTACACAAGGCAGGACTAACCTGAAGGAGTAACCGGACTCTCAGGGAGCACATAGTGGCCATGGAACACTTTCACCAAAGACATATTCCTGGACAATCTATAAGGCTTCCCAGATGGCCCTTTGAGAATCAAACGGGAGGCCAGAACCAAATTCTTTTCAATAAAGCACCAAGACTGCACACTAGCCCAACTGGCTGCCTTCCTTCCCAAGGCAAGGATCATCCTAGCATGAGAAGATGGCCCTCCCTCCCTCCCTCCCTCCCTCCCTCCCTCCCTCCTTCCCTCCTCCATCCCTCCCTTCCTTTTGACCATTTTCCCTCTTCCACCATACACTCAATGAAATAAAATAAATAAATAACTGAAAAAGACAAAAAAAAGTATAATGGCGAAACACATTTGTTTTTTTATCTGTGTTCACAAAAGTTGACCCACTTATGATGAATGCAAGCCCTCAGCTACACAATTGGCCCATGAGCTTGGATTGTATGAGTTCATGTTCTGCGTGCGCTAAACCATAACAATGATAGTATGAATGTGGAAAATTAAATATCATATTTATTCCAAAACTGGGTACGCTTTACAGGAAGGAAAGGCCTTGTTTGCGGTGCCATAGCACTGGTCCATGTGCTGCTTCTCCAGAACTTCAGATTCAGCTTCCTATTGAATGGTGCTTGGAGAATTTTGCTAATCGGCTGACCTTAAAATTAAGAAGGTAACCCTGGATTATCTGGATGCTTCCAATAGATTCAAGAGGGTCCCTCTTGTGTAGATGTATGTGTATGGTGTATGTGTGTGGGACCGTAATGGCCCAGGGTTGTGGAAGAAGGTCTGAGGGAGCTTCAGCCCCAGACACCTCAAACATTAAGATGGTAGGAATTACCTACCTCCCCTCTCCCAACTTGACGCCATAAAGCTGGCTCCCCCACTGTCAACCATCGAGGGATTTATTATCCTGACAGTTATCATGCTTCACTCCTTGATTGACCTTATAAGGTTCCCTCACCCAACCGCACCCCACCCCCTTCTCTACAGCCTCTGAATAGGTAGATAAAATATTGTCCAACACCCCTTCCCTGGCTAACGGTAAACGGCCGCATAAACTTTTGCCCAGAGACCCTGGTCACCTCCCCAGGGACATAATTGAACCAATTCTCCGAAGCTAGTCTAGGGTGTGTTCTTTGACCATCCTTGAGATCCTGCACCATATTCATGCTTGCCTGATGAAGCTTCCCTCTCTCCAGACATGAAGTGTCTTCTTCAGTTGCTCTCCACACTATGTATTGCAGTAAGGGCCCTTGTTGTTGTTACTCGTCTAGCTAGCCGGCATGCTTGGGG
>NW_022196915.1:84974861-85003115 GCF_008632895.1 Mastomys coucha | reverse complement strand
ACGAGGGTCCTTAAATGATGAAAAAGCAGAAGAGTTACCTGAGAGAGAAGGCATTTTGAGGCTTACCTGGAAATTGCTGGCATTGAATATTGAAAGGATCAATGAGCCAAAGAATGTTTGGGAAGGGAGAAGGCAGTAAGATTCACCATACCACATCACCCACCCCATTCCCCACCAGTCCTTCAGAAATCAACAGCCATGTCCATATACTGTTTTTAGCCCAGGGGAAACCATTTGCAGCTTCTAACTTCCCAGGTACAAGTTCATATTGTTCACAGCCACTAAGTTTTTATAAAAGAATAATAAGAAAAAATTTTGGTTCAGTGACTTTAAATGTTCAAAAATGAACATGTATGTATATATATATGTGTGTGTATTTTATGTAAATATGCTTTATTTCATATACATGTGTACACATATATTTTATTAATATATATGTGTGTGTTGCTAGTGAGCGCTGCTTTTTTATCATGAAGACAGACTAAATTCTAAAATCAGTTTTCATAGGCAATTTTAGGTGACTATGACATAAAATGACTATGGAGAATTGCTTAGATTTAAAATCTTACAAAGTAGATTATTTGTCATTTAAAAAATGTTTATTGCCTGGCATGGTGATACATAACTTCAATCTCAGCACTTGGGAGGCAGCGGCAGGAGGATTGGGATCTCTGTGAGTTTGAGGCCAGCCTAATCTTCATAGTGAATTCAAGGACAGTCAGCACTACATAGTGATTTCCCTCTCTGTACTTGTATGTGGTTTTGTATATGCTTATATTTATTTGTGTGTGAGAGTGTTGCTGCACACGTTCTATGGCAGGTTCATGAGTGCCATGATCTAATGTGGAGGTCTGGGGTCAATTTCTTTTTTTTTATTAGATTTTTCTTTATTTGCATTCAAATATTATCCCCTTTCCTCATTTCCCCTCCAAAACCCCCCTATCCTGTTCCCCCTCCCCCTGCTCACCAACCCACCCCCTCCCACTTCTCTGTCCTGGCATTCTCCTACACTGGGGCATCAAGCCTTCTCAGGACCAAAGGCTTCTCCTCTCATTGATGACAGACAAGAAGCCATCCTCTGCTACATATGTAGCTGGAGCCATTGGTTCCTGCATATGTACTCTTTGGTTGGTGGTTTAGTCCCTGGGAGCTCTGGGGCTACTGGTTGGTTCATATTGTTGTTCCACCTATGCAGCTGTAAGCTCCTTCAGCTCTGTCATTCCTTTCTCTAGCTCCTCCATTGAGGACCTTGTGTTCAGTCCAATAGTTGGCTGAGAGCATCCACCTCTGAATTTGTCAGGCACTGGCAGAGCGTCTCAGGAGACAGTTATGTCAGGTTCCTGTCAGCAAGCACTTGTCCACAATAGTGTCTGGGTTTGGTGACTATTTATGGGTTAGATCCCCAGGTGGGGCAGTCTCTGGGTGGTCTTTCCTTCAGTCTCTGCTCCATACTTTGTCTCTGTATCTTCTCCCATGGGGGTTTTGTTCCCCCTTCTAAGAAAGACCGAAATATCCATACTTTGGTCTTCCTTCTTCGTGAGCTTCATTTGGTCTGTGAATTGTATCTTGGGTATTCCAAGCTTCTGAGTTAATATCCACTTATCAGTGAGTATATACCATGTGTGTGCTCTCTTGTGATTGGGTTACCTCATTCAGGATAATATTTTCTAGTTCCATCCATTTGCCTAAGAATTTCATGAGTTCATTGTTTTTAATAGCTGAGCAGGATTCCATTGTACAGTGACAGGTAGATCAATGGAATAGAATTGAAAACCCAGAAATGAACCTATATACCTATGTTGACAAAGGAGCTAAAACCATCCAGTGGGAAAAAGACAGCATTTTCAACAAATGATGCTGGTTCGACTGATGATTAGCATACAGAAGAATGCAAAAGGAGTCACTTTTATCTCCTTGTACAAAGCTCAAGTCCAAGTGGATCAAGAACCTCAACATAAAACCAGATACACTGAAACTAATAAAAGAGAAAGTGGGGAAGAGCCTCGAGCACATGGGCACAGGGGAAATTTTCCTGAACAGAACACCAATGGTTTATGCCCTAAGATAAAGAATTGACAAATGGAACTTTATACAATTACAAAGCTTCTGTAAGGCAAAGGACACTGTCAATAGGACAAAACAGCTTGGGAAAAGATATTTACCAATCCTACATCTGACAGAGGGCTAATATCCAATATATACAAAGAACTCAAGAAGTTACATTGCAGAGAACCAAATAACCCTATTAAAAAATGGGGTACAGAGCTAAACAAAGAATTCTCAATTGAGGAATGCCAAATGGGTGAGAAGCATCTAAAGAAAAGTTTAACATCCTTAGTCACCAGGGAAGTGCAAATCAAAACAAGTCTCTGAGATTCCACCTCACACCACTCAGAATGGCTAGGATAAAAAACTCAGGTGACAGCAGATTCTGGCGAGGATGTGGAGAAAGAGGAACACTCCTCCATTGTTGGTGGGGTACAACTGTATAACAGGTATTATACTAGTTTAACAGGTATTATACTATACCACTCTGGAAATCAGTTTTGTGGTTCCTCAGAAAATTAGATATAGCACTACCAGAGGACCCAGCTATACCACTCCTGAACATATACCCAGAAGATGCTCCAGCAGCCTTATTTATAATAGCCAGAAGCTGGAAAAAACCCATATGTCCTTCAACAGAGGAGTGGATACAGAAAATGTGGTACATTTACACACTGGGGGTCAATTTTTAGAATCTATCTTCCACCTGTTGAGGCAGACTCATTCATGTTTCTCCAGGCTGGCTAGACCATGTAGACCATTCCAGCTGATTCTGCTATTGGGGTTGGAGCTCTGGAACTACAGAGGCTCCTCACCACATCCAGCTTTCTGTGTGAGATCCAGAGAATGAACAGGTTTTCAGGCTGGTGCTTTTGGGCACTGAACCATCTTTCTGGCCCAGAGAGAGATAATGGCTGTTGATGTCTGCCTCTTCTAGACCTGCCGCTGTAGATGTGAGTTGTCTATGTTTCTCCTGATTCAGCCACTTATCAGATGTATGAAGATGGATGCCTCTTCTGAGACATCTGGCCTTGTTTGTTCATGTGTTAAGTACTAGTAGCCAGAGTACCTGGCTTATAGGGTAACTGTGAAGATTAAACAGGGCTAGTGACCACTCATGAAGTGGTGTGTATTATTCTTTTATTTGCGTCTAGTCAGATTGCAATACATACATCTTTTTTTTAAAAAAATGAAATAATAATAAATTATTGAAACATCTCTATTTTGAATACACAAAGAGCTTCAGTGTGTAGATTAAAAGTCTAATTCATTTTGGCCTACATCCTTGCTTCTTAGGAAATCTGCTACTGTGTCTTATAAAATAGCTGCTCAATAGATTCTAGGTTTTTAAAAATTCATTTAAAAACTCCAAATATCTCAGTAAAAAAAAAATGTGAGTCATTATGTTATGATTGGGAAGAAAGAAGTCCACGTTTCGAAAGAAAAGCACGTTTAAATTTTCAAGTCCCGATGAATTTCAATTTGGAATTTGGAATTTGAATTTGGAATTTCCAAATGGAATGTGGGTCAGCTTTCCTAATTGTTCTGAACTTCATAACTAAATTCTAGAGGTGGCTTGCTTTTTTAATTCTGTATTTTTTTCTATTGTGATAATGGTATCTTAAATTCTGCTGGCTAGCTTCCATGCCTCTTACTCATTGGTTGGACTTAGATATTTTGTATGGTTTGAAAAAGGTTGGGAGTGTGCACACACCCACCAGCTAGTATAAAAGTACTAGTATCCTCTTTCCAAAGTAGGACTAAATGACTTAACTTGAGACTGTAGTCAAAACACAAGACCCTCAACTGCCCCTGACTTGGACGTTGCAATTCACTGACAACTAGAGGTGGTATCCATCTTTCTGGCACCGCAATATGATGCTACCTATAAAGTCCACACTTGGGAAACAAAAAACAAACAAAAACAATGACAGCATTTTGTTTGTTTTTCTCTTAACATTTTGGCTGAGTTTACAGGTTTTGGGGGCTACATTCACAGCGATTTTAGACAATATGTGGACCACGGGGTAGTCAGACACTGATGGAATCATCAACGTAATATGTTCTGACGGTCTCAGGGAAGGGAACAGGGGAACACAGAAGTGAAGTCCCTGGAGAACAAAGTGAATGAGCAAAACTAAGAAGAGATGAGGACACTGTGCCCATCTTCTCTCCCGGGATATAGCCCTGTGAAGCCAAAATGACCAATGGATTCACCACAGAGTCCGTGCCTTGTTCCAAAGATCCTAAAACCCTGCTAGACGATCTCGAATCATCCTCCTGTCTCCCTTTCTACATGAAGGCTGAGACTGAAGCTTTTCAACTTATTCAAGGTTTCTGCCAGTCTATTAGCAGAACAAGGGTTGAAACTTTAACCCATCAGATCCAAACCCATCTCCTCCACCACCCTATACTGTCTGCTAGCACATTACTTTCCAAATCCACGCCTGTGTATTAAGTTCCCAGGAAATGTTTGACAAGCTGATGAAGAAACAGGAGCAGAAAATATAAGGGAGAGGGATTCTCAAACTAGATGCAACTATTAGAGGAAGAAAGTGACACCTATGTAAGCCTTACATGGGCATTTTGTCCCTGCAGAGGATGTACATCTGATGGATGGAGTAAGGAAGGCAAGAATAAATAACACTAGCTGATGGATAACAAAGATTATTTTTTTTAAGAACTCACAACTTCCTGCAACTCCAGTTTCAGGAGATCTAATGCCCTCTTCTAGCCTCCCTGAGCAGACACGCACACAATACACAGGCATACATGAAGACAAAATACCCATTCACATGAAATAGAAAATTAAAAACAAACAAAGAAAAACTGTGTGGCTCTTAATTCCCCTTCCCAATACCTGGCTCTACCTCCTGAGTAACCTCTTTCTCTCCTGTTGCCTCTTATCAGATCATCCTACTCACGATTATCTCTCTCATCATCTCTGCCACTATCACCATGACTACTGTCACCACCACCAAGTTCCCCAAGAACATCAATATGATGTTTGTGAGACTTGATCATCACCTTGGATGATGGCCAAGCCCTTGTAAAGCAAACACTGTTCTTGTCTTCCAGGAGTTGAGCCATCTGTAGACTCTGTCTGCATTTCTTTTCTTTAGATTCCCTGCATTGGTGCTTACTTACCTGCTCCCTCCTTCTGCATCTTGCCCCCTCTCCTTACATCTGTATTGACTCTTCTCTACTTAAGGAGCTAGGCCTTCCAAGCCAACAGAATCCAGAGCCAGCATCGTGCTCTCTGAGAAGCTTTTCATGAATCCCTCTGAAACTCCAGTTTCTTTGTCCTAACCCCTTTAATCTGCATGCCCTTTAAATGGATTTTCACTGGTAGCTCTTTATTCTAATAGGTTATAAATTATAAACCATAGGAAAAGTTAACAAATCTTTGTTGACAGCATGAATGAATAAGCCAATTTATAGTGATCAGAGTCTAGCTTTGCAAGAGTTACTTGCCTTTGTCTTCTGCTGGAAAGAGAACACAGGTATCAATGTACCTCTTAACTGGCCTTCTGGAACTTTTCACAGTAAATCTTACAGAATAGACATTTACTGTAAGTCTTCTGCTCAGGGTGTTAAGAACAAGTAAGTGTTCAGTGCTTAGCTCTGAACAGAAGATTAGCATCCCTAACTCTAATGCTCAGAGAACACCACAAAAAGGGAGCATAAAGAATGCAAAAGCTACAAGGCAGACAGGCAGAAGTGCTTCAAAAGCCTACAGTCTTGTCCATGACATGGCCTTTGCAATCATGAACTCAAAGCAGCTATGGTTGCCTACACAAAACTGGGACACGTGAGACCCTGTGTATCCCTGGGGAGCAATGGGTTATTAATGGATACTAGGTGGTAGAAAGGAGTGTCTTCTGGATTGATGAGTCTGCAAGTGCCAATGGATAATTAACTCCACACTCATATTTATACGGAAGGCCCTGGTTAAACAAAAAGACAATGACTACGGACAAAGGACTCATGAGAGGGAGGAGGGTTAGTGGAGGTGGGAGAAGATAACTGAAGACAGGAAGTAAGTACAATCAGGATACATCACCCATTTGTATACAGTTATGAAACCATGAACAACAAAGTAACAGTAAGAAAAAATCCCACAGAAAGTATTCTGAAAGAATTTTAGAAAACAAATGCTAAGGAAAGGTCAGAGTACGAGAATAAATTTAGCAGCAAGATTAAAGAATAAGTCAATGTTACTAAGCTAGACTTACTGTTCCGAATTCACTTCTGAACTAAGTTAAGAAAGGACGATGTTCCTACCACCCTGGAGGGAAGACTCAAAGATCCTGGTGAGGTGGTTTTGAGGGCAAAGTTACCTGCCACAAAAGCTTGGCTACCTGGACTCTATGGAAGAGTAGAAGAAGAGAACCAACTCTGACCTCTGACCTCCACATGCCATCATGCCATCATGACACATGCTTTCCCGCACACACACACAGTGAACATACAGATACACACAGACATAACACACCAATAGTAATGATGATGATAATAAACTTAAAAATATGCCTTGGTTATGGAAATTTGGTGAGGCATCTCTTTACTCCTCACTATAAAGTGGTCTGAAAGATTTGTATAAGAATGCTTTTCTCTGTCATCCTCTTGTGATCTGTCTGCCTCCCCAGGATCTAAGTTCCAGCAGGTGAGGGAATAGAAATTGTCTGTCCTGATGGTATAATTAGTGACCACACGGAGTCAGTTCTTAATAGTCCTGTTGTCTTAAGCATGGTAGCTATTTGTCTTAGGTTATTATTATTCTCTTACTTAGGTATATAAACATGAAAGTAGACATAATAAATTTCTGCTTGTATAAAGCTATGAAACCAAGATGAAAACAACTTTAAATTTTTAAATGAAATGAAAACATCAGAATCTAAAATAAAGAAATTGGAGGTATTTTGTATGGACTATTTTGCCATCACAAAACATGATACAGAATTTTGACACTATGTGTCCTCTTTATCTTGTTCTTGGTCATCTCATATGCAAATTAGTGGCCCCTTTGTGCTAAATCCCCATAACAGGCACACACCTTTCTCTTGAGGTTCTTTTTAATTTTTTTATTTTGTTTTAGCCTTCTATTTGAGACAAGGTCCTCAATGTTTTCTAGCCTAGCATCAAACTCTCCATTCTCCTGTTTGGGGGTCACCAAATGTTACGATTATAGGAGTGGGTCATCCTTCCCAGCTTACTGTATCTTACATGGGGTTCACATGTGTTATGGTTACTTATCTGTTCATATCTACAAATGTGCTGTCTTAGCCTAATATACCTATCTCCTGAGAGGCTCTGACAGTACCTGACTAACACAGATGTAGAGGCTCACAGCCATCCATTGAACTGAGTACAGGGTCCCCAATGAAGGAGTTAGAGAAAGGACCAAAGGAGCTGAGGGGTTTGCAGCCCCTTAGGATGAACAACAATATGAACTAACTAGCACCCTCAGAGCTCCCAGGGACTCAACCACCCACCAAGGACTATACATGGTGGGACTGATTGTTCTGGCAGCACGTATATAGTAGAGGATTGCAAAGTCGATCATCAATGGGAGGAGAGGCCCTTGGCCCTGTGAAGGTTCTGTGCCCCAGTGTAGGGGAATGCCAGGGCCAATAAGTGGGAAAGGGTAGGGTGGTAAGCATGGGGAAAGGGGAGGCAACAGGGGTTCATTGTTGTTGTTTTTGTTTGTTTGTTTGTTTGTTTGTTTTTTGGAGGGGAAACTGGGAAAGGAGAAACCATATGACATGTAAGTAAAGAAAATAACAAAAAAAAGTGCTGTCTTTTCATTTATGCCTGCTTCAAAAGCTATGGGACAGTCAGTTCTCCATTCTCCAGGTGAATTCTTGTCTTGCCCCTCCTCCAGGAACAGAGGGGACAAACAGTGCACTGTGAACAAGTGAGGAGGGACCTTTGTCACATGGAAGTTGACATTTGGATGGGAAAGTAAGTTCCTATGTAAGAATGAAAACTCTAATAGCACAGATTTGAACCCTGGGTGCTAACCAGAAGCTTGCTGATGAGTGTCACCGTTCTGAGACACTCACTGCTACAGCAGTGCTCCCCTGCAGAGCAAGGGTGCAGAGCGCTGGCCACAGCCTAGGGTAGCTGCTGGGTCAGGCAGGTCTCAAAGGTTCGAGGCAGGAGTCGAGGATCCCCAAGTGGGGCAGTGAAAGACTGCCAGAGTCCCACTGTCTGTGGAGGGTCCCTAGTGGTGGTCCTGTCTCTGGCAGGTCTCAGACGTACTTTTCTTCTTTCTCCAATAACATCTGGGAGACAAACCGCTGTCCAGAGCCTGATTCAGAATCTGGCTTCTGTTGCACATTCTTCTGTGGAGCTTGATGGGCCCTGATTGGCTGAGCGTTTGTATACAAATGAGGCAGAAAATGGGACCCACCAGGGGAGAGTGTTCAAACCCAGAAAGGAAGTGAGGGAGCCCACAAAAACCTAGGCTCGTTCTCAATTGGGGACTATGTTCAACTCTATCCTTCTTCCCCCAATGCCATAGCAGAAGGGAAACAAACAAAAAGCCATGGTTTTTCCATCCTTTCTTTGGTCCAATTGCCTCTGGCGTACAGCAGCCGGTTGCGCTTGAGTTCAGGGCTTCTGGACCTTGGTTTCCTGCTGATTCCCTGCCTCAATGAAAGGGAAGCCTGGAACTCCACCTGCCGCTCTCTAATTGTTCCGGGCTTCAAACACAGCTGCTGCTGGCATCCAAAGCCTTTTCACCTATTCCACCAATCACCTTCAACTCTGGGAACCTTCCACCACCACCTCATTTTGGGAAGTAGCACTGGCAAGGGGGGGCAGAGGGGGAGCATTAGCCCAGGGACGGACCACTAACTCTATCAATCATTTATTTATTATTTATTTATTTTAAAGATTTAGAAAACAGAATAGTTAAAAAGGAAATCTTTTTTTTCTTTTTTATTAGATATTTTCTTTATTTAAATGTCATATGATATCTCCTTTCCCGGTTTCCCCTCCGAAAAAAAGAAAAAAAAAAGTAAAAGTAAACAAAACAAAACTGTTCCCTCCCCCCTCCCCCTGCTCACCACCCCACCCCCTCCTGCTTACTGGCCCTGGCATTCCCCTACACTGGGGCATAGAACCTTCACAGGGCCCAGGGCCTCTCCTCCCATTGATGACAGACAAGGCCATTCTCTGCTATACATATGCTGCTGGAGCCATTAGTCCTACCATGTGTACTCTTTGGCTGATGGTTTAGTCCCTGGGAGCTCTGAGGGTACTAGTTAGTTCATATTGTTGTTCGTCCTAAGGGGCTGCAAACTCTTCAGCTCCTTGGATCCTTTCTCTAGCTCCTTCATTGGGGACTAAAAGGGAAATCTTAATCACTCTTAAATACAGAGACAGTCACTGCCAATATTTTTGAGTGCATCTTGCCATCCTATAATCCTTATATTTTACCTATTCTTTCTTCATTCTTAATGTGACATTGGAGATCCCATGTCAGTTCTATCTGTAATGGAAAGACGTGGAAAGGCATGTTCTTTGTGACTGTGAAGTGGGAAGACATGAGTCTTTAATATGGTGCAGAGAACTTTATCTAAAGAATCAGATAAATCTCAATGTTAGACACAGTTCTGGAACTTTTCGAGGTCTTAACTCTGTGTTTAAAACATCTCTTACCCTGAAAGATTATTAGAAAGTTTTGAGAATAAGAAAATCAATAGGAATTTTCTAAAACAAAAGCTAGTGTTCAGAAAAAATAAATAAATAAACTTTACTTTAAATTCAGTCTATAACCTTAATTGGAAAGGATCCCATATTTACCAAATTTAGAACTCTGGGGTAGTTTGGGATCTGAAACAAGCAATAAGATTAGTATATCTACCAAAAGTATAAGGCTAACCAGACAATCGCGTTAATATTAAGTAAATCAGAGATCAGAGCAGTAAATATTTGAGCAAACTTTGTGTCTCAGGAGTCGAGTGACTCACACCCTCCCACAAGTTCAGACAAAGTGGACTTTCGGGAGAAATCGCTGTTTTCCCAGTTACTCAGCAAAGCTTAGGGCAAGAGGTGAAAACAGAAGCAAAGGCCTCCACTGGCTAACAATAGGTGGCGTTTCCAGGAACGGGGCTTAAAGATCAAAGAGGAAAGGAATTGATTAACTCACTTAGAAAAGACAAGAAATTAGGAAGAAAGCAAAAAACACCTGGGTTTCCTTTGAGGATGGGTGCTTGCACAATCTCTCTGAAACGTATCTGTCACTTACTCATCCACTCAGCCAGTGAATTTCTAAATACATATTCTAGGAGCAACTACTTGCTGGGCAACAGTCTGGAGATGCGGAGCATCTACCGCCTGCTGGGTGATTCTGAAAGGACAGATTTACTTCCTAAGAGAGCTCTTAGCTCACTCCTCAAAACCAAAAGGGATTGGGCTAAACGGCTATTTGTCACTCCCATCTTCACAGGAACCCATTCTGAGTGATAAAACTCACTTTGCCAACTTGCACTCTGCAGTTTGGCAGAAGTCACAAAACATGGACCCTTGCCCGTTACCAGCGTTCAAAACATCTGACATTCCCGAGGGCCTGGCTATCACCTATGCATATTCTTGTGCATAGTCACTTGTCCACAGGCCTGCATAGATCATCACACCACACTCGCGCATAGACACACACACACACACACACACACACACACACACACACACGACCCACATTCACACATTTACACATGCACGCATACTCCCACACACAGGGACACGTCTAGAAGTGACATTAGGCACTGGGAAATGTAGATGCACACAAATCATCTTTGGAAATTAATATGGAATTAAAAATCATACCTACAGGTCATTATTCAAACAGTTGCAACAAGTATTTGTTCCTTTCTACGTGATAAAAATAACATCAAGATATTAATATATTCTCCTTTTGGGATTACATTTTTGTTCTATTTCTATCCAATGGCTGATTTTCATTTATATTTATGAAATGAGGAAATGTTCTGATGTTTTAAATGTGGACACAATGTTGCCATGATTCTTTAAAAAAAAAAAAAACTCAAGCAATTGAAAAATTGTTTCATGGTAAAACTGCAGCAAGCATCTCCCCTTTCTAGTGCCTTTGAGTCACCGATTTCAGATGGATTAGTCATATTCCTTAAGGCTGAACCTCATTTTATTAATTTCTGAAGTTTTCTCCTCATATAAAGGTAGCTTGAGTTCTGCAAGAGCATTAGAACAAGATCAGCCTGTTCTCGACGTGACAGATTATACGGTTTCTATGTGAACACTGCCGTTCTTCATTCAGAGTCAGAAAGCATGGGAGCCGTGATGACTCATAGTTTCCCGACACTGGAAGAACTTGTTTGCTTCTCCTGCCTCTGAAATGCCATCAGAGGAGAACTTGATTCTTCCCAAGGACAAGCGAATTCTACAAGATCACATTCTAGATAAAGGAGTTTGAACGAAGAGCACACCACCTCAGTGGTGTAAATTTAACAACACCGCCATATCTCTTGAATGCGGAGGCAAGGCTGAGAAAGCGGCTTTGTTAACCCCCAAGCTGCCCTTAGACAAACCAGTACTGATGCTTTCTCAGATGGTTCAGGCATCAAAGTGTTTTAGTAATGCTGATTTCAAGGAGGAGCACCAAAGTCTTGTAGAGTCGAAGACCATACCAAGGAGCAACAGGCTCGTCATGCTGGTGCTCGGCACATCCACGGCTATCTTTTTCTCCTTGACTGACATTTCCCTCAGCAGCCTCATATTCTCAACGACACTGTGTACTCTTCTTTTTAACACAACTGTCAGAACAACAGTCCACCTATCCAAATCAGCAAAACAAATCCAAAAAACACTGTGTACAGAAGGTAGGGAAAAAACAAAACAAAACAAAACAAAACAGGCTTTAAGCTTCAGTAGAATTAGGTTGGGACCCTGGTATCTAAGCAACTCAATTGTCCCTGCCTCCCTATCTGCATCAATAGAAAAAAAAAAAAAACCAGTTAATGATATCTATCCTGCAGACATTTGTGAAAAATCAAAAGATACATTTAAAGGGCTAGTTTATGCTTTCTTACCATCACTAACCCTTCTTTAAAACTTAATGAAGTTTCCTCACAAAGTAATTTGAGGAAGGATGTATCCAATATGAAATGTGCACACAAACACACACACTTTTTAAAGGTTGCCCCAAATACAGCTGATGGCTACTAGAGCCACTGTAGATGGATATGGAGCCATCCCAGGCCCCAGTGGATGGCTCCATACCCACAGGCACATGGGCTGTACTAACTGGATTCCAAGTGTTATTTAAAAAAAAAAAATAGAGACAGGAAGTATAGAGAAAATTTGAAGCTGAGAAGAATTAAGAGAGAGGGATTGGCTAGAGAGATATAATAAGATACATTGTATACATGTATACAAATTTCCAAAACATACTTTGAACTTTAAAAACTGCTGAAGAAAATTATCACCAAAGAATTCATAAAAACTCTAGATCAAAGACCATCCACAGTATAGGAATTACCAACCTTAATTCTCCATGCTAAACTGATAGGCTTCCCAGCACTGTCCGCACTGTCCGCACTGTCCACACTGTCCGCACTGTCCGCACTGTGTGCCCACTGTCCCCACTGTCCCCACTGTCTGCACTGTGCCCACTGTCTGCACTGTCCCCACTGTCCCCACTGTCCGCACTGTCCCCACTGTCCCCACTGTCCCCAGCAGGGCCATCTCATGTCTGGTGTAAGTTTGTCAGGATTGACAATGAGAAGATGAGCTGGGACCGGAAGAGCTTCCTCCCATCTCATACCTATACCTACACCTTCCTCTACTTATAGCTGACACTAACTCCTCTGTCTCTCGGGCTTACTAAATGTAGCAGCAAAACAGAGATTAGTGACCACGTACTCTGCTTCAAATTCTTTCTGAACTGGGTGCGGGCAGGTAGACGCAGAAATCACCAACTGCTAGGAAGAAAACCACAGCGTACTGTGCCTCATACTGACTGTGCGCTCTTCGGTTTCTGAAACACGCAGTCTGCTTCTTTGTCGTCTCATGGAGTTGTAATGGCTCCGCAGACAGGTTTTTTTAAGGATGTAAAGGTATAGCAAATGTATAGTGACTTGGTCAGATTCCTAGGACTCGGCCCACCCTGTAGATGTCAGTTTTCTTCCACCCTGAACAGCTATCCTGATCTTAGAATGGGATTTCTTGTTTTAAAAGAAATGGAGAAGACAGAAATAGACTGACCATAAACGAAAAAAATCATTGGAGTGGTCATGGTTCTCGTCGTCATAGCAATCATGGTACGATGTTGAAAGGATGGGCAGGTGACCAGCCTGCCAGCATGTTATTGATCCAGATTCTGAAGTGTAGAAAGTATCTTCAATAATGTAATCAAAAGAAAAGAAAAGAGGAAATGATTGGAAAGGAGAAGCGAAGCCTTCTCTAAAGCTGGCTCAACTTCCTACTGAGTAGCCCAAACTGAAACGCAGAGACAGCTGGACAATTCACTCAGTCCTCAAACACTAGCTATTGCCAAGTTAAAGCAGAAAAGGGGAATATTTATTGTACTTATTTCCTGATAATAAGTTGGGGGGGGGGGAATCTCACTTTGGAAAATTTAAGTAAAAACAGATATAAATAAAAAAATTAAAACAATCAAATTTCCAAAGTAATTGGATATTTTATTCAACAAGGATGGGTTTATGATAGATGTATAAAATTAAAAAAAAATTGTTTTGGATTCTAAAAGGCACTGAAGAAAATTACTCTAATTGTTCTATGGAATACAGACCCAAAAGTGTTCAGCAATAATAGAAATGTTTTTTAAGACCAGGGTGCTGGCACTTGTCCCTAGTTTTAGTACTCAGCAGATTGTAACGGAAGGCTCACAGCTTCAAGTTTAGTCTACGTAAATAGTTTCCAGGACAGCCTAGAATTTGCAGTAAGACCTGTCTCAAAGATCATGCAGACAAACAAACAAGGATGACAGAGAATAAAAGAAAAATGGGCTCAGGGATATGGCAAGGTCATGTTTGAAAGGACCAGAGGCCCTCCTCATGGAGATGTGCAAGAGATATCATAAATAGCTGTATACTATGCATGCGTTAATAACGAAACACAGTAAGATGCCGTACAGTGCCTAAAATCTTAGGAGTATTTCTTTCCGTTTTAAATGTTGAAAACACTTCATTTAAAGTTTTGTATTTTCTAATTCCAAATTTTTTTTGTCACATTTGTATATAATTTTTAATAAAAATCTTGAGCAGCCTCAATAGGAACCATTAAGAAACAGAGCCTACTATACCATAGGGTCAAAGAACATGAAATCTTTTTCAACTCTTGACATATACTTCTAAATCGTACTTCTAAAAAGCTATGCTGATTGAAAGCTTCATCCTCCAGCTATCAGGTCATCTCTCTCCTTAATTGTATCTTTGCAAAACAGATATTGTTTTTGACAGCTTCTTCTTAATTCTCTACCTAAAAGGTGTTTGTTAATGTTTAACTTCCTTTTAACACATGCTTAATAAGATTAAACATTTCTTCATACGTCTGTATCTCCTTTGAAATTTTCTTTTGTAAAGTATTCCCGCACATAGTCTGAATGAGTTGCTTTTGACATTAACAATCTTTACATTTTTATTATTATTTTATTTATAGTAAATGTTTTTCTGAAATGACCAGTACTGAACATGAGACATTTCCCAGTCTCATTTAGTGTCACAAACCACTTTTTAGAAAGGACCAAGATGTGCTCCCTCCCTTCCTGAAGCTAACACCAACCTCCTTGTGTGTAGCTTTGGTAGATGGTTGTGATCTCAAGTCAGGAACAATGGAGAATCTTGCCTTGAGCGATTGCGAAGGAGCCACTTACATTGTGGGATCAAAGTCTCACCCTGACAAGTTGGTGTCTGTCCTCTGGCAGGGAACCTGGAGATGCTCTGCACCAGGAAGAATGGACCAGGAATTAAGTGAGGAGCCAAGCAGGTTGTACAAGGTCTTTGTCAAATACCTTGGGAAGATTTTATTTTCTCCAGACTCTGAACAGAGACGCAAAGCCAAGCCAAGCCAACAGCTTTCCCAAATGCTACAGAGCCGGGTCAAGCCAGAACGCTTTCCTACACAACCAAACTGCTTCTAAGAACCAGAGTGTAACTTCATTCTCATATTGGCTATGAAAATCACTAGGAAATATAAATATCACCTTTGAAAAACTGAATAGAGTGAGGGTAATCAAGGCCTGAGAAACTGCTACCTCTTGGCAAAAGCCATGGAGGTAGAGAGGGTGTCCTTGGGGGAATCCTGTCCTATAGCCTAGCAAGAAATGGGTAAGAATGATAAAGTCTACTCCACTGACTGAAATTTAAGTCCCCACTAAACACCAAAAAGCCTTACAGTTCTAAAAGCAACTGTGCTCAATAAATTTGTTGTAAAGCATTTTACTAGTCTACCTTAAATATATAGGAATTAATACAATAATACTTTTTATGTCGGAAAGAGTTAGCATTTGATAAACATCATTATGTGCCAGGCGTCATGCTGAACGTGCCACGTAGGCTATTCCCCTTAATATGAGTAGTCTTTAGAGGGTAGATGCCAGCCTACTGTTCATTTCCCAGACTCCCTCCCCCCTCTTCCTTCCTCCTTCCCTTCCCTCCCTCCCTCTCTTGCAATTTACTTAAGGTAGCATAGACTTGAAACAAATCTAGATCTGCGTCATGGCAGAAGTATAAGAGCTTAACTATTCTGCTCTCTCTTCTGAACCAAGATAAATACTTTTATTATAATTAGGATTGTATGCTAGCTTTAACACACAATCTTAGGTACTTTAGCAAGTACAGACTCCTCAGCTCCCATCTGCCTTTCTTTCTTGGTAGCAATTACTTCTTGCTTCAGTTTCTGATCTATTATGCTGTTGCTTCAGTTTGCTAGTCTTAAAAGCCTTCAGGGAAAACATACACAGATGAAATAAGCCATGGTTTCATAGATAGATAGATGCACAGAGGTAGAAATGCACAAATATATATTACTTTAATGTCCAAAAATTTAACAATTTCTTTTAAAAACTACATGTACAGCCAAATGTAAATTTAGCTCCGAAGTAAAATGCCTTGGGTGCCTAGTAACGTATCCCATCCTGCTGTGTTGACCAAAGATAGGAAATGAAGCATATAGCATACCTAAAGGGGTATTACCTTCAGCATTTATTGCTACACCAGAACTGATCCTTTCTGTTGCAATTCTGACAACATAAGATAGAGCAAATCTCCATGAATGCCCTCTGTCAGCACAAATGATTAAGACCTTTACCATACATCTTATTCATGAGCACCCCCGAAAGCAGAATGCCCACTCACGGTGATTAGTGAGTGGGTCAGCCTGAATCATAAGAAAGAATGCACCTGACTGAATCACCAAGTCCACTTCCTGTAGCACCTGGTTTGCCTTGGACCACTGCCACGTACAGACGGCCCCAGACAAAGCCTGCTCAGCTTCTGAAATCTGATAAGGTCATAGCTAGAGGTAGTGTGCTGGTGAGATTCACCAGAGCCCCGGTAGAAGAATCAGGAAATCCATTGCTATCTAAAACCAATACAAGTATATCCATAGAGTTTTATGGTATCATTTCCAGTCATTTAGACAAAGCCATTGTGCTGGGGTCTTGGAAAGCAATGCAGGAAACTGCTAATGTATGTCCAAGTGAGTACAAGGGTTAGTGTGTCTCAAAGCGATTGACGTACAACGTGTCTGATAAATGTGGTTATTGAACTTGTGAGTCATCACCACTACTATTCTCCTATGAAAATTATCCTTGCTGTATGGCCTCGGGGCCACTCATTACCTCCTTCCTGCAAGGCTTAGCACGGTATTCTCTGCCATCCGAAGCAGTGTGGAAACTCTTGTGTGTGAGAGACTGGGGAAAAGAGAATGGCTTTAATAAATGTATTTAAAACCATGTTTTGAGGCCATTGAGATGTCTCAGTGGGTAGGAACTTGCCAACAAACCTGAAGACCCAAGTCTCATTTCTATCCCCCATGTAATAAAAAGAGAGAACCAACTCTCACATGTTGTCTTCTCATCTCCAAGTGTGTGCACACAAAATAAATAAATAAGTGTATTTGAAATCCTTTGAAATCATATTTTTTGTTTCAGCTTACCTGGGGAGTTCAGAGAAAGAGAAAGCTGCTCAGCAGATCTCTATCTGTTGGCATTCACCACAATACAAACAATAAGCAAGAATAGGGACCCTGTAGATTCAGGTCCCTAACACCGAGTGTCACTGGATGATCTATTAGTCATGAGAAGGTTGCACAGTATCCGTTCATAGGGACTGAACTAGCAGCCACGTATAATGAGAAAGTCAATTGTTGAGACAATTGGGAGTTTACCTGTCATGAAGCAGCATGCCTATTTTGATTCCAGATTTAATTACTTTTGTTATAGAAGAGATTTTTCTCTGTGTCAGGAAAAGAAGCAAATCTTTAAGATCTCCAGATACCGAGTTACAAAATTCACAGTCACATCCTGGACCCGCATCCTGGTTTTCCTTATTGGAGTACACTGAATTCTCTGTTGATCCCAAACTCTCCATTCACCATGTATAGATGCAGTCATATCCATTGTGTGAGCACTGTCTAATTCTGGCAGTAGGCGAAGTATATTAGTTACCTCTTTCGTCATTGTGATAGGACGCCCAACAGAAGTAACTTACGGGGAAAGAATATTGGGCTCACAGTCCCTAGGGCACACAGTACATCATGATGGGGAAGGCCTGGTGTGTGGGTAGCTCCATCAGTGATGCTGGGTGCTTGTGGAAGCATCACCTTGTATCATGACAGATCAGGAATCAGAGGCAGATGGAACCTCAAGGCCTGGCCAAGAGGCCCATATCAGCTAGCTAGTCACTATGCCCCAAAGGTTCTGTGACCTCCCAAAACAATACTACAAGATAGGGATCAAAGGTTCAAACATATTAACTTGGGGGGGGCAGGGATTTCAGACTTCAAACCATAACAGAATGTAAACTTTTAAAAATAAAGACCTTGGGGTTGGGGTGACGCCTCCGTGGTCAAGAAGAGATTCTACACTTTCAGAGGACTTGAGTTCGATTCCCAGCACTCACGTCTGATGGTTCACAACTGGCTGCAACTCCAGTTCTGGGGGATCCAACATCTCTGACAAGCACACCCCTACTATGCACACATATACATAATTTAAAGATAACAAAATAAATCTTTTAAAAATGAAAATACTGAGAGATACATTAACAGCTCTCTCGCATGAAATCTTGGTAGCCTTTAGTTTCACCACCGTAGACTGTCCATTTCTGACAAATCCATCCTATGAATTTATTTATTATACAATGGATTGTGTTTAGGACAGTATACATATGCAGTCAGGATGATCACAAGCCCCCATAAGTCTTTGCTGAGTGCCCGACCAGCCTTGCAAGGCATTTATAAGACTGCAGCTACACATCGTAACCCTACCTTAAAGCAGCACATGCTGGGCTTTGCTTGTGACCAGCAACTGCATTGCTAAGTGCCCGCTTGTGCTGTCTGCTCCCTTTCCTGCTTTGTGGACAAATTCTTGTTTATGTAATCATGGAACCTAAGTACCAGATGAGACCATGAAGAATCCCAGGTAAGCCTCCTCTTCCCACCTAACACCAGATTCCCTAAGGCTTATTTCTCCAGTTTGTCCAGATTTCCTGGAGCAAAGATTCACAACTGGTAAGTTCTCTGGCTTAATGAAGATGTTCTTTCGGCTATGTAAGTATAAGATTTCTTAACAGAACTTCAGGCCATTTCTCTTTCTGATTTCTATGGTAACAAAGACCAACGACTCAGTTCCTCAACAAACAGCATTCCACAGGGCTGGAAAAGCTTCAATTATCCATAATTGTTCTATTCTCCCAGTTACAAATCCCACAATCCTTTAACTTTTTTTTATTTCCCAACAGTTTTAATGTCTTGGTCTCTCCCAAGTTGCTTGATGTACTTTAAACCTTGTGTAAAATATAGAAAGATCAAATAATACTAATGATATAATTATTAGTCAATCAGATGTCAGAAATTTTACTCCACCTCCCATGTCATGGAAATTGACGTATGTTCACTTTGGGAAAAATATAAAGCAGTGTGCTTTATGACCTCTCTATGATCTGTCTCTTGCTCAACTTCGTCTTGAAATTATTACTCCTCAGAACTTTCTATTCTTTACTTTTAGGCTATTTGATTTTCTCAGACACGAATCATCAGTCAACCAGAGAAAATGTGTCTCACCTTCCTCCCAGATTGAAAATTCTTCCAACACTCCTAAAGTCCTTGCCTTAGCAGTGTGAGCCAGTAGAACACGATGCTCAGCATCACCATGTTTTTCGATAGACTTCCTGCATGGCGAACACTCCCAGGAACACGATGGATAAGCTTCAAGTATGGATTACCACTGTCATGCACGCCTTTGTAACAGGAGTTCAGTGAGTGATTTTAGTAATCGTGCTGAAACAGAACCTTGAAATGAGAAATTTGCTTGGGAGGGGCCCTTAAAATAACAAATAAAATACAAAGAGAAATGTCTTAGGGTAATCATAACCTGTGATCATTGTTGCAAGTTTTCATGACAATTCTCATAGTGATGCTGGATGAACCTAAGGGATTAGAAGACAGTGGTTAAGAAACCAAGATAACCTTGAGGAAAAGACCAAACTTGATTTTATTCAAATACCACATCATTATCCTTACAAATAGGAGCTCACCTCACGTTTTCAGTGTTTTTAGATCATGGGTCATCATTGTAGGTCACGTGCTGTGCCAGCCAGTGCCTAGGAGCACAGGCATCGGTGTCTTCTACAGTCAACTGTGAACTTAGCCACTTTAGGAGTGCCGGGACAATGTTTTGTCACCCTCGGCTTCCATGTGCATGTCTCCTTCCTTTTAAATGTGCATCTTACATTTACTTATTGCACACCAAGCATCTTTTTGTAAATTCTTTATAAACATTGACTTGACAAATTGTCATAATCATCCAGTGATGCAGGTGTTTTTGAACCTTTGGTCACACATGGAGAATTGAAGGCTCAGGATATTATGCAAATTTCCCACACACCTGAAAAATTGTAGATCCGGGTCCTAACCCTTATGGTTCAGATTTTGACTCTTCTTTTAACCGCCACTGGTGGGGTTGGAATTGGGACTATTAGATAAAAACATGTACTCACTAAGGGGTAGTGTCTGTGGGTTGCCATGCATGATTACTGATGGTAGTCACTATAATGGTGGCATTTATTTTCCAAAGTGATCAGTTGTTTGTGATCCACTGTGTATTAGGCTGGCCTTAAGGGGTATGGTGGGAAGTGGCATTGCAATTAATTGACAGAGTTCTTTCCTCTGATTTTATTTACCACCCACCCCCTCCCATCCTAGAGCCACCTCCTCCACCATTTTATTGGGAGATATTAGAGAATACCAGTATGTCAGCTATTAAAAAGGAACTCCAGCAGGTCCATCACTATATATAATTTATTATATATAATAATATATAGTCATTATATACTACATATACTGTATATAACATATAGCACATGCAATATATAATAATATACACATATAATTAAAACATATTCCCTAATATAAATATTACATATTATATTTATAATATATAATACATTTATTAAATCATTACTATTATACAGGTTAGTGATTAATATTAATACTAATGTATTATTAATTAATGTATACATGTTATAATTAATTGTATAATATATTATATATGATATGCTATATTATTAATATATTATATATTAAATGTATGATATATAGAAATGCACAAAATGAGCAAAATTAGTCTCTATAAATTCTGCCCAAATACTATTGAATTAACTGCAGAAACTTCTAATATTATCATGGAGATGACACATATAATAAAATATGTTTTAATATTATAAATTTTACTGTATATAATTTGTAATTTATATTATAAGTAACAAAATATAATAATAAAATATTTATGTCATATCATATATTTATATATCACAATTTTATTATATGTAATTTATAATTTATAAATTATATAATAAATAACAAAATATAATGTAATAAAATACTTATTTTATTATCTGTGTCATCTCCATGATAATATTAAAAGTTTCTGCAGTTAATTGAATAGTATTTGGACAGATTTTATAGAGACCAATATTGCTTATTTTGTGCCTCTATTTGACTAAGTAAAGTTAATTATACATGCTATGTGAAGAATTATTGAAAATAACTGATAAACTATATTTTACCATAGATAAGAGCTATCAAAGTATTTAGTTTAAAAGTTACCATATTTTATTCTTAATCTCTTTCAAAATGTGTTCTCATACCAGAATTGAAGTGAGGTTTGGCTAGAATAATTTTACCCACGATTGGTGGAGGGAGGCCACATACATCAAATGAAAGTAATCACATAAGGGAAGTCACTATGGAGATCTGGAATTCTGGGTTTTCTCTAGTTCGCTCATCACAGTAGTGTCTGGCTGCTGTCATGGATGCCTTTACTGGCAGAGGTTTCCTCTCCCTCCTTCCTGATCCTGACCGATGCTTTACGCATCCTGCTGCACACTCTGAGTGATGCAACGGTAACAGTAGGTTTAAATTCTGTCTCCACCTCACTGGCTCTTTGAGATGAACAAATTGCTCTGTTTTGTTTTTTTGTGTTGAGAACACTGAGTAGAATATAGCTTGATTCAGGTAAGGCTTCTAGAACTTTCTAACCTTCAAAAGAATGGAACAGGTTTGAAGGAATTCTCTTCCGTACCCATCTTTCCTGTTCCCTTTATCCCAACACTTACGGAATCAGGATGCCACTAACAGAGGCATATGTATGAGGCCCAGGCTTAGACTTTCAATTACTAGTTATGCTACTAGAAACTAAAAAGACCCAGGCCTAGCCACCAAGAATTATAGTGGGTTGGTCTGATGCTACTCCTAATGCTAAATTCTGTACCCCAAGATCTGGTTGCTCCAAGACAAGCAGATCCTCAGCTAGACCATCTTTTGTTGTATAGACCTTGCCCCCCAAGTTATCCTTGACTGAGTAATAAAGATGCCTACAGCCCATAGATAGGCAGAGCTTCCCAGGGTCTGAGGCAGGTACCACAAGGGAGCGAAGAGGGAAGAGGAAGAAGTTACCATGGGGTCGGTGGATTGTGAGCACATGGCCACAGGGCTGGCCTGTCCAATAAGAGTGGCCCAGGCTGAACATGGCAAATGATATCTCAGGATTACTAACAGAAAAGTAGTCAAAACAGCAGAGAGGGTTGATGTCTGCCCAGCTCTATGCTTTACGGCTTATTGCAAATGTGAGCCGGGCAGTGGTGGCGCACGCCTTTAATCCCAGCACTTGAGAGGCAGAGGCAGGTGGATTTCTGAGTTCGAGGCCAGCCTGGTCTACAGAGTGAGTTCCAGGACAGCCAGGGCTACATAGAGAAACCCTGTCTCAAAAAACAAAACAACAAAACAACAACAACAACAAAAAAAAAAAAAACCAACCAAACCAAAAAAAAGCAAATGTGAAGGTTTTGGGTCTTTTTATTTGGGAACTAAATGATCTAAGGTGGGGATATAATGATATTTAGTACAACAAAGGACCTCAAAAGAAAAAAGGGAGGACAACAGGCAAGCAGAGTGTCCTACTGTGTCATTAACACTTGGGTCCCTGCACCTGAGGGAAGCAATCATTTACTCCCGTACTTCAGCAAGGTTGTACAGAGCACAGATTCTAAGCAGTCAGCAATGCTTAGTGCTGATGCTATTAAAGATGTAGGCAAGTCAGAAATGGATTCTAAGAACCAAAGCAAAGCCTAACTAAGAAAAACCAGAGACAGTGAGTTGATGGTGGAATGTGAGAATGTATGATATGGAAGGGATGGAATTCTCATCATAAAGCATTCGTACAGTTAATAAAACCATCACATCTACTGGGCACAGGACTATTGCTGTGCCATCATCGCATCTGAAGATGCTGCTGTGTCTGTATCAACAACTAGCTGGGAAGTGAGACTAGGTGAGTGAAATATGTTGTCTCTTTTTCCCCTTCTTTGTAATGGTATAACAATAAAATGTTTTTACAGCTTTTTCATCGAAAGCTCAAACAGCCCTTCTTCACGCAAAGCACTCAGCGAGAAGGCAAATAACAGAGCAGACTGCAGACTCAGTCTGACCCTTGCTTTTGCTTGGCCTTGAGCAACCCATTTAGTTTCCCAGGAACTTCAGGGTTTTGTGTCTACTATATGGGAATCACAAGAATTATATTGATTATGGACTCAGTCTCAAGGCTGCCTAAGAATTACCATGAGAGAGTAAATAGGAATGCCCTATAATATTTTTTTCTATGGCAACTGGGGGTGGGGATAGATAGATGAAAACAACTGAGAATAAGGCACAGAAAGGTGGCCTGTTAGTTGCTGGCCATGTAGAGGTCATTGTCCTGTGTGAGTATGCATTCCACGTTAGCTCTTAGCATGCCACGTTGTCCCTGAGATTCTAGTTTTTCATTCTTCTTAGGACTAGGGAAGATGTGTTACACATGACAGAGATTCAGTTAATATCACCAGAAAACAGTTTTCAGAAACTGAATAACTTCAGGAGCTTTGGCAAACAAAGTTTATGCTTTATTTATTAGTAGAAATAAATTTAATCACAATTCACTTGTAACACTTATTGATTATTGAATCCATTATTATATTTGAACAGTAATAACACTGTAATAAATAACACTGTAATAAATAAAATGTGGTAACACTATATTTTAGTACATTTTTTCTAGCAATACAACACAATATATAGAAAGCCTAATTCCTTGGGAAGGGAGGGTTTTTATGTGAGTCCATATGAATATCCAGGCAGGCATGCACACATGTGCGAAGGCAAGGGGACCCTGGGCATCAGTCTTCCAGGTATTGCTTACCTTATTGCTTGTGATGGATCTCTCATTGACTTGCAAATTAAATGCTTTCTGGGATTATAAATACATACCCCATGCCTGGCTTCTTAACACAACTTCTGAAGAGCAAATTCTGGTCTTGCAGATCAGGCTCTACTACCTGAGCCCTCTCTCTCTCTCTCTCTCTCTCTCTCTCTCTCTCTCTCTCTCTCTCTCTCTCTCTCTCCAGCTGATCTGTTGCCTCCCAAAAACACGGTCTTACTGCATAGCAAGTTTACTACATAGTGCAGAAGCTTACTACATAGTAAGAAAAGACTACATAGTCCTCATTGTCTGAGAACTTGTTAGACACTATGCTGGCCTTGTACTTGCAATGATGTGCCTGCCTCTGTCTCCCAAGTGCTGGGGTTTCATCACAGCTAGCAGAAAAAAATACAATTCTAATCAGTCATGATTTAAAAACCGAAGCAAGTTGCTGGGAAACTAACTCAATTTCACCATCATGCTCTTTTCTCATTTATAGTATAAGGTTTAGGCAGCCTCACCTGTGGCCCACAGTAGAAGCCCCTTGCTGTGTGTTGAACCACCTGAATTCAGATTGCAGGGGCTAGAAGTTGATGCCACACCTTCAGTTACTAGAGAGACTACTGATGTTTATAGATTCCTGTAGTGAGTGTTGACATGCCTGTTGCTCTAACAAAGGATCATTCAAGTGGTCCATTTAATTTGCAAAGATCCACCAGGCAGTGGTGGCGCACACCTTTAATCCCAGCACTTGGGAGGCAGAGACAGGAGGATTTCTGAGTTCGAGGCCAGCCTGGTCTACAGAGTGAGTTCCAGGACACCCAGGGCTACACAGAGAAACCCTGTCTCAAAAAACAAAACAACAACAACAAAACAAAACAAAACAAAAAAAAACAACAAAAAAGTAATTTACAAAGATGCTAGGACTACCCCAGTGCTGCTAGACACTTTGAGAGACTCTACACCAGTGTTGCTAGACCTATGAGTGCAAACTCTAGTATTCCATGATTAAAGAGATACACCTGGATTTACCTATCAATCAGCTGAAAGAAAGAGCAAAAAAAATGTCACAACGTGAACCTATTCATCTCAGCTTCCTCTTTGTGTCATTTACATACTAACCTAAGACCCTTATCTGTAAACCCTTTCCCTGGTTTGTATGGAAGATAAGAACCTGAGACAATCAGAAGACTATAGAAACACATATCTGGACTTGTAATATTCAGGTATTAAAGAAGCATATTGAAGCATCTTTTTAGGAACTTAAAATGCTTGATTTTTTTTTCTTGTGCTAAATGCCACCTCCTAGCCCCTATTGTCACTTCAAGGAGAAGCCATAAAGAAGGCTTAAATTCAGTGGTTGTAGCAAAACAAAGCATACAAGTCCAGAAAAAGACTCCAAGGTCTTTCTCACTGCACATAAATATGAACTGTCATAAAGTAACCTCTCAGTTACCATGACATACTAACAGGAAATCGAGTGCAGAGCCAGGACCTCTAGGCCTACACTCCTGAGCTGACTTTCCTTCTTAGGCTTCCAGTTTAAGGCTCTAGAGGAAAAGAGAAACTTGTTCCTTCTTATCCTATTAATATTCAACTCACAGTACAAATTCCACAGTACAACCTTTCAAAGACCCCAGTACACATAGAGATAAACAAGGCAATGGGGGAGCTGGACGGTTAATTTCCTTTCCAAAGAGTGGCAAGGAATTATTAGCATACTGGAGCTCATCTGAGCAAGGGCAGGAGATGAAAAGCCAACAGGACAGATGTTAGCAACAAACAGCAGGCAAGGCTAGAGGTGCTTCTTGCATTGGAGCCTAGCAGAGTCTGACCAGGTCTAGTCCACCATTAAAGGTAAGGGCCTACCAGGAGCGTTTGACAGCTTGATAACTAAGAGGCAAGGAAAGTCTTTCACCAGCCCCTGACCGACTTCCAGAACAACCCAAGCCCTGTCCATTACTATCTCTGTAATAAGAAAACATGTTTACTAACATCCAGTGAAACCCGAAGAACTCTCATGTGAGTTACTAGCTGTCACTAAACACCCAACAATTGAGAGGTGTCATACATCAAGATTTATTTAATATAGTTTTATTGTGTAATTTTTAAGTAGGCCACATGATATGAAGTGAATATTATTGTTCTAACTTCCAAAGAAAGGAAGGATATGTAAAATATAGGAACAACCATCTTGGAAACAGATCCAGTCATTCTTTTTAATTAGGTGGTCAGAAAATGAATTGACACACTTGAAATACATAAAAATTCAATAAGCTCTAGGATATCAGTAATGGTTTAAAACAATCAGTGTGTTGTTTTCATTATCTTCTTTAATGAGGATGACCAAAAATGCCTATGGCCTCTCTAGTTCCCTCCCTCTCTCCTTCCCTTTCTTCTAACCCTCCTATTGCTCTTGAGACTAAGGTTTCTTTTGATTGGGGGTGGTAGTTTTGTTTGAGACAGGATCTCATTCTACCAATTCTTCTTCGACTCTTGGCTCTATTAATCCTCCTGCCTCAGCCTCTTGGATATTTAAGACTATCAGGATATGCTATTGTAACCAGCTGGCAATCTTAACCATAAACAAAATGCAAACTCTTGACACTTTGAAGGGGATGCTTTGAGCTGAAACATCAGTAAGCACTTTGGACTCTTACAATTTCCTACGATCAAACCATCAGGTTTCCAGGTTCAGTACATGTCAAAGAAACAGGTAACATTTCAATGACTGTTTGTCTAATGGCATTCCTCAGAGTTTTTGTCTTGATTTATTTTGTTTTATTTCCTTAATGTTACATTGATTTCCTCTAGTTTGTCTTTAATAAAAGCATACTTGAGAAACATCAGTATAAAATTGTTTTGGTGGTTTTGGTTGCTGGGACCCTAGTCAACAAATGAACATATCAGATCTCCAGAAGGAAGGGGAATGGGGAGTCTGGGGTTCTGTGTACCAGTAACTAGACATAGGGCCTCAAGTGAGTCTTCAATTAAAGAAAACATGACAAAAGTCAATTCCTCACAGTGCCCACGACTTATGACTCTATGACACTTAGGATTTAGAAAGGCACATGCTAGGAATGTTTTTAGAATGTAATTTATTGGGAAGGTGGATTGTTGAAGTCTGGATTTTAGTTATTAGTGCCACTAACCAACTGAATGGCTAAGTGAAATTAAACCCTTTCTGAATCAGAAGGGAGAAGAGAGAACTTAAATTAAGGTTTTAAAAGCTGACACAAGCTTACATAATAACCTTTCTCCATCTCAAATTTCTCATCAAAATGATAAGAATGCTTGACTAAATAATCTCTGGACTCTTGGCTCTACATTTCAGTGCTTTGGTATCAAGTTTGAGGGTAAATTTTGGGGATCATTTCCTGGCCTTTTGGCAAAAATCAAGTGGAGAAATGTTTGGGGACCAATGAGATGGTTCAGTGAGGAAAGGTGCCTTTGCTTGGTGGTGCAAGCTCAAACACATGATGTCAATCTTTGCAACCAATAGGCTACAGTTTAAATAGGGAATGTCCTCTGTAATATCATGTTTGGACACTTGGTCCCCAGCTGGTGCTGCTATTTTTGAGGAGGGTGTGGAAACTTTGCAAGGTCTAGCCTTGTTAGAAGAAGGCATTAGGAGTAGACTTTGAGAGTATATGGCCTCACTTGACTTCTGGCTTTTTCTGCTTCCTGTGTGTGGATGAAAATGTGATTGGCCAGCTTCCCCTTACTGTCATCATGCCTTTTCTAACATTTACCATGCCTTTCTAGCCATAATGAATACCATCCCTCTGAACCTGTAAGCTAAAATATACCTTTGTCTTTCTTAAGTTGCTTTTGGTCATAAGTTTTTATCACATGAACATGAAAGTAATTAATTTACCATGTAAAGGTAGAAGGAGAATTGAGTTCATAAAATTGCCCTTTGAACATCATACATGCTCCCCACATAGACACCATATAATACACACACAGCATTCACAGTGTGTGTGTGTGTGTGTGTGTGTGAGAGAGAGAGAGAGAGAGAGACAGAGACAGAGACAGAGATAGAGACAGAGACAGAGACAGATAGGGAAAGAGAACCAAAGACAGAGAACCAGAGACAGAGTCAGAAACAGAAACAGAGAGAGACAGAGAAGAGTAATAACAATAACAGTAGTAGCAGTAATGAAGAATAAGAAGGAGGAGGAAAGAGGAAGAGGAGGAGGAGAAGAAGAAGAAGAAGAAGAAGAAGAAGAAGAAGAAGAAGAAGAAGA
>NW_022196915.1:84956372-84974668 GCF_008632895.1 Mastomys coucha | reverse complement strand
AGGAGGACGAGGAGGACGAGGAGGACGAGGAGGACGAGGAGGACGAGGAGGACGAGGAGGACGAGGAGCAAAAGAAGGAAGAGGAGGAGGAAGGGGAAGAAGAAGAGGAAGAAGAAGAGGAAGGGGAAGAGGAAGAGGAAGAATAGTAGCAGTAGCAGTAGTAGTAGTAGTTTGGCCATTTCATTTTCAGAATGAACACTATGATGGTCCAGGAGCCATTTTCCACACTAATCACTGTAAAGTTGATTAATTATCAGCAGATAACTTTTTGATTTATTAGTCTGTGACTTTTCAAATAATATTGTCCAGGTGTTCCCTGGCAGGAAAAGCAAAGTTTGCCAATGAGACACCTTGCTGAGTTATCCTTTCAGTAAATATTCATGGGTTTTCACTACTTTCTCAATGATGACTAAATCTTTGACTGAAGCATATTGCACTTTAAAAAACAAGACAGTCGCCTTCTTTGTGCTTCTTTGCCTATAAAACTGTGACCATAGATACTTACCTCCATTATGGAAGGGCTTTGAAGATTTACGACATCTGCAAGGTGCATTGAGGTCCTGGATGGAAAGCGCTCCATCTGTTGCACAGTGTAATTAACATTATGAGTTTACCAAAAGAAACATAGGAGTCATTGTTAAAGAACATGATAGAGGCTGTCTCAGCCTTTAGTCATAAGACACCTCTTATGCAGAGGAAGGTAATAATTTATAGAAGCTTCTAAAAGTAATTTGGATATGAAAAGAGTTTCTTGTTTTTAAACTCAGCCAAGTCTTTTCATTAATTAGAAGAGTAGCCTTCATAATCTACTCAACATACTCTATTTTCCTTAGCTAATAAGGCAAAAACAAGTGCCACACTCTAAAAATAAGCAATGGAGTTCATGAAATTTAGAAAAGGTGACATTCATACAAATTAGGCAAACTGTGTTTTAGGGAACTGTAGTATCTGGAAGTTTCTGTTCCTTTGGTCAAGGGTGGAGAGAAGCTCTCTGTGCCATCTTCTTCCTGTGGTTTAGTTCACTGTGGCAACCTTAGGGCAAAGGGACATGCACTCCCAGGATCTAGGCCTGACTGGATGATAACTAATCCCAGTACCTCTCCAAGAGTCAGGCAACATCCTTGGCAAAGACCTGAAGATCTAAAACAATGACCATCAACTGGTCCCTCCTGATAGCTTAAGTCAAACAGTGTTCCACACGTCAAGGAACTTAGTGAGACCTTGTCACTGCATCTACCTCTGGGGACACTGATGTGGCTAACAGGGGCAGCCATGATTCTGATGTAGAGAGTGGAACTCCCATGAGCCTTAGCTGACATTTTGATACCTCCGTCTCCAAGAGGACTATACAACACAAAGAAAATAACTGTTCTTATTCTGGACATGTAATTTTCAGGGCTGAGGGAGAGTTCTAGTATGAGAGACACAAACAGACAAGGAAAACTATTAGCAATGTGAAGGATAAAAACAACTAGCAGTGTAATACACACCTGCCATCTCAACACCAGAGAGGCTGAAGTAGCCTGGGTTTTTTATGTTTAATTTAATAAAAAGTGTTTATTGAAGTATGTTTTGAAATTTAGTAGACTTTTTTGTTTTTTTAATTAAATATTTTCTTTATTTATCTCCTTTCCTAGTTCCCCCTCCAAAACAAAACAAAACAAAACCTATTCCCTCTCCTTACCCCTCCTCACCAACCCAACCTCTCCTGCTTCCTTGCCCTGGCATTCCCCAGTGGCCATTCTACAGTGGGGCATAGAACCTTCACAGGACCAAGGGCCTCTCCTCCCATTGATGACCAACTAGGCCATCCTCTGCTACATATGCAGCTGGAGCCATGAGTCCAACCATGTGTACTCTTTGGTTGGTGGTTTAGTCCCTGGGAGCTCTGGGGGTACTGGTTAGTTTATATTGTTGTTCCTCCTAAGGGGCTGCAAACCCCTTCAGCTCCTTGGATCCTTTGTCTAGTTCCTTTATTAGGGACCCTGTGCTCAGTCCAATGGATGGCTGTGGGCCTCTACTTCTGTATTAGTTTGGCACTGGCAGAGCCTTTCAGGAGGCAGCTATATCAGGCCCTTGCTGGCATCCACAATAGTGTCTGGGTTTGGTGGTTGTATATTGGAAGGATTCCTAGGTGTGGCAGTCTCTGGATTGTCCTTCCTTTAGTCTCTGCTCCATAGTTTGTCTCTGTAACTCCTTCCCTGGGTATTTTTGTTCCTCCTTCTAAGAAGGATCAAAGTATCCACACTTTGGTCTTCCTTTTTCTTGAGTTTCTTGTGGTTTGTGGATTGTATCTTGGGTGGGCTAGAGAGGTGGCTCACCAGGTAAGAGCATTAGCTGTAGAAATAGGGAAATTTGAGTAGGAGTCCAGCACACATGTAAAACACCAGATATAACTACATATGCCTATAATGCCTGCACTGTGCCAGATAGACACAGAAAGTTCAATGGAGCTTGGTGGCTACTGGTGGCCAGCCTAGTTCTAGGTTCAGTGAGAGACGGTCCCAAGGGCATAAGGCAGAGATTGATAGTCCCACATACAACACACACACACACACACACACACACACACACACACACACGCACACGCACACGCACACGCACACACACACACACACATATTCCCCACAGCCACAAAAAAAAAAAAACAAAATATAACATAAGTTTTGAGTAATTAAACAATCTTTAACAAAGTATTTTTCAGAAGCAGAGTTTGAAGTAATAAGAAGATGAAAATTAGTTAGTACAACTTCCCCATTAGTTTTTAATTATGTTTCTGAAATTGTTCTATTTAGTAAAATAACGTGTGCATATCCAGTCTCTGTAAAATTATTCCAATTAGGGGTCTGGCAGAAGAAGGAAACAGTGAAAGAGTAACACTCAAACCTGTAGGACAGTAAAACTTTTGTATATGATTTTAATAGTAGATGTAGGACATACCTTTGTCAAGCCCCACAGTAGCAGGCGACTTGGCGAGACATGATGTAAACAACAGACTCTAGTTAATAAGCTACCATTGTGCAATTGTACCAAACTATAAAACAATGGGAATTTAATGGGAGAACTTCCTAGACTTGCTTATTTTTTCCTAGAAACTAAAAAATATGTTAATAAGAAATAAAATCATTATCTCTCTGAAAAGGAGAGAAAAACCTCCATGTTACTTTCATACACATCCAATTTAAGTAAAAGAAAGCCAAGAGAAGATTGTATTAAAAAAAATACTTATACCCCTTTACCTCAGAAACAATAGTCAAAAGTCAAGCCTGATTGTAGTACTTCTTGACTGGGTGCATGCTAAGAGGCAAAGAGCTCTTGGTTTATTCTGAACCACAAAAGGAGTTATAGTTTTAATGAAAGTATCAGGGATGGTCACCATATAATTCATATCTCTATCTCACAACTCTAAGCAAAATGTAAAATGTTTTAGATCATATGAGACATTTATAGTCTGGCCATCTATATAGTTAGGATGTTGCAAGGGGAAGAAAATACAGCTAGCTGATGAAACACACAACAGAATTCTGTTTGATAGATGAGTTTTCCTACTTTCCACTCCTGGAATGTCATGAAGCACAACAGCAGTATCACAGGAAGGAGACAGTGATGTCCTCTAGAGTAGACTATCTAGAGCGAGTATTTACAGCTGAGGGGTATGTTTGATGACACTCCATTCTGATGAAAGGCCCTTCTACCCTGAGTCACCTCAACAGCTGTTCATGTCAGTTGTAAAAGCCAAGACCGACTACAAAACAGAAACTGTGTCGAAACTTTGCCTACCAGAGTCCTGAACCTGAAAAGCTTATACTGACTGTATTCATTTGGAAAGAGACCCCCTTCAAGGTCTTTTTTCTAGATAGGACTGGCTTTGGAGCTTGAGAAGTGACATAGCAGAGTCACTCTGATGTGAGCAACCCATGAACAATGAAGAAATTTCCTAAATATAACTGGCAACATGTCCAGAGGTGACTTTCTTTTTTATACACAGAAGCAAGGCTTGATTACTTACTACCGAGAGACTTCTTCCTCGACCTCAGGCTCCATGCCTTGTCTCTTGACAGTGATTTGGAGACTAGGTCCCATCCATGGTGTTCTCTACAGCTCTACCCCTGATTCCTCCCCCCCGCCGCTCCCCAGCCCCACCCCTGTGGCTCTACCAATGACACTATTGATCTACCCATTTTTTTCTCATAAATAAAATTGAGTGTTGTTTAATATAACCAACACCACCCCCAAAGAAGGTCCTTTTAGAAAAGATTGTATAACTACGTGTCACAGTCCTTATTCTCCTTGTATAAAGGGGGAAACTTGTAAATCAGGGTGAGGACCTGAGGTATCTGAGGTCACATAGTAGGTGAGGAACCATGCCATGCATCACAGTGCCATGTCATTAACCATGACGTCACACTGCTCCTGCTAGGCCCCTGTCTTTAAAGAGCTTCTCCTATATTGTTTTAAAACAGTTTCCCACCAATATCCCACAAGGCCTAGTTGTGAGCTACACTGAATGTACCCACTCTTTACTCACTTCTTTTGTCTTTATACTCATCCACTCACTTGTCCATCCACACGCTCAACCATACAGTCAACAAACAAGTGTTTGTACTTCATAATGTAAACTAGATTCCTGGCAAGGCTCTGAGATGATGCAAATAATAAAAGAGATGCCATCCCTGGTCTCAGGTGATTTACAGGTTAGCCAGAAAAACAAACGAATACCAATCACACAAATGACTAAGTAAAGCCTTCCCAAGGATTACAAAAGAAAGCATAAGTGTGTGAGAATGAATGAAAGGGAATGAAATCACGTGATAGTGCCACAGTGGGAGGTGACCAATGGAGCTTTAAGCCTCTTGTTTTTCTACCTACCTATCTATCTATCCATCCATCTATCTATCTATCTATCTATCTATCTATCTATCTATCTATCATCTATCAATTTAAATTAGGTCTAACTGATCCTCAGTGAGCTGAAAACTGCCAGGCTTATATGTCACCTCATGAGGACAACATGCCCTATTCTTTTTGAAGATGTAATTAGCTAATCTAGAAAACGTACTGTAGTGCTGATATGCTGGAGTGAATACTCTCAATGATACCTTCTGAAGACCCTCTTCTCGTGTCAAAGGAGCTATCCAGTCCGGCAGCATCTGGAGACCTTTGTCCCTTGCTGGGGGAATATGAGGCCCCTTGGGGTAGGAAAACCCATGGACCAATGTTCCATGTCTCAGTCAGCTGCTTCCTTTATCTTTATTAGGGTCATTCCTCACCATGATCTCTGTCGACATTGCCAACGAAAAGATGTGACATTATGGTCCATTCCAGATCCACCAGCTATCCCATAACTAGAAGAAAGTCCCAGAGGGAAAGCACAGTGACTCACCTTAGTCCTGGTGACCTGAGGCCACCTCTTGTAAGAACTTCATGGAAGATCTTCATAGTTATCTCTTGGCCTTGGGCCTGTTAATGAGATAACCTTTATTAGAGCCATAAAAGACAGATGTAACCAAAATGATATTGATCAGCCAACAAGTATGATGTCCCCCAGGCACTAGTGGGAGGTAGTAGCAATTTAATTCTAGTGTCCCTCTTTGAGGGTCTCCATAATTATCCCCATTTCATAAGTCTTACCCATGAGATAGCCATAAGTCTGCATTGTAACATAGTCACAACACTATCCTCACTTCTTAACCAAAACTTACGTAGTCTTTGTAGCCATATATGTAAAACTTACAACCATAGTATAGTTAGATAGCCTATCAACTAAAAAGTCTTCCAGTTCAAGCATATTCAATGTCTG
Source organism: Mastomys coucha (assembly GCF_008632895.1). Classification (NCBI taxonomy): domain Eukaryota; kingdom Metazoa; phylum Chordata; class Mammalia; order Rodentia; family Muridae; genus Mastomys; species Mastomys coucha. Next base: position 84,968,868 of record NW_022196915.1, on the reverse strand, counting down.
GGACAGATGGACACAGATATTCTCGTATAAATTACCAAGACTGACCATTCAGTTTTGTCTGGCCTCTGTTTGTCTTATGACTAGTATGAAGGACATGTTGGCCTATGTAAATTTTTCTACTTACTATTATATGTTAATATAAGTAGTTTATAAATGTTTAATCAAAGATTATGCTTCCAATGATGTGTTTTTCACTCCAACTCCTCCCAAGGCAAGCTAGTCAGGGAGGTATTTAATTTTTCCTTCCCAGCTGTCTGTTCCCTTCCTGTATCTTCTCCATCACTCCTCTACTTCTCCCATCTGTCCTGCCTTTACACTAAAACTTTCTTGTTGCTAAAACCTCTGCCCACTCTATAAGTTACTCAAATGCATCCCGTGTGTGTGTGTGTGTGTGTGTGTGTGTGTGTGTGTGTGTGTGTGTGTATACTGTTAGTTTGACTAGAAGAAAGTTCTGATACACCTGGCTTGTCAGGTTTTTATCTTTTCTTTAATTAGGAAATAATTCAAACATATACAAATAATACAGAATAATATCACCAGCATTTATTCACCCATAGGTGAGACCTATCATGTGCTGATGCCTTCCCATTTTCCACAAGTCTCTTCTAAGGAGAAGCCCTTCACAGCCCGGATGAGTACCCTACCTTCATCCTTCTTCCGTAGCGAGGAAGGAAGCATGTTCTTCCATTCATGTTCTTTCAGGGTTTTGTTTTTGTTTCTTAAAGATGATGCGTGTTTGATAGTGGGGTACATGCATGTGAGTGCAGGGGTCCAAGGCACCTGATTCCCTGGACATGGAGTAACAGATAACTATGACTCAGTTGACATCAGTGCTGGAACTGAACTCTGATCAATATGCAGTCATAACTGCTTGGCCCACCCTTCAGCCCCCTTATCTTACCCTTCTGTCTCATATGTACCTACTCCTAAATATAAACTAAAATTAGATGACCACAAATGTTGTGTGTATTATTTTATCTGTTCTACTCAACACACTAATTTCTGGCACCAAGTCTGGAGAGAACATGTAGAACCAGTTAGATCATTTATGCTCTTATTTCCATTATGTGAACATAACATAATTTACTGACTCACTCAGGATTAAGCAAACTTGAGTAGACAAACATGCATCTATGCACTTCTAATTGTGTACTTTTACAAACAGCACTCCCAAGAAATTTCCTCTCAAATACTTCCTTACACAAAAGAGTTTCCCTCCAGGGTGACTACCTATGCATATACTGGGTTCCAGCTCATTAAAAAAAAAAAAAAAATTAAGGGAAATTTTCAAGTTTATAAGTTATATAAATGACTAAGAATTAATATACAGAATATGTAAGACCTTCCCAAACATGTACTTGAAAAGCAGGCGATCCGGTAAAAGTGATAGATTATAGAGTTATCTGAATAAAGGTATATGTTAAGTAGCTGTGAAATATTAAAAATTTGTTCAAGCAGTAGTCATCTAAGGGAAATGAAATGAAAACAAACAAATCCCAAAGCCTGCACATACATATATATCAAAGTGGCCAAAGTTAAGGAGCCCATAGAAGGATGCCAGGGGAGGTTTTTATGGGCTTCTCCTGTGCAAGGGATGAGGGAATGACTTTCTCTCCCTGGACCATGGTGATTTCACACATAAATGAAGGTGAGCTGTAAGAATCATCCAAGGCCCACTAGTTCCATGATGTCATTCTATTTGTTTAAACATGATTTTTTTTTTCCAGAACTACATTTGGAGATATGGAAAGAAAAAGAGGACAAATTATTTGTCTCATTTATTAAGTAAGACTAAGATAGGCATAACTTCTTTTGGTGTACATCTGTGTGTTTCTTTCTCCTAAAATATTTATGTTTGATGAAGTAACTATCAAGTTACTGTCCTAAAATAACTTCTGGAAAACTGAAAATATGAACTCCTAAGGGGCCAATCATGTCCACAGAAATGAATGCTGTGATGTGGCACAGTAAGGGGATGATGGGAGGTGTTGTTACTGGGGTGACCAACTGAAAGGCCCCCTTAAAAAAATGCAGCCCCATCTAAAGGAGACTTGCAGGTTGAGAGGCATCTGCAGGGCATAAATACAAGCAATCATAACCAGAAAAAAGCAACAAGCTGTATGAAGGGGATCCTCGGGTAAAAACCTAGAAGGTGCTTGGTAGCTGAATAGTGAGGATGAAGAGATAGAGGGTAGAGATAAAGAATTCAAGGATACACAGGCTTTGTAAGTATATTCAAGGGTTTAGATTTTATCCTAGGACCAAGCAGGAGCCATGAATAGCTTAAAGGAGAGTGAAGAGTGGAATCATAGCTTAGGATGTTCCCTCTCCAAGACTGAAGATGGGACATGAGGCAGGAGATGGAGCTGAGTTGTATGCCTGGCATCCAAAGTACAGTGAACCCAACAGATAGAGAGCCTTGGAAGAGGAAGGCTCTATGGGCCCTGCTTTGACAAGATGCTTGAGGGAAGAGGAGGCGACAGAAAAGCTTTTGGGTATCTGGCTTAAACAATGCTGTAGAATGATTGTACTCATGCAACAGGTCACAGGTCACAGAGCAGAGAGAAGTGTGAATCTCGTGACCCTGATGTGCAGCTTGAGGGTGAGGCATCTGAGAGAGAGATGAGAGTAGATGCAGTTGGATAAAGGACATGGATATCCTAAGAGCAGCACTGCCTCTCCAGCATTGGGCACGAGAACCACAGGGAGTAGAAACTGCACTAGTAAACAAGCTTATCAAGCTAGAACATCTACAGTGAGACTTGAGGGCAAAGGAAAGTGAGATGTTATCAGATCGATAGGAGAAAACAGCAGAGTACAGTTGTACGTGCGCGCGCGCACACACACACACACCACTCATACATGCATGCATGCACACCGTGGCGGCGGGGAGTACATGTATATATAAACATAAAAGCAATAAGCAACAGGATTGACAGACATCCATGAAGTTCCCACCCCTCAATACAGTTGTCTGTTTTCCTTAAAGTTTGATCTCAACACTGATGGCTTCTCAGACAAGTCTCACGATGGTTTACAGAATTGGCCTCTCCTAACATTGGATGACTGTATGGTTAGATCTGGGCGGCTGTGCTGGTCTCTGGAGGATCTGCTTATGATTTTGGCATCTGTCTAGGTCACTTGTGGATTCACCATGCTTTTTCTCACTCTTGCTCTGTCTTCGTGTAGGAGACAGGCACCAACCAAATCACTGTGTAGTACCAAGCAAGAGCTGCCGGGTGACACCTTGTGAGGGTGCACCAACCAAATCACTGTGTAGTACCAAGCGAGAGCTGCCGGGTGACACCTCGTGAGGGTGAAGAATAGCTTCCTTCTTAAGGTCCGTGGAAACTTGGAAAATATAGAATTCAACAGCACCCTGCAGAATTTGGCCAAAGGTAGGGTTACCCCTCCAATTTTAGAAGAAAAAAATTAATAGAGCAACTAAAAAATTGTGCTGGGATCTGGCACAAGGTTGCCTCGTACTCCATCCTCCTCCAGAGACTATGTGTGTACCGTCAGCTCTGAACTCCCTCCAAAGAAAAGAGGGCCTGAGAAAAATTATTGTCTGCTTCCACCTCCTCCCCCAAACCCACACATTTGCAAACTGGTACCATTTATACTCTAATAATTCAACCAGCTACTTACTAACCAAGCCCATATGTCATTGTTCAATTAAAAATTTAATATAAAAAATTAAACAAAAAAAGAACAAAATCTCTGGGTTTCCTGTGTCACCTTCCCAGTAGAGGTTGCACAAACAACAGAGATGGTGAGTGCAGACACCATCTCTTGGTGAGGTCACCCGAAAGAGAACAACATCAAAGCTAAAAAAGATGGTGGGCTGGTGGAAAATGAGTTTCCTGGGACAAGGAAGTATAGTCCTCTGTTTCCTGTAACTCTTTCAGAGAGTAAGAGGAAAGAGAACAGTGAAGGACGTCAAAACATTGTCGCCTTAAGAGATTAAGAGAAATCACTGTATGCAGAAAGTTTCAGTCATGTTTTCAAATCACTCCTGAGATGAGGTGCTGAAAGGCCCATAGGCCAGGGATTTGTGCATAATCGGATCATTCAAAAACATATTGGCTGCCAGACCAAAGTACAATGTTCACTTTTGAAATCACAAAAAAGGCTTTGTTTTCAGTGGGCTGAACTGACTGCAGCTTAGTCCCAGTGAAGCATGTTTTTGCTTTGGGTGTCATTATTTAGTTTGGCATCTACCACCAAGTGAACCTTTTTCTTACTTCAACTGTTGTTTTTCTTGTTTCTGCTACAACTGTGAGAGTAGAGGCAAGATCCTGATGCTACATATTTGAATGAGAACTGAGGCCCCTGTTTACCTTTGATTCTGATAAAGCCAGCGAGGGAGCATGGGGTCTCCACTACTTGCCAGGACTTGAAAAGCTGCTAGTTGTAGGTTTTGTCTTTTCAGCAACCTGGAAAATCAAGTTTAGCTGGTTTGATCAAAAACCTGGGGAGTCAGTTGAGAGCACTTTGTATGCAATAACTATAGAGACTGTATACATCGGCCAGCCAAAGGCCAAAAAGCTAATAGCCCTGAGAGCGATAAAGGATTATGTATGTGGTGCTTTTGAATACCAAAGGATGGAATTAGCCATTTTAATATGATGGCTAAGGTTTGTACTGATAAGATGCTCAGACAAACAAAATACTCCAGATCTTAGAGACTTAAAATCCTGACAATTACAAAAAAGAAAGAAAGAAAGAAAAAAAAATCTTGCTTCTGTCTGTCACCCTGCTGGAATTCAGTGTGGAGCCAGGGAACATAACCCACACTTCTGTTGAGGAGAGAATAGTGTTAGATAGCTATAGAGTGAGATTGGTTTTTTTTTTTTCCTCTTTTTTTTTTTCTCATCCAAAACTTCTTGCTACAACACCTGTACAGACAAGAAGAGTCTGACTGAGACTGATGAGGCAGAGCCTGGCACACATTCTTCCTTAGACATCCTACTTTTAGGCAAGTCAGTCATGCAAGAAAAACTAGACTCTTTTGCCAAGACATGAATCCCTAGGTCAGAACACCATATGTTTCAACATGAGGAATTAGAACAACTAAAACTGGAAAGGATTGGTCAGGTCATTTTCTATCTGATCTTAGGAAACTACTTGGTCTCATTGCAAGGCTTATTTCTCCTCCTGTGATTTTATTTTTACTCATCTTGCTGAAAGGACAGACGAGATCTTTTTTACCTCAGGGCGGGGCAGGTAACCCTTGGTAAACTGCCTGCTAGGCAAGAGTGCAGAAGTCAGTTCAGATTCTTGACACCAAGGTACAAAAGCAGCCAGGGCTGCACCTGGAATCCCAGCGCTAGGGAGGCAGAGCAAGGAGGAGACTGGAGCTCAGTGGCCAACCAATCTAGCCAGGTTCCAGGTTCAGAGAGAGAGGATGTCTCAGAACCATGTAGAGCAATAGAGGAGAGAGTGCATTTGGATGACCACCATTGGGTTCCACATGCAGGCACATGGCCTTGCCCACACACTGTTCATATACATGCATGCAACACACACACACACACACACACACACACACACACACACACAGAGCACAGTATCTTCCTTCTACAACTATAAGTTAACCACCTGTACCTTGGACACTTATTTTAGTTATTACTTACAATCCCTGTGAAACAACCATTGAGAGGAACTTTAAACACACACATACATACACGAGAGAGAGAGAGAGAGAGAGAGAGAGAGAGAGAGAGAGAGAGAGAGAGAGAGAGAGAGAGAGAAGCACAGTGACCTGGTATTAAACTAAATTACAGGCACAGTGGTGACATATGTAAACGAATCTGCCAGTACAAGTCTCTCGGAATGCTGTATGTGGTGCACAGTAATGGGCAATGTGTTATTCAAGTTTTGTACTAATTAAAAACTACGTCGTTGCTAAGAGTTAGTGCATTAAAACCATACATTCTTACTAAGCATGTTCCCGAGAGTTAGAAAGATGAGAGGTGACTCTCAGGTTTCAGGGAACTATTATTAGGTTCTCAAAGTATTTTCTTAATCACTCGAATTTTCTAAGGGAACGCTGGATGTCCATGTCGAGTAAACAAGGTCTGATTGTGTTCTACAAGGCCATCGCCGGTCTTTCTTCTTTCCGTGTTGTTTTTCCTTCCCACTCCACTAAATTTCACTTCTCAGAATCGGGACCTGAACCAAAGTTAAACATCATAAAGAAATTTGCTCAGTATAAATGAACTTTTATGGACCGAAAAGCATTTTTTTTTACAGTGTAATCTACATTTTTGTAAGGCCTTGTGGAAAATCCCCAGTGATTGAATGGTACTTAAAGATTTAAGGCCACCAAGCTTTCAAAACTCCTAGGGAATAAGGGGAAGGAAACTATGGTTTCCCACTGTAGTCCCTAGAACAAAAGATTGCTTTTAGGGACCTTGTGATCCTGGCCCTCATTGGCTTTTTAGCCCTCAGTTCCCACCATCTAACAGTGAGCAGTGACAGCCCCCGGCAGCTGCCTGTGGCTCCCCTCAAAATCTCTCTCCCATTACTCCCAAGGCCTTATCACAACCACAGTTTCTAAATCCTCCCTGAGTCTTACCCAATGACCCAGATTCTTTTCTTTCTTTCTTTCTTTCTTTCTTTCTTTCTTTCTTTCTTTCTTTCTTTCCTTCCTTCTTTCTTTCTTCCTTCCTTCCTTTCTTTCTTTCCTTCTTTCTTGCTTTCTTTCTTTCTTCCTTCCTTTCTTTTTTGTTGTTTTCTTGAGATTTATCTTATTTCTTAAGTGTCTATGGGGGAAGGGTGCGTGCTAGTGTTCAGGTTTCAGAGAGGGCCAGAGGAGAGTGTCAGAGATCACATAGCTGGGTTTCAGACAGTTGTGAGCAGCCACCGCCACCGACTAGGGTCCTGGGACCCAAGTCCAGTCCCAGACAAGAGCTGGAAGCACTTTTCACCAAGGAGCCAGCTCTCCAGCTCCAGGGGATTTTGTTTATTTGTTTTGTTTTGAGCATATTGCTTTTACTTCTTGAGCCTCATTCTTCTGAACACTATCTTCATCAAGCATCCTAGTGAGCCCAAGACTTCACAGGCCATTTTCCTTTCTTTAGCCTGACATGGCTGAGACACAAAAAGCCCCTTGTCTACATCCCAACCCACAGCCACAGCGCCACCATCTCCCTTGTTTCTTGCTCATGAGGTATGTGACTGAGAGAAAACTCAGTGCCAAGCTTGGTGATTTGCACCTCAATGAGTTTTTCTGAGTGATTGAAAACACTCAGGTGTCATTAGAGTTGACTTGCTACAATTGCCTATTCCCCTGAAAGCATAGGACATGGACCGTCTAGCTCATATGCAAGGAGGAAATCTGGAGAGGTACAGGGGGAGATGTTCTTCTGACCTCTTCTTACCAACTCTGACCTACACGGCAGTGTCCTGGAGTTTAGGGAGGCTCCTGCCTCATTCCTCATCTCTTCTCACTCCCACCCCCTTACCCAGAGGATCGCAACACGGTCTACTACTCTCTCATTCTACCAAACTCAAGTGGGAAAAAGGACACCGATACCTCAACAATCACACTCACTTTCTATCTTCTTTGTTTCTTAAGGAAAAAAAATAATAATAATCCTTCCTAAACAGCTTGGTCAGTATAAGTGGCAGCAAAGAATTCTCTGTTTTCTCTTAAGATGATCACTAGGCCCTGAGGCTTGACAATTTTTCCTCTTCTTGTCTTTTTACAGACTCACCACCAACTGTCTGCTGCCACTCCATTGTTTACAGATCAACCAACCGCTTGTGTTCAGGGAACAGGAGGGAGGACTCCTCTGAATAGATTTCCTCACTCCTGGATTGGCTTTCAGTCAGAAGCTGATTCTCACATAAAAGGCCTCCTTCTGGGACCATCCCTAACCTGTTCAGCTCTTCACACTGCATACATCCAGCTAAGCATTTGCGCCTCTTAAGATAGGCCTCGGTGTGGTGCTGCTGGGGCCGGAGGCCCTCAATCTGGCCAGCCTGGTCTAAATGTGGTGAGAGCTTGTTAGAAAATAAAGCAAAAACAAAGACAAAGGCAGGAGATTGGGGGGCGGGGGTAAAAGCTACAATTATTTAAAGAAGGTTGTTGTCTTTATGTTAGTAATAGCTTCTATTATGTTATAAATGTCTTTAATAAACATGGTGAACCTAACACTGAATAATATACTTTAGTGCTGTTTGGCCATAAATTGCTTTTAATAAGCTTATCAAAGGCTTGTGTATGTGGCTAGACCTTATCAATCTAAAGTTAACCAACGATTCTCTAGCCATGCACAGTGGGATTGCTTATAATCTCAGCATTTGTGAGGTGGAGGTAGAATTGGGAAGAAAAAACTCTCTCTGGCCGCATAATGAGTATGAGAACAACATGAGCTTCAAATATTTTTTTAGAACCTGCTTCCAAAAAAAAAAAATATGTGATTTTCTTAGAGACTTTGGAAACTCCCCATGGACTAAGCAAAGTCCAATTTCCCCTGTTTGCACTGTTATCTAACTGTAGCCACTTCTAATTCAAGTTTCTACCTTAAGCCACACTGTTAGAGACGAGGACTGCCAGCTACCCCACTCTATCTAACCCAAACGTGCAAACAGTGGGTCCAGTATGAGGCCTACCTCCCAGACAGTAGCCTGACAAGCTCTGAGCAAGATGTGGTCCAGGTGCTCTGAGCTGAGGGATCTTTGCCTCAAAGATGGGGTGAGGGGGCTTTAACCAGGAGACTTAGAGTGGTATCTTGGAGCTGAGTTTGGACAGGTGAGGAGAAAAGACCCCAAGGGCCATTTGAGTCATAGAGAGGGGACACGATCAAGGCAGAAAGCAGGCCACCAAACTGTCAATACCCCGTGGTAGTCACGTCTTTCTCAAGGCTTCTCTGGCCTCCAGACTAGGATCCTCCACCCTAGAATGTTGTCTTCACTCTGCCTTCTCATACAGATTCATTTCTAACTTTCCCCTACCAAGAGTCCATGCTGAGAATGGGTTCAGGATAGAGTCCCCATTGCAGCATGTGGGAGTTCAAATCCCTAGCACGGATGGAACACTGAGATTGGATTGGTTGGTAAAGTGGTTGGTTGCCTTGCAGCACTGTGACCTTATTTCGATCCTCAGAACTCATGTTAACAAAGCCTAGGCAGAAACAGGTGTTTCTAATCTCCAGTACACAGAGCCCCGCAGATCCATGCGCTCATCTGCAAGCCAGCCAGGCAATAACTAGCCAGTCCCAGATCCTCTGGCCTCCTGACATGAATGCACCACATATGTTGGTGTAACACACACGGGGGGGGGGGAAGAGGGAGAGAGGAGAGAGAGAGAGAAAGAGAGAGAGAGAGAGAGAGAGAGAGAGAGAGAGAGAGAATGATTTGCTATAAAGTATTGCAATGAGATATCGTCCACCTTCTTGTGCCTTTACTTGGAAAGCCCTCTTTACTTGAAAAGCTCTACTCCTCTCACACTCTGTGCTGCCTTCCTGACACTTTTGGGTACAATAAAAAGGGACTTACTGCTTAGGCCTTTGTATCTCACAGGCCCTGGTCAGCCAGATATGCAGCACGCTAGATGCCCTCATCCCTTCTCCCCCGTCAGACCACAAACAGGGCCCATATCGTACTAGTTTGCAGGAACAATAGTATTGGCACGGTCTTATGCACTGCAGAAAAGTTTAAGCCATTCAAAATGCTGTGACTGATAACCGTACTTGCACAAATTGAGTACCCCATGGCTCAGTATACTGAATTGATTTGAATAAATGGCTACTGAAGTGAAAAAAATTAATCTCATCTTCATAATTATAGCTAAGCTGATACACGTGAGTACTCTGAAATTCTTATTGTTTCCAAGCCTCAACTTGTTAATGAATCATTGGTAGATTTCCTGACAGACTTTTTTAAATTACTAGGATTTAATAGTGGAAGAACATGATCTAGGTGCTTCACTTACTGTCAAAGTAGTTCCTTGGTTTTATAATATATTCAGGAAAGGCGCTCCATTATTATTCCTTTGCAAGGGAAATAATTTCAGTTTTAGGGTGAGATGTTTCCTTTTGCCTCTGATGCTTTTAAGTTAAAAAAAAAAATAGTCTTATTCTCACCCAAGGTAGAAAAATTGCATTGTAGATAAATGCATCTTATATTGCATTAATTGCATGCCCCACCTAAAATAAAATGCCTATGATCTCTACTTATACACTGAGAAGTTTAAGAACATTGTAATAATAGTGTTCCTGTGATGGAAAATAAATGAAATATTAAGGAAATTGTACTTACTTTGGCTTATTTCCTTGATGGAAATGGAAGAGACTCAGTTTTCTCATTTTTGTTTTGGTTTTGGGTTTTTTTGTTTGTTTGTTTGTTTTTGTTTTGGGGGTTTTGTTTGTTTGTTTGTTTTTGTTTTTTTTGGTTTGTTGTTGTTGTTGTTGTTGTTAGTTGAGGACACTTGAACCAGTGGGCCAGTTTCTGTGGCTAACACTCTGCCTTGCCCTTGGTATTAGTTGTTTGTTGTTCCCAAGCCACTTACAAAATGCATGATTCTCACCGTTGATCCCAGTCCCCCCTGGATCAGCCCTATGCCAGTGCCTGGCTGATACCCATCTTCACAGTTGATTGTACAGGCATTGCTTTTTAGGTTGCAAAGCAAAACTCATACGTGACTAATTCCAAGCAGAAATGAAACCAATATAATTAATAAACAACTCTTCCTAATCTACATTCTGATTAAAATATGGACTTTAGATTAGGGATATTCTCTCTGTTTCAAAACTGTTAAGATTCCTTCTGCTCGTTGAATTATAATCAAATCGAAATTCTACGCTGCTTATTTGTTTGTTTATTTGGTTGGCTGCTTTATTTTGTTTCTTTGTCTTTTGAAACAGGACCTTGCTTTAGCTCAGGCTGGCTTCAAACTTATTATTTGAAGCTCTTATGAGGTTTGAGCCTTCAAAATTATGGCTAGAGGTTTGTGCCTCAGCCTCTTCAGAGCTGAGAGTATAAGGTTTGTGTACAGTTGACAGAACCCTTGATCCAATTTGTCTTTAGATATGTCGTTACTTGGCTTGTTTTTGCAGTTACCAATTTAAGTCAGTTTCTTACCATACTAAATATTTGGGGACACTGGTGAGATAGACCAGTGGGTAAAGTACTTGGCCACCATGCAAGTCTGAAGCTCTCACTTCAGAAGTAACACCACAAAGTTGGCCTTTGATCTCCATACAGGTGTCATGGTAATAAATTTAAATTCTTTGTCTGTTTGTTTTTGGTTTTCAAGGCAAGGTTTCACTGTGTAGTCCTGGAACTTACTCTGTAGACCAGGCTGGCCAGGTTGGTCTGAATCTGAATCTGGTTGCCTCACTTCCCTCAAGGTGCTGAAATTAAAAGCACGCACCACCACTTCCTGGCTAACTTAAAAATTATTTAAAGTATCTTGTATCGTACAGAGGAGAAATGTTTCTGTTTTCTGGAGAAATCCACCAAATGTGAAAGCTCATGGGTTTTAGTAATAGAAAATGTTCACTATGTCTTAGAAAATGTTGCTTCAGTCACACATAATCTCGTTTTGCAGTAGATCAAGAGCAACTTCCGCTAGAAATCCCAAAATAGTGCCTACTGTTATTATTTTATTGATACCACACCTAACACATCAATGTGGGATCCCATAACTCCAAAGGAGACCAGGCTTGACCTTTGAAACACATCACTTATCTAAGGCACATTCAGTATACTCTTCTCTATTCTGTTCTTAGCAAGAATTGTTGAAAGAAGTATAAGAGAGTCAAAGTCTTTGTGCTCCGAGAAGTCAGTATAATCATATAAAATAAAGTGCAATGGCCAAGGTGCAGAAAAGGAAGCTAGAGAGTTGGAAGAAAGGCATTTGTGGTTTAGAACATAAAAATGCCAACTTTGGGGGACTAATCCTAATCCTCTGCATTGTACAACCCAGGAAAAGAACAGCAGAGGAGTGGAGAACCCCGTGAGGGGCAGGAGTGAGAGATTGGATTGAATGTGGGGAATATGAACGAGGACCAAGAATAGCAGCCCGAGGTGGTGGGGAAATAGCATTGGTTTTGCAAGTGGGTTTGCATCCATCTTCTGTGCTTCCCTCTGAGCTTGATGCTAAGAGCCAGGGGAGAGGATTTTAGCAATGAGAACTTTCACTGATGAGATTAGTATCTGAAAACCATAGAGTACTTTGAAAATGCAAAGAAGTCAGGTGTAGTATAAGTGCCTGTGATCACAACATGGGAGAGATGGGTGTAGGATTGGGAATTCAAGGGTATCTTTGGCTACATAGGGAGTTTGAGATTAACCTACAAAAGCAAAATGTCACTGTTTTCTTTGCAACATTATTCATAATCATATTAAAGCATTCTCTTGTTGAAAACATTCCAGGGAATTCTCTTTGCATTTATGAATAAATAAAATCTAAACTTACTGTGATCTATATACTGACTAGTTCTGTGTGCCTTTGTTGCTCACTTTTCCTGGGGAGCGCTGGCCT
>NW_022196915.1:84921748-84956362 GCF_008632895.1 Mastomys coucha | reverse complement strand
ACACACACAGTTCCAAGTTCTCTAGGACCACTTGATCTTTCTGTTTCCTCTCTGTCTGGCCTTCACCTTCTTCTCCTTTCTTCTCTCTAACTCATTGAAAAGATCCTTGATTTTCAACTCTAGAGTGTCAAAAAGGACTCATTCACTCCACCCCCCTCCCTTATTCACAACAGGATCTGACTCTTCCCAGACATACTATATTGAGTTTGCCTCCAGCATCTGCCCTCATCTGAAATGACTTCTCTTACTGATTTGTCCCTAGCTCACAGATTGACTCCTACACCGATCTTTCTACTGCACCTTTCTCATTCCCACTGAGCAATAGAACAAGAGCTTCTTGACCCCATCTATGTCTCTCAGCAGCTGCTTCAGTTACTGCAGAGGGTTTTGACAGGGCTTCTTTCCTTTCCAGCTCAATGTTCTGAATTGCCATTCTCTTTTGAACTTACTCCAGTCAGGTCTGTGTTAACTTTGTCTCACTGTGGAAAAAAAAAAAAAAATACTCCAAACAAGCAACATAAAAGAAGAAAATGGTTGTTTGGGTAGATAGTTTCAGAAGTGTAGCCCATGATCAGTTGACCCCACTGTTTTTAGCAAAGTGGCAAAGGTAGAAGATCATGGTCCAGTAGACCAAGGCTGCTTTCCAGAAAGGCTAGGAAGGAAAAAGAAACAGATAAAAGATCTGGCTGTCAGAGCACAGTCCCAACAACCTAATTTTGTTCCACTAGATCTTACCTTCTGAAGTTACACCATCTCACAAACAGTTGGGGCCTAAGCCTTCAACATAGGAGCTTTAGGAGACACTTGAAATCAAAATCTAAAATAGGGTCCCTGTCCTTACCTCATGAAACTGCTGTCATTAGTATCCTCAATGGCCACTGTACCAGCTCCAATAGCTAGCTCTCAGCTGCCATCTGCTTTTGAAGTACCGTTAAACAAACTTTATAATCTCCCTCTCCCTAATATGTTTATTTCTCTTGGCTCCCGGGGCTTGATTTCCCGATGGTTCTCTTACAACCTCATAGGCTGCTTTTCAACAGGTCTTCACTATTTTAAAGATCAAGAGGCCAAGTTTAGTCTTTATGTTTCTCCTAATCTATGCTTCTCCTATCATCTGATTTACTCCTATAGCTTTAATATTGCCTATGTGCTAACAAATGCTCTATTGTTTTCAGCTCAAAGATAAATATACTCTACTTGAATGTTTCAAGGCAACTCCAGCTACATAACAAACTACCCAAAAAAGAAATGGCTTAAAATGACAATTATATTATTATATAATATTTGAATAAACTAGATGGTTCACCAAGGGGAACTCATAGGCAGTTACCTGATGGTGTATAGACCATTTTAGGAGAGGACCAAGATGGCTGCCTTCCTCCATACATTTAAAGACCTAGTTATCTAATATGCAGAGCCTACTGTAGGGTGGAGAGATTAAGAAACTTTGTGAGTATCTAGATTAGTTTGGCCTGTAAGTTTATGTGTGAGATTGTCTTGATTATGTTAATTGATATGGAAAGACTCAGCCAACTGAGCTGGAGTCTTGGACTATGTAAGTACAGAGAGCATGCACTTAACAGGTACTAAGAAACATGTGTGTGTTAATTTCTGTTTGCACTCAACTGTAGATGTGATATGACTAGCTGTTTCAACTTCCTGCTGCTTTGACTTCCCTGCAATGATGGACTATAACCTGGCCTGTGAGCTGCAATAAACCCTTTCTTCTTTATGTTGCTTTTTTTTTTTTTTTTTTTTTTTTTTTTTTTTTTTTTTTTTTTTTTTTTTTTTTGGTCAGAGTATTTTATCACAACAACAAAAAAGAAAGTCAGGAGATCCCTTGCTCAAAAATCACTAAGAATTTCAAGAACTCAATGTGGTGGGCATTCTTGGTGCAGCTACATGGCTGTATTTCCTGGATCATATTCTGCAGAATTGTGGAGTAGCAGGATAAAATGCAAACTCCTAGCCCCATTCCAGAGTGACCAAATCAGGACCTCTAACATTTACCTATGGAATCAACATTATTTACAGGCTTTATGATAGAGTTTGAAACTGACATTTTGGTGTCCAAACATACCTTCTACATCTAAATACCTTCCCTTCCTTTTCTAATTTCAAAGGCTTGATTTGCCAATTATCATCCTTAAATTAAAATTTAAGGCTTGATGAATTATTAATGAGTTATTAATGTCTACTAACACTAGTAAGAGTCCCTAAAATAAGGCAGGAGATAACCTGAACGCTGAGAATATTTTAACAGTCGATAATATTTTAAAAAGGAAGGGAGGCCATTCTGACACTCATTTATTTGCTTCCTATGAATCAAAAAAAGTAATGTTTACTTTTGGTATTTCAAAATGTTACTCATGGATTTATTTTATTAAAACATATACAGTGAATGCCTGCTATGAGTGAAGAATAGAATAATTTGAGATAATTACCTAGGAAGCACTGAATTATAGTCCTAAGGATTTGGGGGGAGGGGTTGACTTGAGATAGGGTTTCTCTGTGTAACCGTGGATGACCTAGGACTCACTTTGTAGACCAGGCAGGCCTCAAACTCAGAGATCCTCCTGCCTCTGCCTTCTGAGTGCTGGGCCTAAAGCTGTGTGCCACCACCACCACCCAGCTTAGTCCTGAGGATCTTGAATATAGCAAGTACTAAGTAGATGAAGCTAACTACAAAATGTCTTCAAATTTTGCTTATACTTGGACTCAGAATTTTTGTCAATTCGTATCCTACATCATATGTATATTTTTAAAGATAGAAAATAATATTTAAGTTATTGTGTATTGTTAGAAGGTAGAAGGCTCCTCCCAAAACATGTTTCATTCTTTGTATAATGATAGGATACCTTTCCTACGCTTCAGTTTTGGGTGACTATTTGATTGGGTACTAGTCAATGGTTCATAAGACCTTGCTAGAGTATTTTTCAAACAATTCTCTAGGCTTATTCAGCTTCAGTTGAAGTCATCAAAAATGTTATACCAAGCCGGGCAGTGGTGGTGCAAGCCTTTAATCCCAGCACTTGGGAGGCAGAGGCAGGTGGATTTCTGAGTTCAAGGCCAGCCTGATCTACAGAGAGAGTTCCAGGACACCCAGAGCTATACAGAGAAACCCTGTCTTGAAAAACCAAAGAGGGGAAAAATGTTATACCAACCTTGGAAGGCATAAATATATATCATATATTGTCAATGCCAAAGCCACAGTGTAGAAGGAACCTCAGCCCTTGAGTGGAGGAAGGAAAAGTATAAGCCGCTTTCTCTATTAGTGAGAGAAAACTTCTGTATCACTGTGTATCGTGGTGTTTGCTACAGCATCAATCCTTACCTTAATATTAGAGATAGTTCACTCTTCCTCTAAATCCTTGATAAATCAGTGATCAGCTAAGAAAAGGTATAGGTGTTCCATAGCTCCACACAGACACTGGCATATCCAGTAAAGGCTTTTTACCCAGATACACTCTTTCTGAGAAGTATGGTAAGCCACCATTATGCCTGCCCAATATGCCATGTAAGGTACGAACAGTCACACTTTTACTTACTCAGTCACAGGGTTAGAGCAGCAATAGTCATGGTGACCTAAATCAGGAAACCACGAGCAGTCAACGCAACGAAGCCAACAACTCTTTTTTCTGCAATGCTCTGCCGCCGCAGCTGCTAGATGCCACCCGTCAGATCTTCACCTCAGGCGAAGTATTTCTTTTCTAGAAGATAAAGGCTCTGTCCCCTACAACAGAGTTGTTTCTGTATCCGTTGGTTTTCTGTTTTGTTTTGGTTTTGGGAGGGAGAGTATGCCATTATTTAAACAGTTAGAAGTGTGGTGTTCCACTCTGAAACAGATTTTTAAGTATACTAACGATCTTAGAGAACACTTGGCTCTCTGTTATTTTTTTTTATCATGTTATATAAGAAACGTGAGATACTGAGGCACTGAGCAAGTCACATGTCATAAGTCACAGGGCTGCAAGCAGAATTTGCCTTGGGACTCACGAGTTCCTGAAGTCCTCTTCAGGCTGATGGTGAACAGGGTCTGAATTTGTGCATGCAAGCATCTCCCTGAACATCAGTTGTCACAGAAATGCAAACCTTGAAGTGACTCACCGTCTTCTTCTCAGTTCTGGAATTGTGTAAAGGAAAAAAATGCAGTTTGGGTTCTATTGCCTTTTGAGGCAACAGAATCCTTCTAAACTGTGAAACACAGATGGATGTAGATCTCCTGTCACAAGGTGAGCCAGTGCGCGGCCGGCTTCCTGAAATACAGTTCACACTCCTAAACCACTATTGCTCTCAATTCTGCCTTCACTTTTGTTTGTCTTTCTTAAACATCCCGGGTTCCTCTTCCTATTCATTACTAGTAAGGGTTTCTTCATCTCCTAGTCTCTTGAAGCCCTGCCTTTCTGAAATGTCACACGTGACAGTATTGATTTTGGCTTGCCAACAGTTTCCCTTCACGGTGTCCTGTCCAACATTTTGTTCACTTGGTCAATTTGCTAGCTCAGGATGTTTGGAGATAGAATGTTTACCTATTGGACTTATCGCCTGTTTACATGCAGTCCTGTCATGTTCTCATCGGGTGGCTTAAGAGTTTATTATTCTCTGGGTCACTTCTTTAACCATCTGAAATGTGCTCTCTGGCCAGTCCCACGGGTTGTTGATTGACACCAAAACATCTAAGGGGTTGTGTCCTGCTGCCTTTTTTTTTTCTTAATTTCTTCACATTCCAGTGATCAGGAAATACTGGTTTCTCTGCTGCTTCGTGGGATAGCTCATCACTGAAAGCAGGCTTTCTCTTTAGCTTTGGTTACCTTGAGTTTGTCATGGCTCTGTTAATGTGTTTCAAAATTCTGTGATGAGATGCCAGTGCTTTGCCCACCACCACAACTGTGTTTTCCAGGTGCCAGCCTTTGTGTAGCCCTCAGTACCAGACATGAGGCTGGATGTTCTTTGGAGATAGGGCAAGACTTTGCTTCTTCCTAGAACTTCCTTCATGTTTCCATTATTAGTTTTTTTGGTTTCACATTTCCTAACTTAGAGATCATTTCAAATTGTATTTCTTCAAAGCCAATGAAAGTCCCAGTTCAAAGTGACATGGCTTATTTATTTATGTAGTGTGTGTGTGTGTGTGTGTGTGTGTGTGTGTGTATGTGTGTGTATACACATGTGTGTATGCTAGGCTGAATTACTGAGCTCCTGAGTTTACCAAGAGACCTGTTTCAAAAAGTAAGTTGGTAAGTGATAGAAAAAGATATCTAGATATCAGTCCTTGGCCTTTAAATATAGGCACATACAGAACTACACACACACACACACACACACACACACACACACACAAATATATGTGTGAGCACAAGAATATAAGACATGGAAATATTCATTTTAGCACACAGTGGTCTTTTGATTCTTCACTTAGAAATTGGCCAAAAGACTAAAGTGGTCATGTTTCTGTCATTACCATGTTGCTGCTCGGTCTCTCTCTGTTCACTCATTCACCCCAGACTGAGTTCTCCCTCTCCTTCCTGGGTGGCCTTAATTCATAACTTATTTCATTCTCTTGAATTTTCTATAACACTTCACTAAGCCTCTTTGCCTTTAGAATGCACCCTTCAAATCAAACCTCCACTGAACCCCAATAGATCCCTTCTTAAATGAAATCTTTAAAATTACCATATCCCATCTGATCCCTCCCTCCATGGTCTCTTCTTCTTCCAGAAGTTTCTTTGGAATATAGGTTAAGCCTTGAAGGCTATCCCAGCAAGCACTTTGACTCTTGTCTCTTGCCTTTCTCATTGCTTTGCACACAACATTTCCCTGCTCGTGCCCAGGTTTTAAAGCTTAGGAGAGTACCAAGTCACTGTATGCTACCACTGTCTACAAAGCCATCATTTGACTTGACGGACTCCAACCTTTAAGCGCAGTCAAAGGTGCAAGCATGCATGCAGGCCTTTCCTTGCTAGCAGAAAAGTCTCATATACATTGCTGCCTGCTGACTCTCCCTTTACCTGAGCTTGATAACATCCTTTCCCCTTTGGCAAATCTTTCCCTCAGAAAAGAAAGGCCCGGGCTCAGAGTAACCTGGTTATTGTTTGATCGCCAAGCTCCTGGGGGATTTGCCCACCAAGAATGAGTTCCTACTGTTAGTTAGATTTCTGTGAACTTACAGAAATGAGCCTCTCAGACGTCAAGGTCCAGAACTCAGATGCAGAGATAGAAAAAAAACATCAGGATACAAAATGGCATTCAGTGTACTTGGAAACAACTGTGCTCGTGAGAGGCATAAATACTAGGTGCGAAAGTTCAGCAAGCCTCTCCGAGGAGCAATCATAGTTTCCACGTGACAAAAGCAAACGCTTGCTCTTCTTTGAAGGCTGAAAGTAAGGCGGCAGTTTGCAGAGGAAACAAACGCGTAACCAAGTCAAACACTTGCATCTGAATGGACAGCCCTTCCCTTCCCTTCCCAGCAGCCTTTGTCCACGCACACAACAGCACAGCTAGCTTTGGCTTTCTCACTTTCCCAGGTCATATATCTTTGCCATGAGTTGAGATTCTGACTTAATCACAGAAACCCATCAGCTCACTTAATCCTCGGCTGCTTTAGTGAGCTCGGCGTGTCCTTCGAGAAAGCCAGGACTCTGCACTCGGCTCAGCGCCCTGCTGCTGAGCCTTTGCCTAGAACCCATGGCTCCTCTGTTCTCATGACACAGGAATGCAGACACACAGTAAGATGATTCCTGACAAGCTCCATGGATCTTTAGCAAAGAAAGTGGGGGCAGGGAGGGAGCAATGAGGTTGCCCTTTCGGTTACCTCCTGTAAGATTCCTCACACACCTCAATAGCCTGTAAGATACCTCACACCTCAATAGCGCTCAGAAGGATTTTTTTTTTTTTTTAAAGCAACTTGTTGCAACTGAGAACACTGAATCCAGAAGTGTTTTTGCTCAAGTGACAGAACCGGGATCTAAACTGACGTTCCATAGATATGCTTGGCCCCTTCCATGGTGGCTGCTTTCCAGGAAAGAGGGATGGCCCTCTGTGACAAAGGGAAACTGATTGTCTTCAAATCTGATGGGGAGTAATGAAGTGGATAGCTCAGAGAATAGAGCCCACTTCTTATAATTCCCATGCCTGTTCCCCTAGTGAATGTTAGCCCAATGATGGTCTCTATGAGCTAGGTATAAGATTTTTCAGAAAATGTGTTTTAATTCAATGCCTGGCACCAGCGTGAGGAGCTACAGTAATAGGGTGACAGCGAGATATCAAAGTCAAACCATCCCCGAGTGTCCCTTACTCAATCTCTGTAATCTCAGATGAAAGCCTTCCTTTCGGCCCTTGGCTGAGGAGTGCCGCACAAACGCGTCACCCTTGTGTTATCCGGACTGATACCACACGCTCAGACAACCCAGTGACAGCTAACAGAACTGACTATTGCTAAATGCAGACGCGTCTAGATCTCCTGGCATCAAAGATCAATATTTCACTGGCTTTTTGTTGTTGCTTAATTAGTTCATCCTAAATAGCTCCTGGCAAACATTCATTCAGCAAGTCATCTACTGTGTGTGCCACAGCAATAGGAAATAAAAAAGAAAACATAAAAGATACATACCCTGGGTTAGTCCTCCCAAATCAATCTTACATCTCTACTGCCCTTACCATAGTAAAATCAAACATTGCTCCACCCCAATTTGAAACAGAGTAGCAATGTTTTGATTGTGGATGTTCTTTTGAAGCTAAAAGTCTCGCTGTAGTATGCCTCTATTCGATGTGTTCTGAACATTGTCCCTGGCAAACATGGCGATGAAAGGCTTTGCCTCACTTTGAACCTTCATTTTCACATTTTCCTTATTATTCAGGTTTGCCTGAAACAATCCCTTCTCTGAGAGATCTCCCTGGGGACTGTTTCTTAGACAAATAACTGCAATACTTTCCTTCCAGATTTCTTAGCAGAGTTATTCATGTATTAAATATTTTTTTAAATATATAGTTATTTCTCTCCATCATGATAAGGTCAAACCTTTGAACATAGGAGTGCTTTTTTTTTTTTATTTTACTTTGTTTACCACTACTGCCAAATCCTTGCTCAGCATGGTGCTTAATGAACTTGATAAATGAATTAAAGCAGAGCACATTTTGACATATTCATGTGAGCACTTAATAAGAATAGAAAGCATCACACAAGACAAATATCAGTCAACAATCGACATTCTACCATGGAGCAGAAACAGGTTCACAAGCCCTGCCCCTGAAGAGGTATTAACAGCTAATGGCTTCTGGGAGAAGCAGAATAGGTTTTCTTTATAGGTGTGGCTCCTGGTAGGTCATCCACACTCCACTGGGTGGCCCCGTACCCAGGAATATATGGGCAGCACAAATTAGAGTTCATGAGTTATTCAGACAAACCAAAAAAGGGACATGAAGTTAGGTGTGAGGGAGGTAGGGGTGAGTCATAGAACTTAGGGAGGGGTCTAGGGTGCCCAGAGACTGTGCGGCCCCAGAGATTGACCTGAGTGGAGTTTCAAAGGAATGAAGACATGAGGGAAGAGCTGGGATTGGGAAGATGGCATTCTCTGATGGAGAGCCACGGCATCCCCTGGGGTTCAGCATGTTTGTCAATAATGTTGAAACCAGAGGCAGGCCTATTAGTTACAGCTGAGCAGGAGACAGGGCTGAGGCAGACAGATAAGCAAGGAGGCGGGGTGATCATGTACAATTGAACAAGGAAGCAGGTTTAGCAAATCTAGGTAGGAGCAGGCTCTGTGGGGTAGTCCATAGTCATACAGAGAAGAAAGTTATTGTGGACGCTTTCTGCATACACTATCAGTGCTGGCACTCAGGCCAAAGGGAGACCTTGTCACACAGGGAAGGTTTTTCCATGTGCACGGGTGTGAGACACTGGGGTCCTTGTGATGGCAGTGCCCGTGCCAAACAATATACATTCACTTAGGACGTCACATGCTCCCCACAAAGGAGGGTGACTATGACCAAAACACTTTGTATGAAATTCTCAAAGCATTAATAATGTAGTAAAAATATTAGAGAACATCAATATCATTTATGCCTTGACGCTTTGTTTTTCATTCCACTTGTTTTTTAAATTTCCATGTCACTTTTTTTTTCTCCTCTGTTTTCTTATTTTTATTGTGACTTTAATAAGAAATAAAATATATCACTGTTGCTGATCCTTAACTGACAGTCCTGTCACTAAAAACAGAGAGAAAGCTAAGAGGGCACTTTCAGTGCATCTATCCAAATATTAACATAATTATTACTTCCCCCAAACAATGTTTCTCTTAAGTCTTCCTAGTAGATATATAAATGCTTGCCAAGAAGCATCCAAGAGGAAGGGTCTGAAGAACAGAATTGGTTTTTGGAATAGCAAACATGAAATCTAATTGTTCTTCCAAGAGAATGCTTGAAGAAGCGCTGGAGGATGGATGCAGCTTAGTGGTAGTTTGCTGATCCGGTACTCATGAGATCTTGGGTTTGATTATCCCATAAAAGAATAAGATGGGGAAGAAGAAAAGGAGAAAAAAAAATTTCCACAGCATCCATTACAACAAAAAGAAATAACCCAGTTTCAGGATGTATTTCTTCAAAAACAAAAACCAGTAGTAAGAACAAAGAGGCTGGGGGCTCGGTTAGCCACACGAGGCTATTCTGTTTATTAAAAATGAGGCGAGAAGCTATGCATGCCTGCGTATTTGTTCCTGTGTATGTAGCAAAAGATCTAGGAGGTTCCTCATTGAATTGCTAATACTGATTATTTCTGACAGGACGAGATGGTAGAAGTGGAGAGCGTATGAAATAGAACTTTGATATGTTAAATACCGCGGTATTGACTCAATCTGAACTTCCAGTACCATGACCCAGGGAGGCATCTGAGTCTAATAATAAAGGATAGCTATCTCCCTTGGTTAAAAATTAGCCGCGTGACATGCTGAATTTTTATTAGCAAAGTCAAAAAAGTTCCAAAATATATTTCTGTGCAACAGTTTTGCCTATAAGAAATATGAATGTTGAATAACTGCAGAAGTCGAATAGAGACTATATCAAATGTTCTGGGAAGTGCTAGCATCTGAGCTGGGCATCAAAGAAAGGATTATAGTTAAGGAGCAACAGTACTGTCACCAAGCAAGGACCGGTGCCGTAGCATATTTATGAAAGCATTAATCTGCATGCCAGGTTCGATTATATTTATTGGAAGTAGTACATCTGTGCAAATGTGAGGGAAAATAACACCAAAGCTTTTCAATATTATACTCACAAAGTTTCATTATACAGTGAAAGAAATTGTCAACTGAGTCTAAGCTAAATTCGATGTAAAGTGTTAATATTAACCGCAACATTTCTCCCTCCTGGGCAATGTTTCAAAGTCATTGATACCATTGATACCATTGATTACACCTTGGCATGCCTCAGCCAAGACCAAATAAAACATCCAGAATCTGAAGATAATTTAAAATAGCCATATTGGAGAGAAGGCTTAGTGATTAAGAGAGTTGCAGCTCTCGAAGATGACCAAGGTTCAATTCTCAGGATGCGTACGAAGGTTCACGACTGGTTCAGGAGATCTGACTCCTTTTTCTGGCCTCCTTGAGCACCAGGTATGCATGCAGTACATGTGCACAACATACAAAATAAAAATAAACAAATGTTAAAAAAAATATAGCAAGCTGATATCATGATGAACTTCCAAATAGAGGAATGAGGAGAAGAAGCTGATCTGGCCATGCAAGAAGATGATGTCTCCTGGGAGCCAGCTTAGCCCATAAGATCTGAAACACATTACTGTTGGAGGTTGGTCTGGTGCTGCTATGTATTCAAGTGCTAAATACAGACTGCCACGATCTGATTGCCCCTCCCCCACCCCCATCCCCCTTCCCAGGAGGAAATCCTCATGTACACCAAGTGATGTGATATAAACTTTGCTCCCCAGTTTAAAACTATTGGTTAAATAAAATTACTGGGGAAAACAGAGGCTGAGTTACCAGGCTGGAGAAAGGAAGGGGACCATGAAGGGAGAACAGGAAGTTTCTGTCAGATGTGATGGCCCAGGAGCACGTACCCTTGGGAAGTGCCCGCCCACCCCCAGGACATTAATAACCAGGCAAGACTCAAACAGCAAGTGTTTGGGGGGAACACAGCTGGGAATTAACAGTCTAGCACATAGAAGGATAGATTAGGGATAATTTGTCTAGTAATTGTACAAGAGCTGATTAAATAAATCCGTTTGACTCTGCCTCAGACTGGCCAGGTCATATTAATAATTAATGGAGATTATTAAAATCCATTTACACATTTCAGTTTTATATAGCTATAATGTATATATCATAAAATTGACACACATATACAATGTACACTTAATTTTTTTGTTGTAAGTGGTATTTTCCTATTTTCCACGAAGGGGAACACTCCAAGTTCTCCAGCAGATGGCTCAAACTGAAGATAGCATCAAACACTGCATTATATACTATGAATTGTCCTGTATACTCATAGCTATATCACAGTTTAATTTACAAAGCAAATCGAGTTAAGAGTTCAATAATGATTTATAGACCTTATAAAGGACTATAGACCCTAACAACCTTAGTATTAAGGTTGAGAATTATTATGAAGTTGAGAATTTTCACCTTTTTACTTAAAAGAAGCACTCTACAGCATGTCTCTGGCAAATCCAAAGTTCTAGCAATGTTGGTCTTTCACTTGGTGATCATTAAGAGAAATAAAAGGGACTAGACTATCATGTGGCTTCAGTCAGTCCGCTAACCATGAAGGACGTGTGGGCAGATAACATACACGTCATAGACACTAAGGCAGAGGGGTAATTGAACATGCAGGTAGGGCTTAGGGATCCATCAGAAATTTCTGAATAGCATACAATTTACAATTTATGAATTGCACTTCTGGAATTTTCTCTCCATAGTGTCAAGCCTGGCTTGCTTGCAGGCAACTAAAATCACAGAAGTAAAACCAAAGATAAAAGAGCGGCCACTGTATTTGTTCATCAGCATAATCAATTGCAGAACATTTTTATTGATGGGAAAGAAACCTTGTTCCCATCTAATGTCCCTTACCCTTCTCTCTCCAACTGTCAACTCTGCAAAGAAAAAAACAAAGGTGGAACTAAGTTGAGTAAAATGGGGGAATGAGTGAACGAAGCTAAGGAAGACTTGGCAAGTGGCAGGAAGAGAAAGGAAAATACAAGCAAACTCATAAGACGCTGAGGAGACTATAAATAGGCACATGGCTCACTTCACATCCATACTGGAGCATCTCTCCCTGTGAACCAATATAGGTGCCCTCCCCGAACTGATATCCTGGCTATCTAAAGAGTGCTATGTCACAGCCTGTGTAAACGTAACTTGTCAGAAAATAACAAAAAGGAAAGTAGACTACCAGGCTGTTGCCTCAGTTCCCTTGACTAGAGCCAGCAACTTTCATTACTTGGGTACTGAGATTTCAGCTTCCAGTTGAGATTCTTTAACTGCAGCCCAAATGGTGTCTCCTGTTCAGAGTTGTTAATCAGATTTCTACAACACGTTTCTTGACATTGTCAGGAATAATACTGTGTACAGTTCAAGCTTTTAAGGTAGGAAGTTTTCTTATGTTTATACAACTAGCTCCTTCATCGGATCCAACAAACTCAGGGGAGATCAGTCCGGGACAAAGGGTCACAGAAAGTTGTTCCGGCATCTTACCCTTCCAACCTCACATGCTGAGGGAAGACACTGAAGTTAATGTCAGCCCGCCCAAGTTGAGAGATAGCACTCAAATGCTGCCAGCTGCGATCTAGCCCCCTCCTTCTCAACGTTTGCACCTTTCAAGACAAAGAAGTCTAACTGGAGAGATAAGACAAGGGAAAACACTGAGCAGTAGCTTTTCCACAGGCCCCGTTTTCCCAGAGGCAAAAGACAAGGCGCTGCTACTTTCTCAACTTTTACGATAAGCGCTCCTGGATGGAAAGAGAGAGAAGGTTGTGTAGCTGGAAAAACCTCCGCAACGTGGTAGAGGTGCGTGTAGGTAGCAATTGTTTGGGAGACTTCCCTCAAGGACTCTGTTGCTAGGTGGCTGCTAAATCCAAACAAACAAGATCGACTACAGAGGGACCGAGTCTCAACAGGACTTCTGGGACAAGGAAATCAATAAAATGCCAGCCAGTGAGGTAAGAAGAATAAGCTTAAACATGCGGAGTTTACCTGCATTCTTTTGTTTTTTAAAGAAGTGATTACACAAAGACAGGTACAGTGAGAACTCACTGGCGTAGAAAATGGGAGACCAGGAAGAGGAGAGGAAGTTTGTTTTAAAGGCGAGGTTAAAAGGAAAGGGCTGCACCTGTAATACAACTGACGTGGGATTTGCTCTCCTGCAGTTTGCTCTGTGGGATGACTGTGCACCCCGATCAGCTGTTTGTAGGAAAAGTGCACTTTGGGAACTGAATCACATTCCGCATAGCTTTGTCTAAGATTCCAGGACGATAGATTTGTGAAGAACACTCGCTTGGGTGGTTACATTCTCACTGGAAGAGTGATCAGTACCCAGTACCTAGTACCCAGTACCCATCAGTACCCAGAGATGGGGCCTTAGACAGCATCTGGGAGAGAGAAATGCGATTCCCAGGCAGCTGGGTCCTCAAGACCTAACTCAGCCTTATCCCAGCGACCTCCCCAGAGATGACTCTACCACTCTCTGATGTGAAAGAGCTACTTCATTCTAAACTAGGATACATTTACTCTCACAGGTCCCAGTAGCAAACAAACAAACAAACAACTGCTGCGCTGGCCTGGGGAAAACAACAGCCTCCTGCTTCCCCCTCCTTCTCTAGGCTCATCGCCTCCTGAGCCCTCTTCGCTCACATCGGCCTACAGGACTCTTTCTGCCCTGATACGTGTTCTCTGTGGTTTGAGTGACAGCCTGCCTTGCATGGTTCATTTTATGGTTATGTGTCTTATCTCTCCAATCTGACTATAAACTCCTTAAGGTCAGGGACTGAGACACATTTATTCATGTTTTTATATCCCCAGGGCTTAACATAATGTTCAATAGATGTTTGTTGCTAGTTTTATATGCTTGAAAAAAAGGACAGACACTATATCAAAGAAATAGCAGTTGCTAAAACAAATGCTAAGCAATGGCTGACACCGTTCCAATTTCAACAGGAGACTTCTCTTTACTCGGGGGTTCTGAGAGCCAAGGTAACAGGGAAATGTCATACTCTACAATTGCCTTCCACTATCAAGGTAAGGACTTTCTTTCCAGCCAAGTGGGGGAGAGGGAAAAACCAAAGTTCCAGCAGCAGCTCTTTTCCTGTGCTATGTGAAGAGGAAGTTACACACATCACCATTGAGGGCACTGTTGTCCCTGGGATCTAGCTGCAAGGGAATCTGGACACTATAGTCAAATTAGGCACTCAATCCTGTCTCAGTGATGGCTCTGCTACAGGGGTGGAGGGGGGAAGGGAGGGAGGGAAAGTGGCTTTCATGGGTGAAAGCCATCCTCAACCCAGGCATCCTTCACATCTTCCTCATCTGTACAACTAGTCAACTTTTTCAGCTCATGAGAACATATGTTCCATGCTGTGCTGGAACAAGCCTTCTCTTGTGAAGTTGGCACAATCTAGAAACACATTCTAATCTCAAAAGAAATCTTGATTCTCCCAAGAACCTCATTTTGGAGATTATTTAACATCACTCTCCCTCTCTCTCAACTCTCTCTCTCTCTCTCTCTCTCTCTCTCTCTCTCTCTCTCTCTCTCTCTCTCTCTCTTTCTCTGTGTGTGTGTCTCCTGTCTCTGTCTCTCTGTCTCTGTCTCTCTCTCTGTCTCTCTGTCTCTTTCTCTGTCTCTCTGTCTCTGTCTCTGTCTCTGTCTCTGTCTCTCTCTCTCTCTCTCTCTCTCTCTCTCTCTCTCTTCTTTTAGTAAAAACAGAAAGCCCTATCTTGTGTATGGCCAACTGACATATTCCCCACAGTCTAGGACAAATGAGGAACACCTCTGTTGCTGTAGGTCAACATATTAGGACATATCTTCATTTCAGCTTTTTGAATTAGCATATTTCCAAAGCCGCACTCACGATAGTCTATAATAGATGTATCCAGATGAGTGGCCCCAGCTCACCCACCTGTATTTAGAGACAAATCACTTAGTACTCTATTTCAATTTGATTCTAAAACATTTACTGATTGCCTAAGACTAAGTGGATACTGGATTTTTTTTAAAAGTCAGAGTTCTTGGCATAAACTTATTTAGACTTCCACAAAGGAGGCAGATACAAGCAACAAACTCTATTCTAAACTTCAGCAGTGTGATTCTAACTTGAAGCAAAAGCAAAGTACTGGGAAACTCATGGATAAAAGAAATTCAGTCTATGTAGACAGCCAGGAAAGACTTAGGGACATGTTGAAATGAAACCGTTTCCTGGAGGGGACGGCATTGGATCAGGCCTTCAGTGGGATGAGTAGAACTTAGCAAGTCTTAGCAAGTGGCAGAGAAGGGAAGCAACAGCACAGGGGTGCAAAAAAAAAAAAAAAAAAAAACATGGCCTGGAAAGTAGGATGGAGGCCTTTGGGTGAAGGATGTGGGACAGGAGGGACTTTGAATGAATGCAAAGGCCTCCACCAAACAGGACCAGTAATGACTGAGAATGGCTGAAGAATGTAGGGGCTTGATGAATTCCTAGTGCAAGGAAGACAAGCCCCATGGTTTAGGAGGAGAAGAGGCCAGAGAAGGAAGGCCAATGGAAGGCAGACCTCTGGATGCGCTTTTTGTGTTTGGAGGTAGGAGAAAAGTCCTCTCGCTCTTGCTCTCAGTGCATTACAGGGCAATGCTAGAGCTCATGCCCTAAGTGCTAAGTCAGAAGGGATTTGACTCCCACCTGTGCAGAGCCAGGGCCCCCTGCCAAGAGACCCCCTGTTCTACCTTATGTGACAGGAATTCAATCCAGACACAGAGGGCACTAAAGAAGAATCAAAAGGAGACACTGCAGGCTGGGAAGGTTTGTCTCCATGGTAGTCTATAATTTAGAGGAGTCCGAGATTGCAGGAGGGAGAGGGATGAACTTGTTAGTCACCGTGAAGTTTGAGCATGTGGAAGGTAAAAAGTATGAGCACACCAAACCATCCCTGGGGCCCTGCAGGCCAAGCATTAGCGGAACCCAGAGAGAGTAGAGATTTGTGGACGCCATGCCTGTCAGCCAAGCACGGGCAAACCAAACAGTGTGTGAATGCACAAAGCAGAAAAGCAAGTAGCTGCCTGAGCGAGCTCTCATCAACTGATTCCGAAGAAAAATTCAACTTGATTGACTAGCCCGCATTCTACTGACAGCAATAAATCCTTCTGGCCAAGCAGAATTTGGTTCAGCTTTCAAGCTGCACTCTGTGTTATCGCTTTGCATACCAAAATATCCATATATCTTGGGGAAGTATCAAAAATTATGTTTTTCCTTTCGTAGACTGGAATGTAAAATACCCACCGGATCTTCCCGGATGGCGCCTGGGTGAATACGGTTCTTGTTATTTCACGTAAGCTGCTAAATATCTAGTTGAGTAAAATTATGGGCTCTTTATGCATGGAGTTTTTTTCCACTTGATTCCTGAACACCAGGGCAATAAATGTGACTCAGAGTCTTCTGTTTAACAAGGCAGGTATACTTCAGGCAGTGGAAGAGAGTTCTAACAAAAAACGATTTCTTTGTGCACTAAAGCAGAGGGCCACACAGAATCAGAAAGACAGCCCTGGATGGGGGATAGCTCAGTTGGCAGAGGGCTTGCCTGGATTTGATCCCTAGTAGTGCATGAACCAGTGCATAATCTTAGCACTGAAGATCCAGAGGTGGAAGGACCGGAAATTCACGATTATCCTCTCATGAGCTAGAGACAGCTAAGATACATAAAAAGAAAAAGAAAGAAAGGAAAGGAAAGAAAAAAAAAAGTTGGAAAGGCTACTCGTGTCTGGCCAGACAAAATAAAAACGTAGAGCCACCTTCAGACATGACACGGGAAGGGAAACTACCTAAGGGTGTCAGCTCATGGCCTTCACTCTGACCCAGGGACTGCTGTCCCAGAAATGACAAAGGCAGAACAACTTCTTTCTCTTTCAATTCTTTCTACCTCCCTGGAGTATGAATTTCAAGTTTTTCAAGTGAGCCACCCATGTCCCTTGCTCAGCAATGATTGGAAACCAAAGGGTGCATGTAGAGAAAAAGAAAAAGCAAAAGGACAGACAGACAGACAGACAGACAGACAGAGAGAGAAAGAGAGAGAGAGAGAGAGAGAGAGAGAACAAACCAAACCAAACACCCAAATGTTCCTTTATTCAGCTTTACCAACCTTCTCACCACTGTAGAACAAACAAACACCAGTAAGACATTAAGGTCAACCCCTTCTTCAGAGCTCAGAGCAGCCAGGTTACCAGGGAGGCCATGTGCCAAATTAGAACGCATGAACCTTTAGAGTCGAGAAACTAGAACAGGAATTAAGCTCATATCACTCAAAAAGAGCTGAATGCATATGAAACCAAAGTACACTGTCAGCCACCTCCACTCGCTCCAGGCGCTGATACCTTGATTAGCTATGCAAGAAGCTACCTGCTATTTTAGAATTATATGAAGTCACCCCGGGGTATCTACAAGCTTCTCACGCACAAGGGACTGACTCTCCCCGCCCTGCCCCATCCCCCCTCCCGCTTCTTCTTGGCTTACAGCACAGTTGTGGCCACATCCAGGTAAGTACTATATCACGGATTGTTGCATAAGCTGTCATTAAGGCTCACAGGAGAACCAGTCAGCAAACAATACAGGTTTGCTGCTAAGTACGTACCTCCCGGGATGAAAAAACCCTGAGCCTTTGGATGGAGGAGGAAAAGCAGGCCCCTAAAAGATTAGTGAGCCAAAAGGTTAGTTTAAAAAAATAAAATGAAACATAATCAAGTACTTTTGCTGTACCCCATCTTTTGAAAAAGAAATGAGCTTCTTTCGTAAAATAGTAACTAAAGCCACAGGAACAAAAGAGTAGCTCACGTGATAGCCATCTACGGGAGAGAGCTGCCAGCACGCACAGTACAGGCACTCCGCAGGACAACATGTTTCTACCTGAGAGACACAGATTCTGCTTCGATACTAGACTGCCCAGAGAGCTTTCTACAGGAAAATGGGATCGTGAACAGGAGGGCCTGACAGCTCAGCCTTCCAAGGCCAAGGTTAACAAGGGCTTCTGTGTGCGTTCCCAAATAAATAAGTTGCCACAGCTCACCTCTGACCTGTACTGTCCTTAATCGGTCAGCCTCCAACTTTGCCCGGGAAGGGTGGAACGATTCTGCCCCATCGAGCTGTGTGCCAAAAAGAGTGCTGAACGCTCACCAGAGCTTACACCGAAACCGCCTTAATCACTCACCTTTCATCTTCTCAGATTTCCAGTGTAACGATTCAGACTGAGTGTAGACTTCTCAGGCTTCCCCCCACACACACCCCACCCAGCCTCCCGTCCCCCACCCCCAAGACTTGATTATTCACGTGATGGGGGAAAAAAAAGTTCCAGATTTCTGTTTCTGCTTATTCAGTCCTCTCTCCTAAGGGCAGCCATCAAAAGGGCTTTTGAGAAACCAGGGCTCCACCCGACCTCAACTCAGCTTGTGGCCCCTCACACAGGCTGCCATGTTGACTGCTGTTCCCATGTAAAGTCTCTAAGTCCGATCTGGCCTGAGGCCTTAATAAAATTCTTCCCTCACTCCACATGCGATTAGGAAGCATGCAATTTATATTTCCAGCTGCAAAAAACTTTTTATCCAGATAAATCCCTTTGACCCGAAGTAACCCCGGAACAACATCACCATCACTGATCTTGGATTTACTGAGACATGGGGTGAATCCAAGCCCGGAAACCTTCTCCGAGTGGACAACTGGAACCAGGCCTCCAGAGAGCTTATGAAAGTAAAGAAATCAAGTAAGATCCCAGCTGTCACCACTGGGACAAGAAGGTAGCCTGGCTAGATAAAAATTCTGAAAATGGAGGCCATTTTGGGTGTGTAAGCTATAAAAAAAAAAAATGGACACAAAATTTTCACCATTTTTGCTACCTTTCCTTCAAAATCTCAGATGCTCCGAAGTTCAAATCTTAATTCAAACGTTTTATGGAGGGAGACTAGAAACTGGAGACTCTTCCGGTGGGGTGTCGATAAGGTACTAGGTGAGATTCACAGTCCAAGAAACCCAAGGGTTGAGTAGGTCCATAAAGACCGCCCAGATGCAGCCCTAGCCTGACCCTCCCCAGCTGCACTCTGATTAGCAGTGTGCATGGAGAACAGTTGTATTTCCCTAACACTAGCAATAGGCTGAGAAGCCTCCCATGGTAGGTCCAGCATTATTTCGTCTATCAGTATAACCTCAGCTCCGGAGAGCAGGAGGTGAATGTGTCTGAAAGGCTCCCCCTGTCCCTGGAATCCAACAGAACACTTTGCCATTGGCTAATTACTTATGTGCTCATCCCGCAGACATTTACTCCTGGTGTACTCAAGTCTTCAATACATGGGCCATCACACTGGAAACACACTAAAAGATGAAGGAAGAAGGGGGGGGGGGACTCTTTCTCTCTCCCTCTGAATAAACGCATTCTAATTGCAAACAACTAATTGGCAAGCTGACAATTGAAGACTGCCTTTGACTGTGGTCAAGCCAGCGCATAAAGGGTTTCGGGAGGCTCCAAAACATTGATTCCTCTTCTTGTCTGCAAAACCAAGCGAAACAAACAGAAAAAGTATTTCTATAGTGTGTGTGTGTGTGTGTGTGTGTGTGTGTGTGTGTGTGTGTGTGTGCATATGTATGATAGGGCTCCTCACATGCAGGGTGTGTGAGGAGTTTAAATGGTAGGTTTGTGGAGTCGGTTCTCTCCTTCAGCTTTATGTGGGTCCCAGGGACTGAACTCGAGCCACCAGGCCTGTGTAACTCGGGTCTTTATCCACTGTCTCAGTCTGTGGTGTCCTTTCCCAAGCTCCTTCATTTTCAAACAGACACTGACAAATGAATCCATGTAAGACTCAGTTCCAGCCCTGAGATGTAAAGCTCCCTGTGCTATCTGCCCAGGTTCCCGAGAGAATCCTCTTGGCAGTCCATTTAAAAACAAATGATAACCACCGCCTTTAATCCCAGCGCTTGGGAGGCAGAGGCAGGTGGATTTCTGAGTTTGAGGACAGCCTGAGTGAATACCAGGACAGCCAGGGCTACACAGAGAAACCCTGTCTTGAAAAACCAAAAAAAAAAAAAAAAAAAAAAAAAAAAAAAAAAAAAAAGATAACAAAATTCCACACTTTTCACTTTTGGTTTAATTGGACAAATAAAATATACAGTGTTCTTTTTTTCACAAAGGACAGAGTGACACCATAGATTCAATCAGAGTGTTTTATTACAAAATCAACAGGCAATAACTAGCTAGGTGAAGTGTAGCGTTGCTCTTGGGCTATCTTAAAAAAGAGGAAAAGTTCATTAAATTTCAGTCTCAGAGAATACAAATCTAAAAACTCAGAATGTATTAAAAGAAGTCACTCACTCTCTCTAGCAGTATGCTCCCTTAGAATCTGATTTTTGCCAAGACTTCAGGAACACGTGATTCTATTAGACCTGTCCTGTCAAGGGGATCAGGTCAGTTCTAAGATGGGAATCCTGCCATTCTCTGTTCCCTGTTTATCACAGAGCTGCAAGGGGCTGAGCTGCAAGCATTTATTATTTCTGAAGGTATGCTCTCATATAAACGTGAGCAAGAGAGATTCTCCAAGGTGACACCAGTTAAACACGAGGACCCCAAGAGGGTCGCTCGGGAGCAAGGGCGTCGTTTTCTCATGTAAGATGTCACTTCCCCCACTTCAGACTAATGGGGACGGACCAGACCAGAGTCTGGAAGGAAAGGGAGCTGCCATTGGGTAAACACATGCTCGCAGACTTCCTTTCTAAAATGGATCGAGTGTCTTTAATCCTGTATCTTGGCCTGCAGAGGACTATGGCTCTTATTTTCTTTTCTCTCTTTCCTTGTGGGGCTTGCCAAAGTAGACTTCATCTCTGCCTTAAAGCGTGCAAACACAGAGTTCTGTCTTTCCTGATGAGTCAAATCTGTGCCAAGAGCAAGCTGTAATGACAAAGTTATGTGCCAAGAGAAGGACAAGGTGATAGTCAGAAAGACCAACAGAAATGCCAGTGTCCCCTCAATGGTTGGAGTTTACACAATTTAGAAGCTAATGTCCCTTCCATACCTCACTACTGGCACACTTGTTCCCTGCCCCAACGCTGGCTCTGGTTTACCAGAACAATGTCACCTATGTTAAAACTGGTTAGGTTTGTGTGGAATGGCATTTGAGGTCCACGACCCTTTGCTTCTGCTTTATGATGAGCAAAAACCAGGATCCTCTAACTCTTCTCTTTGTTCACTATAAGCCAGCTAGTGTTCTGTCAAATTTTGAAGGAGCCAAAACATGTGTCTAGCAGGCAGTGATCTTCATTTCTGAGCCCCATCACTCCTAATCAATCCTCCCACCTCATCCACCCCACTGTTTGCCTTCTAGGAGTACATCCACTCACACCTCCACCTATCATGATATGAATACATAAAGAGGAACTAGTCTGCCTTTGTCATTCTTCTCATGCCCACAATTACCAGGGAGACTTCCAAATTTCTCATTGCATCTCTGATAGGTCTTCTGAGTTGCAGAGCTACACAATGAGCATCCTCATTGTATAGATGTGGTGAAAATTTCACCAACCTTTCTTCCCTTATGCCTCGCCTTTCTGCATGAAATGGAGTGTGGCCATTCCTTTGTGGAATTGGATAGATAACTCTAGGACTTAGAAGACAGGTCTTACAAGTAAAGTAAATTTAGGAACAATCAGCATGTATAATTTTTCCAAAACTAAGACTGAGTGATTGTACCAAAGAGGAAATAGAGAAGAGAGAAGTGAAGGCATGGGCTATGTCCTGGGGCATTACAACAGCACAGTGCTGGAGAGAAGAGAAGAAATCACAAATATTTAGAATAACAACTGCTGTGCTGGTGAGAAGCTCAGTGGATGAAGGCACCTGCTGCCAGGTCTCATACTCTAGGTTTGGTCTCTGAGACTCACACAGTAGAAGGAGAGACCGATTCGGGCATGTTGTCTTCTGACTTGCATGTGTATAATAGCTTGCATGACCACACACAATAAGTGCAATTTAAAAACACAACTAGCAACCACTAAGGTAACCGAAAACCCCTCTTAACTGACTTTTTCTTCCATTTTTCCATCATTTAAAATAGATTATTTTTGTAAAATATATTCTGATTATGGTTCCTCCTCCCTTAATTCCTCCAAGATCCTCTCTGCCTCCCCTCCCCTTTGAATCCTTTCTGTCTCTCATTGGAAAAAAAAACAGACATCCAGGGGATAATTCTAAAATAAAACAAGATAAAACAAAATCAGACAAATTTGGATAAGACAAAACAAACAGGCAAACAGAAAAGAACCAAAGATAATGCACAAGAAACACACATGGATGCAGAAACACATGTTCACACACACATATACACAGGCTCTCTCTTTCTCTCTCTCTCTCTCTCTCTCTCTCTCTCTCTCTCTCTCTCTCCCTCTCTCTTCCTCTCCCTCCTTCTGAATAATATTTAGCTGAGGGTGTCTGGATTTGCTCTCAACTACTGCAGGAAAAAGTTTTCTCTGGCGATAGCTGACAAGGCACTGATCTATGAGTACAGCAGAATGTCATTAGAAGTCATTTTAGTAGTATTCATTTAGTATTCATGTGTTTAGCAGAATAGGAGTATTTGCTTCTTCCCTAGCTTCTTTGTCTATCTGGTCTCAGGTTCTTGGCCAACTGAGCAGTGTTTGGGATGGATTTCATCTCCTGTAGTGGGCCTTAAATCGGATCAGATATTGATTGGAACTCTGAGGAAGAAGAGGAGAAAGATGGTAAAGCCAGAGGGGATAGAGCACAGTAAGGAAACTAGGCCTTCTAAACACAGCAGGACCGATACACACATGAACTCACATGTAGACCCTGGCAGCATGCATGGGTCTACACCAGATGCAGTCCTGGCTCTGAGAGGAGAAATAGACACAATCCCCTAACCCCAACCCAGATGTTATCTGCAATTGATAACCATTTACAATCAAAAAATTAGTTTTTTCCAGCGTAGTCTCACTGGGGATACAATCATTTTTAAGGGCAAGCCCTGTACCTCTTAGCTGATTTTTACAAATGTTTGTGCTCTCCACCTTTAGTCCATAGCCAAAACTGCTTCTGTGCCCTTAAATATTCTCTACTTCTTTAGAACAAGGCCTCTAGATGTAATGCAAGATTTAAATGTTTCTAATTTATGCGTATTAAGCTAAGTAGGTGAGGAAATACATATAAATTATTCTGCATGTTGTCTTAGGTAAGATAAGTGTCAACTCTTATTGTCTGTATTAGTTTTCCATCTCTAGAAGACCAATAATGTCTTAATGGCTCAGGTGGTTTTATTTCTGAGAGTAGAACGGCATTTGTGCATCACTGGTACTCCATAGATGCCTTTGAGTGAATAGAGAAAGCAGGGTAAGATAAGGGCATGTTTGACCCTACAGACTGAATTCTCATGAATCTCCAGCACTTAGGATAAAATAAAGGATCCTTCAGAATACCTCTCAAAGCGTGTTTCCTGGGTGACCATTTGAATGTTGTACTAAATGCTTTTGTGTGTCAACTTGACACAAGCTAGAGTCTTCAGAGAGGAAGGAGTGTCAGTTGAGAAAATGCCCCCATGAGATCCAGCTCTAAGGCATTTTCTCAATTAGTGATAAATAGGAGAAGACCCAGCCCATTGCAGGTGGTGCCATCCCTGGACTGGTGGTCCTGGGTTCTATAAGAAGCAGGCTGAGCAAGCCCGGGGAAGCAATCCGATAAGCAGCACCCCTCCAAGGCCTCTGCATCAGCTCCTACCTTGAGGTTCCTACCCTGTTTGAGTTCCTGCCTTGACTTCCTTTGATGATGAACAGCAATGTGCAAGTGTAATCTGTTCCTCCCAACCACCTTTTTGGTCCTGGTGTTTTGTTGCAGCATTAAAATTCCTAACTAAGAGCTGGAGAAATGGCTCAGTGGTTAAGAGCACTGACTGCTCTTCCAGAGGTCCTGAGTTCAATTCCAGTAACCCCACAGTGGCTCACAACCATCTGTAATAGGAAGCTGATGCCTCTCCTGGTGTGTCTGAAGACAGTGACACACATAAAATAAATAAATAAATCTTAAAAAAAAATAAAATTTTTAAATTGTTAAAATGTTAAAAAAAAAAAAAAAAGCCTAACTAATATTTTCCCACTCTGTGCCTTGAATAGAGAAATGTTTCCATGTGTTCAGGCCTACTCTTGCCTAGAACTTCTTCTCAATGAATATATTTTGTCTAAAAGTTCATTGATGAAGCAGGTATCTCCCATTAGTAACAGGTCTCTCAGGATGGGAATCCAACTATAGATATTTCAAGTACAAGAACATGCAGGACCCTTTGCACAATTTTCTTTTTTTTCCCTAGATAGTTGTATTTATAAAAACCTTTAAGCCATAGAAATTGTATTGTGTTCTATGAAGTGCATATGTGAAAGTACAGGAAAAAAAATAAGAAATATGTTGCTGTCCTAAAACAAACCACAACCATTACTAGAGATTACTCAAGACAGTTTGAAGATGCCAAAGCACAGGAGGGCTTACTAAGTACCCAACCCATGCAGACCCATCCAATGTGTGTTGTATTAAATCTATGGCAATTTTTTGGATATTAATATGAGCAATATTAAATAATTTACATAGAAGAGAATGTAAGTAGCAGAGGGTGGGGAGAAGCAGTGTGAAATGTCTTCTAGACACCCAACATGCCCAGTGTACACACCAACTCACAACAGCTGTGCTTCCCTGTCTAAGACTGGCACCAGATCAAGCTAGTAAAAGTTCCAGCTTGTGCCAGGATGGGGAGAATCTCTAAGCCCCACCACCAGAGTAGAAGCTAATGGCAGTTGTTGGCTGATAAGGGAGAAAGTCATTCTCTTTTAGAGATGTACCTGCTAGAAGGCCGTTGATATCCCCGTGGATGGCTCCATACCACCAGCACTAAGAGGTGAGCTCAAATTGATTCATAATATTTGCCATTATTATTATTATTATTATTATTATTATTATTATTATTATTATTATTGATGTGAAGTTAGGAGAGGAACAGGTTGGGATATCCTGGAGTTGGAGGGAGATAGTGGAGAATGGATATGATCCAAATACATTGTATACATGTATGAAAATTGCAAGGAAAAAATAAAATACATCATTTTAAAAGATTTCTATAGAGCAAACAGACATGGAGTTTCTCTGATTAGGTGAATGATCTTCTCATGGCACCATACTTGGGGGGAAAAGACTTTACTATAGGAGAGTGTGAGCTTTGTATTCCTAGAAAATCAATAAGAACCTAAAAGCTCTGTCCCTGCCACATGGACAGACATCTTGAAGGATCGGGTATGGTGCTCTTTGTGCTGTTTACTTTGACAGGAATTTAATGGACACCTTCAATTAGTCATCAAACCAGACATTCATGACACATATGTCTGTGTTCTCCACCTTAGGTCAGTGTGGTGAATTTGCCTGTTTCCAGTGTTGTGTCCTTGGCCAGTGGTGCAGTTTTGACTCTCTTGAGTGAGGGGCGACAGGAAAAAAATATTAAAGAAATCGATAGCGCCAGAGTTCAGATTCTCTATATTAGGAGCACCGGTTCTGGAGACCAGGCAATAAGGTCATTAGCTAGTTTTGTTTTCTTCAGTTCCTGTGTACCACTTGAGAGAGAGAGAGAGAGAGAGAGAGAGAGAGAGAGAGAGAGAGAGAGAGAGAGAGAGAGAGAGAGAGAGAGAGAGGGAGGGAGGGAGGGGGAGGGAGAGAGAGAGAGAGAGAGAGGGAGGGAGGGAGGGAAAGAAAGAGAGAATATTAACATATATCACAGAGTTAATCTGTATCAGAAAGGCAATTTCTGTTGTCACCCCCATCTGTAGGCATTTGGTGTTCAATTTGCTATAGCTTCTCTGTCTATGTTACTTGGCAACACCAGAATTCTTATCGTTAATCATGACCTGGGGGCACTGCATAGAATCATTAAATATACTCACTAAACCATACTTACTAGGGCAGAAAATTGGAATAACATACTTCAGAGAGATTTTGCACAGGGGAAGAAATGAAAAATGATTTTCTTGCTAATTAAGTAGGTATTCTCTATCATATCACTGCAGCTTGTGATGGAAGTTACCATAAAACGATGTGTGTTTGCATCCAATTTCATGAACATTCATTTAGTCCCCAGTATGTTGATGGTTGCCAGGGGTACGGGAACTATGAATATGAAATAAACATGAAAGAACCCTGTCATTTGGGAAAGGAGTCGATAAAATACAGAACGAAGGAGACGGTCATGTTATGTTTACATGACCCACAAGCTAAAAACTTAATAAGGTTTTGAGTGCTTGTATGAAAAGAAAAGGCATGAAAGTGATATTACATTTAAATGTTTATATTTGTACATTTTTGTGAAATTAAGGGGTTTTTTTCACTTTTTTTTTTACAAATTTTTGCTTTTTTGTTTGTTCCTGTTTATGAATGATTTTATTATGATGGCTGAGTTTAGAGTGTGACAGAATAGGATCTATTTGGCCTACAAGGCCCTGTAAGGAGAAGTTTGCATACACTTGCTTTAGAAACCCATTATCTAAAACAGGATACATGGACAGACATATTTCATTTTCATGGGAATGACTGGCACTTTTACAGACTTATAGTAATAATGGAAATGCTATTCCTTTTATTTGGAGAAATCTGAGGTTATTGAGCATTTTAATAACAATGAAGACACAGGGAGTGGGGAAAAGATTGGGTGCCAGGATGTGGAGAACGGGCATAGAGCATGAGGACGGAGAGCAACAAGGTCGCAGTGTCTCTCAGAGGAGCTCAGAAGGGAGTAGAGAAAGGCATGGAAGATGGGATCAGGGAAGCCATGAAATCAGCTTGGGTTTCAAATCCACGCAAAGATCATATATTGCCCAGAACCACGGTGATGACGGATGTAGACATATCTCATCAGATTTGAGCTTTAAGAAGATAGCGCAAGCAGGAGAGCGGAGGGCAGAGATGGATGAGAGAAGAGACTCGGGAGTTAGATAAGGGGTGTTTTAACAAACCAGGTTAGGCTCAGGGATCTGCTCTGGGGCAGTCCATCACAGGAGTGGGTGGAACGGAGACATGTACAAACATCTAACTGTAAAAACATCTAAATGAACTGGTAACTAAATTGGGAAGGGGGAGGGGAGGGGGAAGAGAGGAGGGGAGGGAGAGAGAGCAAAGTAACCACATATTGAACTGAGCAATAAAGAAACCATCCTCTGACCAAGTGTTGGTTTACTGCACACTTAGCACCAGGCTCACAGAAGATCTCAGGTTCAACTCCCTGCACATCTGTACCTGTTCTCTTTCACAAACCGTGGCTTAAAAGTTGATGCTGTTGGATTCTAAGATAACCACAAGCTCTTGTCTTTCTCCATTCTGCCCCAGGATGGGAAGCAATAATTGACTCTTTGAAGACAATAAATATTTTCTGAATGAATTAGCCAAGGAATGCCAGGAGGCAAGGCAGGAGACGAAGAGACACAGGTTTGGAATGATTCAGTCCTTCCCTGTCCCCAGTCAGTGAGTTTGAGACAAAATGCGAGACTTGAATACACAGAGAGTAAGAAATATCCTAAGACACGCACTCACTCAGTGTTCATTTGAGAGACACCTGTCATTAAACGTCAACACCACAGAGGCAGGTGAGAGGCAGTGAAACCAGCAAGAATGTTCTAGTAAATTGGCTTTACTACAGTACCCAGCTGCTTCCGTTGCTAAGTTCTAAAACAAACCTGTTTAATTGAGCAAATACCGCATACCTTCACAAGCTAGGTTCATATGTCAAACGACTTAGTGGCCACAGTCTTTCCAAATCTGTAAAAGAAGAAAGGAGCAGAGATAACTCTGAAGCACAACTCTGACGCTACTTGACATCTTCTATGATATAACTACAATAAAAGGAAATTGCGAAGCACACTGTCTGCGGTCCCCCGGCTAAGTGAGCGGAGACTGCATTGCAGAAGGTCGGCAGGGCTTCGTTCTATCCTGGGCTGCACATCTAAGATACACATGCTCTATTTTATGTAAATTGTGATCTTTTTAATTTTAAGATTATTCCATGATTGGGGGAGGAGAGTATGTGCTACGGTGTTTGATTGAGGGACAAACAACCCATGAGGATCAGTTTTCTCCTTTTACAACGTGGTTCCTGGGGATCAGACTCTGTCAGACTTGGTAGCAGGCACCTTCGCTCAGTGAGCCATCTTGCCAGCATATAAATCATATTTTAATAAATATGGCCGTGAGGTGTTTGTGAAACACTCTAGCATGTAAATGAAGCACATTTTGACACTGATAGGCTTAACTTGTTCCCGTACCCTGTCCTGTACATTTTCAAGACAGGGATATATTGTTCAATGCTTCTCTGAAGCCTGCCTGACCATTTAAGTAACTCCACATAGAATATTTCATCGAACAAGTCCACCATGAAATTCACTTTAGAAAATAATATATGAATTATCTCTAAGAGTCAGCTGGTTTTGCAAGCAAAGCTTTAAGGCTGCTTATTTGCGGATCATGATCAAATTGGTGTAATAAGTCAAGCTCTTTGTCTCCTAGGCTTCAGCAGTGTTCTGCAGGATAGCGCTGTTGGAGATCTGAGTATCTTGCAAGCAACAGAACATTCCGTTACAAATTCATCCAACATTTCCCTTTATGGTTCTTTCCACTGGATGTCCACTCACACACATACTGATGTGCTCCCCATAAGTATTCCTCCTTTCAGAAAGCAGTGCCACAAATGTCTGGTTGCTTCAACAGGCGATCTGTGAAGAGCCTTCGTGCAGTCTGTCTACCTTACTGTCCATTACCGTTTACCAAATGCTGTTGTAATCGCCTTTGAGCTGTCTCCTAATTCAATCACCTTCTCACGAGCTCGGTCACTTTGTCCTAAGGAATGGCCTCTAAGAAGACTTCTCCGTGGCTCCAGTCTTACTTCATTCTAGCACACTCCCCACAGACTGGAAGAAATGTCTGCAAGTTTGGTTGTATAAGCGCACACTTGAAGCCCTTCAAGGGCCTCTGTGATAGCAGGATGAACTCAAGACTTCTCCCTGCCTGTGGGGTCCCTGCCGCTTTTGCTGTGTTTGATGATGTGATCACTCTCAGTCCTTCCTAAGCTTCTGTCATTCCCTGAAGTAATGACCGTGTCACCTCCCTACGATTGCCCATTCTGGTCTTTCTGGTACATTCCTCCCCTTCTTGTCTCTCCATTCTTCTGCCCTACTTGTCACTACCTTACTCTGCTCATTCATTCCATCTTCACCTCAGCACCCATTCATCGTTCAAGGCTACCTTCTGTGATGTTCTAACAAAGTCAGATGGGAGTAGCACATCTCTCATGACCTCCTGTATCCGACAGCTCATCCCATGCCATTACCATGGCTGGCTGCGTTCTAGCTCTCCTGCTATAAGTTTCCTTCGGAGAGCTTGTCCATCTGATTCCTGACTCTGTTTTCAAAGTTCGTCTGCCACAGTGCTGCTTGAGAGCACATGCCCAATGACAGCGGGGTAGTTAGGCGACTTGCTGAAAGACCTTTGGCTCTGAAGTTTATATCTTTAGGACTTAACCAGCTCCGCTGAATGCTACAGTCAATTTAGCATAGAAAAAAAGGCTAAAACACTTCCTGACTCGGAATGACAGAATGTAACCTAATGTGATTTATGAATAAAACTTATACTCTTACATACACATATTTTAAGCTTCAACGTATTGCCAGTAAACAAGGCAAATACTCAATTCAAAGCAAAGTGTTTGACGATTGCCCTAAAAGTCATATTCATCAGATTGATTATAAAAATGAAAGCCTTGTCTTAAGTAGAAAGTAAGTAAATGCCTGCAGTAAGCACAAAGAAATAATGGACGATTCCATCCTCATAAAGCCCCAGAGGAGGCAAAGTCATGCTGTTATAACTAAGTTCAGAAAGTGGTTGTGTCCGTAAAGATCGGCTAGAAAGGGACTTTCCTTAGGGAAGCCTGTGCTGTCTGCTGTGACTGTTACAAGGATGTAAGCAATTGTCGAGCCGTATGACACCGTGGCACTTCAGGTGCACTCTATTTAAGCTATGCTTTAATAGCATGCTGTGTAAGCAACTTCATATGGGGAGCCGTGGTTTGACTGTGAACTGTCCACTCTAGCCTCACGTGTTTGAACACTTGACCCCGCCTGCTGGCCCTTCTGGGAAGGTCATTGAATCCTTAGGAAAGTGGAGCCTTGCTGGAGGAAGTATGGTACTTAGGGGGATGCGGGGTGCAGGAGATTTGATAGCCAGCCTCCACTGCTTGCCCAGTCTCTTCCATACTGACATTGGATTATGATATAACATTCGGCTGCATCCACCACGTGTTTTCACCATGGTGGAACTCTTCCCCTTCTTAAATTATAAACCCTAACAAACCCTCTCCCTTTTAAGTTGCTTTTTGTCAGGTATTTGGTTACAGCAATGAGAAAAATAACTAACATAGCATGTAATTCAGGTGCCTGTG
The DNA here is from genome assembly GCF_008632895.1 of Mastomys coucha. Classification (NCBI taxonomy): domain Eukaryota; kingdom Metazoa; phylum Chordata; class Mammalia; order Rodentia; family Muridae; genus Mastomys; species Mastomys coucha. The sequence goes on along the minus strand of NW_022196915.1, from coordinate 84,925,690 downwards.
AAGGAAAGACTTTGCTTCTAAGGCTCTAATGTAAATCGCCGGCCAACTAGACATCGTGATTGATGAAGCTAATGAATGACCTGAAGTTCTGCTGTGAGGAATCCATGATGTTCTCCTGATTGAAAATGCTGGTAAGACTCCAACAGGTCGGCTCAGGGCATGCCGGATGCAGAGGGAGCAGGGATGCAAATGCTGTTACTCAAGAAGACTGCAAGGCAAATATCTCATCGAAAGCAACAGGTAAGGAAACTTGAGGGTCACAGTGTGAGGCCACTTGCACCTCTTCCTAAGTACCAGGGAGAAAATTTATGGATTACAGAAAGAACTTCACATGTATATGCCTTATTACCTTCTATTGCATATTTCCCAAAACATCACAATTGAGGGTTCTGTTACAGCCCACTCAAAGGTCCAGATTATATTTTTGTCCTTTTGCTTTTTAAATATAGTGGCTTTGTTTAGAAGAACTCAAAATACAGGAAAACATTAAAGTTATTTCAGAAATGTTGTAGATTTGTTTCTCATATGCAAAACAATACTGAGATTTAAAAAAAAAAGCCAATGAAAAAAGGAAGTTAAAAGCCATGCTCGGTGGTGCACCCCCATGTGCCCAGCAGCCTAAGATGGTAGGGTGGCAGGTTCCAGTCTAGGCTGGGTTGCATTGTAAAACTTTTAAGGTGGGTTGTAGGGAAAGGGCAGGAAAAAACAGGCCTTTATTTTCTCTGTGCCACTTAAGATAATCTAAAGTGGTATATTCCTGGTTGTGCCTGAGAAAGTCCAAAAAACACAAGGTTGCAGGAAGTGATGGCTGAAATGACTGGTGTCCTGACACCCACTACGTGCACAACACTGTTTATTTCTTAGTCCATAACATCCCAACACTAGAAGGGAATCTGACACATTAATATTAAGTGACTGTTAGATAACAACATTTAAGAAACGAGTGGCAGTAGGCATCAATAAATATATCTGCAAGTAAAATGATACAATAGCATTCTAGGCGTAATAAAGGAACTGATTTAGTATTTTAAAGACAGAGACAGTCTTAATGTAAATTATAATGAGATAAGGTAAAAAGAAGTAATGGATGAAATTTTTCTGAAAAAGCAACACCAACTGAGAAGTTCAATAAATGCCAGGCGTAGCAACTAAAAAGAAATCTCTGCCCTGATGCATCAGAATTAAGCTACAGAATATCAAAGACAATGGGAAAATCCTAAGATCACCCCAGAAAAAGTCATATCAAACAGAATGATATAAAACAGGTAACACCTGGTTTTGGTTTTGTTTTTTCCCTATTACCTACAGAAAAGTGGCAATTACCGAAACTGCTCACTTACGGGGCACTAATGGAAGCAAGAAAACAGAGAGCTGCTAAGGCAGAATTTCCACTGAGGCACTTAAGACATTTTCAGATACAGAAAACACCAGAAAATCTTCTTGGATAAACCTACTATAGTGCAATTTGAGACGATGCTCCTTGGAGATAAAAACAAAAAAACAAAAAAAAAAACAAAAAACAAAAAAAAGAAATGAAGCTGTGAGACACGAGAATAAATAGTAAACAGAGAATTTACTGCTTCAATGAAATAATCCTTTTTCCTTCAACAGATCCAATGTATTGTTAATTTAGTCAACATTTTGTTAATTTCTTCCCTGACATTTCTAATTTCTTGCCATCTACTGCTTTTGAGTTTGAATTGTTCTTTTCTTTCCTTTTTTCTGTCTATCTTTCTTTCTTTTTCTTTTTCTTTTTTTTATCCCCTTTAGGACATTGAGATTCAAAATTATATTACTTGTTTGTGATCCTCTGCTGTAATACTTTCCCACAGTTCCTGGTAGATTGTGCATTCATTTTCATTTGATTCTAAGAATTTTTACATTTCCTCTAATTTTTACATTTCTGCTAACACTGACTTGTCATTCGAGAGTGTACCTTTTAGTTTCCATGTATTTGTATAGTTAGCGCAGTCTTTCTTGCTACTTATTTCTATTTTATTGAATTGTGATCTGATGAGATGCAAGAAACTATTTTTATTCTTTTGTATTTGGTAAGACTTGCTTTACGGCCTAGAATGTGACATTTTTCGACAAGGTACCCAGGCTCCTAAGCAGAACGTGTATTCTGTGCCTGTTGAATGAAATACTGGGTCAAGTCCGTTTGATCTATGGTGTTGTTCAACTTTGTGATCTGTTGACTTTCAGTTTGGATGACCTTTCTAATGATGACAGTGACGTATTTGCAACACGGCACTAGTGTATCAGCATCTATCTGAACTTTATGACCCATAATGTTTGTTTTATGAAGCCAGGAATCTCGTTGTTCAGTGCATATATGTCACATATTTCCTGATAAGTGACTAGTTAGTAACATGCAGTACCTTTCATTATCACTTCTCACTAGTTTTGATTTAAAGTCTATTTTATCAGAATAGTTGTACCAGCTTGTTTCTGGCTTCTGTGCTTGATTGTTTTGCATGCTTTGGCCCTTAGACTGTGAGTCTCTCTGCCAGTGAAATGTGTTTCTTGTACACACAGAGAGCTAGATTTAGTCTTTATCTTAGGGTTTTACTGCTGTGAACAGACACCATGACCAAGGCAACTCTTACAAGAACTGGGGCTGGCTTATAGGCTCATCGAGGTGGGAGAATGGCAGCATCCAGGCATGCATGGTGCAGGAGGAGGTGAGACTTCTACATCTTTATCTGAAGGCTGCTAGGAGATTAGCTCTGACATGGTTAGGAGGAGGGTCTCTCTCTGTCTCTCTCTCTGTCTCTCTGTCTCTCTGTCTCTCTGTCTCTCTCTGTCTCTCTGTCTCTCTGTGTCTCTGTGTCTCTGTGTCTCTGTCTCTCTCTGTCTCTCTCTGTCTCTGTCTCTGTCTCTCTCTCTCTCTCTCTCTCTCTCTCTCTCTCTCTCTCTCTCTCTCTCTCTCTCTCTCTCTCTCTCTCTCTCTCCTGATTGGACATTTTCTTTATTTACATTTCAAATGTTTTTGCCTTTCCAGGTCTCCCCTTCAGAAACACCTATCCTATCCCCTCTCCCCCTACCTCTAATGGTGATCCCCCATCCACCTACTCCCATCCTCCCACCCTGGCATTCCCCTACAATGAGGTATCTAACCTCCCAAAGGCCTCTCCTCCCACCGATGTCCAAAAAGGCCATCCTTTGCCACATATGCAGCCAGTGCCATGGGTCCCTCCATGTGTATTTTTGGTTGGTGGTCCAGTCCCCGGAAGCTCCGGGAGTTCTGGCCTGTTGACACTGTTGCTCCAGGAGGGGAGTCTCATTGCCCATACCAACAGTGACACACTTCCTCCAACAAGGCCACGCCTCCTAATAGTGCCACTCCATGGGCCAAGCATATTCAAACCACCACAGTCCTCTAACACAGTCAGCCAGCCTGAGTATCTTTATTGGTAAGTTGAAGCCATGTACATTTATGGTTATTGTTGAGACATTAGCTTATTAATTCCTATAGCTTTGTTGATGGCTCTTCTGGGAGTTAGATTGTTTGCTCTTTAATGCGCCCCCTATTAATGTCAGTGGTTTGCTAGCTTACTGTGTTGGACAAGGTGGATGCCTTTCTGACTTTCCCTTGCTTACCTATTCCTCTCATGAGACTTCGACTAATTTTCATGACTAAGATAGTTATTCTTCCTTTTCAGTGTATAGACGTCTTTGTTTTCCATAAAACTGGCGTGGAGTCACAACCATGTTAGTTTGTGCTCATCTTGAAATTCTTTCTTTTCCTATCACAGTGTGTATTATGTATGTTGTATATGTCAGCACACAAGTGAAAGTCAGAAGTCAATTCTATACCAAAGACAGGAATCACCTTTGTAGAACTGGTCTTCCCATCTACCTTTACCTGTGTTCTGGGGATCAAACTTGAGTCGTCAGACTTTTTTCCCACAAAGCCATCTCAGTAGCCTATTTTTTTCA